>NC_133896.1:214416673-214728264 GCF_964199755.1 Larus michahellis
AACCATGTGTCCCCAAAGGCCAGCCCAGGGAAGTGGCTTTCCCTGCTCCCATTCCCCATGTGTGGCAGCCTCCAGGTGAAGATGGATACTGGCAACCAGACCTGGCTCTGCTCCCAGGCCAGCTGGTCCCACGCCCTTGGTGCATCACCAGAGTCGAGCAATTCTAGCAGATCTGAAGTTAATAATAACTCTGGACATGATCACATCAGGCTTGCTCATCCCTAAAATCTTCTCCATGTAGCAGGTCTTTTTTTTAAAAAACCTCTATTCTAAGCCCAGCATAAAAGCTATTTGGGGGCTGCTGAGAGGTATCTCCCCTCCCTGGTGTAGGGATCCGGTGGAGGTGACATCTCCTTCAGCTCCCACGTCATCGGCAGAGAGATCCCCTGGGGAGGTGACTCAGAAAATGTCTTTGAGAAGTCAAACGTCGGGGGCTCTCCATGCCCCACCTCCCAAGAAGCAGTTTCAGAGCAGCCCTTGCTTTGGCTTCTCAGAAGGTTTCATCACAACTTTGATGAAGCTTGTTGGGGTTTTATATGCCAACCATTAAACAACAATAAAACAGCAATAACAGAAGGATCATTTACCAGACATTATCACCTCCTTCATCTGCATTTTTTCCTGTGAAACATCCTGGCTGCAGCATTTTGCTCAGGTATCATCTCCGCTGCCCTGCTCACCACATCACAGGTCTCTGTGGTGGCAGAGGAAGGCCCATCCTGCTTGGGTGCAAGGCATGAGGAGCAGCAGAGGGAGAAGAGCCAGGGCTCTGCCCCAGCGCAGGCTCGGGAAGTTTTGGAGGGCAGTTGCCTTCTGGGTTGTCCATGACTTTGATTCATGGTGCTAGAGATGCTTCTGCAGGAAATATCAGGTTGCTGGTTCTGCTGAGTCACACCGCTGCTTTCAATTGCAATCCCTCTCTGCAAGCACCTTCCCCACGCAGCTGGGAGCCCTTGGTCCAACACCTCCCACCACACTGGTTTTTGCTGTACATGGACAAGGGTGACAGCTATCAAGGACCCAGGAGACCAACCAGGGCTCTCCAGCCTTCCAGCTTCTACCATGCTCTCTTCAAGACCTCATAAATGGAGCAATTTGGGCTGAAGGACAAAGATGTTGGCCAGGGATGGTGTGGAAAGGTCAGGGAAGGACCTGGAGGAGGAGGCTTGGAGACATCACCATGGATGGGGAAAGGCAGGAAAGTTCTTCAAGCATGGTGCACAGCCCCAAACCTGCCACTCGCATCTTGCAGACTAAAGGCAAAAAGGTCTGAGCTCACCATACCTGTGGCTGGAGCTGGCTGCTCCAAACACAACTCTAGGAGACCTGCCCATGTGGGGTGTCAGGGCAGCTTGTCCATCCCACACCCACCCAGAGCTGTGCTGCAACCACTTGGTGACCAACCCAGGCCCCCAACTACCCTTTTGGGGTAACATTTATCTCCCTGAAAGAGTTGGCATTGCTGGGCTGACTCCTGCCCACAACCATGCAAGTCCAACACCTCTTTCCATTTGCACATCACACCTTTCTCCCAACTTACCCCTTGTGGAGGAATTCCTCGATAGCATCCACAAAACCACCATGTTGCCCTTCTGAAGCACCCTCTTCCTCACAATGCAGCCAAGGACAGAGTGTCCAAGGTCACAGGATCACTGTCAGGTCCCTTCCTCTCCACCTTGCAACGTGGGACAACATCTGTGCTGGCTTCATGGACTGCTCTGCTGGGGCACGTTCTTGCATCACCTTCTTTCCAACAACGGGGTGAAACCCAGGGGCAGGTCTGTCCTTGCTGGGCTTTGGTTTGTGAATCTCCTAAAGTGCATTTTAAGCCAGCAGATCACTGTGGCTCGTAAAAGAAAATGGCATTTGTTTTTATCCCCCCTTTTTTGCTGGGGTTTCAGTCAGCAGCGCCAAGCCAAAGCCCTTGATGTTTTACAGCTCTCACTAATGCGCCGGTGCTTCCCAAAGCAAACTATTTATGACCATGCCACAGAAGGGAAGGTGGAAGGTCCCCACGGCAAGTTATTTATAATCCTGCTGATCGCTGGCCTCTGCTTTTCCCCCGAGCATCCCGTCTGCAGGCAGGAGGCAGGCGTTTGTAGACGTCGCAATTAGCTCTGTTGTCACTCCTTGTGTGGAAATTGTCATCAAATCTCCCTTAGGAAGAATTTGCCATAAACCTCATCTGCTGAGCCCAGGTTCATCGCAGGTGAGCTGCTGGATGCTACACACTCATTACTCCTCCCAAATCCAGGGAAGCCCCAAATACTATGAAAATCCTGTTGCCCATGGGAGGTGAGGAACAAAGTTGGAGCAATCATTTAAGGTCTCTAGGGACTATGTGACACTTAGGTCTCGTGCTCTCCTTTGCAGAAGTCTTACATTAGGTTCTCCTTTTCTCTGAGGAGGCCACATTTGCCTGGTCCCCATCCAGAGCACAGCTGTCACCCTCTGCAAGAGGGAGTCTTGGCATGGCCCTGGCGGCCAAGTATGTTTAACGCTGGCTTTTTTTCCCTTTAGACGCAGGACACCACTTATGCCACCTGAATAATGCAAAAACAGGTCCTACCACAGTGTTTCAGCAGCTGGGAGACAGAAATACCCAGAGGCGGCAGGGTGCAGAGACCTCCCCAGCTCATTGCACCCCAGTTTGGGACTGGTCACCAGCCCCTATAGCCTTTTCCATGGGCCTCCTCCAAGCATCACCGGACCTAGTCTCTCCCTGGAGTACATCCAGGCAGGACCTGAAATCCATGTCCATGCTGTGGGATGCAGCATGGGCAGGATGGGGAAATGTTTTTGCAGGTCCATAGCGCTCCAGGGACCTCAAATTTGTGTGGCCACCACTGAGCACCCCAAGGGAAACCCATCTGGGACTATGCAATACCTTTATCCGCGGCTCTTGTTAGCCCCAGCCCCACGACTCAGCGGCTGCAGCACAAGCAGAGGTGGGGGAGGTGAAACTGCAGGATCCCCCCAATTCCTCCCCCCGACATTTTATCCTCCATGGTTATTTTTTAATTTCCCATAGCAGGAAGGAAAATGATTTGCAACAGCCTCCAGCCCATCTGCACTCACAGCTCCGAGCGCTAATTTCCCCGACCCCATGAGGGGGAAGTCCATCACCATCACCATCACCATCATCATCACAGCCCCGTGGGGGCCAGGTTCAGCCACCTCCACGCCATCCCTAATCCTGCAAGGGTGGAGAAGGAAACACCCAGGAGCAGGTTGCACCAAGTGGGTGTCCCCATAGCAGTGTCCCCAGGTGACAGCCCTGTCCCCAGGGATGCCCATCCCTCTGTGCTGCCCATGGGAGGAGCTTTGAGTTCAGCTCCACCATCAGACATCGAAGCCGGCACCTCACGGCTCTATGCTCAGGGTGCTCGGGAGCCACAAAGCCGAGCTTTAATTAAATATTCTCAAGGTGCCGTGCGCTATTGCAAGTGAGTGTGTAATTCGTCATGTCTCCGTTATTAATTGTCAGCTCCAATATGACTAATCGTGTGTCCCCCCCCTCCCCAAGTCCCAGGCTTGGGAAAATTTATAGCTTTTTATTTGCTTGGTGTAGTAGCAGGAGCTCAGCTGGCTGGAGATGAAAAATATCCAAGGGAAGCACATGCCGGAGCCGCGGAGGGGATGCTCGGCAGCCCGTCAGCTGCTTGCTCTCTAATTGCATCACTCACTCGGCTTCCACTTGACTTGATAATTTGGGATGTTACAAGCAGCTTCACATCAGCCATCGCCTGGGTATAGAGCTCAGCCCGGAGCAGTGTGAGGTAGCAGGAGGTCGGCTCCCCCGCCATGAGCTCCACCGCCATCCTGCTCGACCTCTCCAGAGGACCACGTCATTAGCGTGGTTTCCAACCCACTCGTTAAACTCTGGAAATGGATTTGACACCCTGAAAAGCATGAAATAATAGTTCTCCGAAGCAATACAAAAAAGATAAACAAGCCCGAAAGGGCTCCGGAGGGGGCAGAGGGGAGGTTTCTGCAACAAGAAGAGAGACGACACAACTGAGGAGCACTTCTGAGCCCTTCACTCCATTACCCATCCCACAGCAGACAGAAAGCATCGGGCAGATAATTAAAGAGCATCGCCGTTATCGGCCAGCTTAGCCGCTCCGGGAGAGGGGGAATCGGTTATGGACAGACGTGGCCCTGCTGCAGCCCAGGAATTATACTTATTATCCTTTTTGTATGTGTGTTAATGGCCTACGTTGCACGCTCTTACCCATACAGGTCTTGGTGACAGGTGCGAGAGACCCAGCAGATAAAATGCACGTGAAAATTTAAGGGGACTTTCCCCCCCGCCCCCAGCTCTTTTGGCAGCTCAAATACACAAATTGGCTCTGTTTGCCAGGATTAAGAAATCCTTCTCAACACAGAGGTGGATTAAGACTAATTGGACCTTGACAACACCTCCAACACCCTTCCCCTCCACTCCCACCCCCCTCCAGGATTGCACACAGCATCCCAGATGGAGTGTCCCTTATTTGTGTTCCAGGTTCTGCTACAGACCCATCTCACGAGGGGTGGATGGAGATGGGCAGCCCAAAGCTGCAGGCAAGGTCCCACCTTGACATTTCCTTCTCCAGCACAACCTGCATCCTCCCACCAGCTGGGGGTCTGCACAGCGCAGGGAGATGTAAAACCTACCCTAAAGGGGTTGTTCATCCTGGAGAAGAGAAGATTCCAGGGAGACCTTGGAGCCCCTTCCAGTCCCTCAAGGGGCTCCAGGAAAGCTGGGGAGGGACTCTGGATGAGGGAGGGGAGTGACAGGGGGAGGGTTTTCCACTGCAAGAGGGGAGACTGAGCTGAGATCTGAGGCAGAAATTCTTGGCTGTGAGGGCGGTGAGCCCCTGGCCCAGGTTGCCCAGAGAAGCTGTGGCTGTCCCATCCCTGGACATGCTCAAGGTTGGATGGGGCTTGGAGCAAGCTGGGCTGGTGGGAGGTATCCCTGCCCAGGGCAGGGGGTGGAACGAGGTGGTATCTAAGGTCCCTTCCAACACAAACCATTCTATGATTCTAAGACACCCCAAACAGGGGACAGAAAAAGCACTAGCAAAACAATTTACTCCAGGAGATGTAGCTCCTTGGTCCCCAAACTCTCCAGCTCCCTACAGCTCTTTTTAGCAGGTGGAGAATTTGTGACATCCTTGAGATGCATCACATCTGCATGTCCAGGTCAGCAGCCCCCAGCACCAGCCAGACCTCGAGCATCACCCCTTTGCAAGGGGGAAGACCTTGTAATTTCCCCATCCCCAGCTGATGCTGCCATGCCACCCCATGCATTACTTCCCAAGCCCAGCCTTGCTGCAGGGCGGCCTTGGGGCAATGGCACCCACTGGCCAGCCAGGCTGCTCACTGCCAGAGCCACAATCAAGAGCAAAACCAGAGAAAAGAGCCCAACGAGACCGTCACGCACTGGTTTTGCTGGTACCCGACCCTGTAAGCCTGAAGCTGGGCTGGCATAGCTCCCAAATCACATCTCCATGGCTAGGTCCAAGGCTCCCATGAAAGCCAGGTAGACAAAAAACTCATCGCTTTCTCTTGAAGCAGAACTTCTGAGCTGTCTGCGGCCCATTGATGTATTAGTGCCCAGATTTGGCAGAGCAAGGCTGCAGGAGAAGAGCTTGGAGCCAGCAGCCCTGTTTTTGAAGCCTCAACGAAGGTGTCCTCAGCAGGAGGATGGTGGACCCTGCAATTTACAGCTGGTAGCAAGAGGGTTTGCTTTTATTTGGGATTGTGAGGACACTTTTGAAGCAGCATGGGACCCCCTGATGTGCAAACACAGGCTGAATGCCTCTGATCAGCTCCAGTGAAGTGGAATGTGTCCCTGCCCATGGAAGGTGGGTGGAACTGGATGATCTTTAAGGTCCCTTCCAACCCAAACCATTCTGTGATTCTCCGATTGTCCTGTAACATCAGTAGCACAAGAGTCCCCTCCATGGATGATCCCATGTCACATAGAATTATAGAATCATAAAAAGGTCTAGGTTGTAAGGGATCTTTCAGATCATCGAGTCCAACCATCAACCCAACACTGACAAAGCCACCACTACCCCATGTCCCTCAGCACCACGTCTGCCCGGCTTTTAAATCCCTCCAGGTACAGTGCCTCAACCACTTCCCTGGGCAGCCCGGTCCAATGCTTGATAACCCTTTCAGTGTAAAAATTTTTCCTAATATCCAGTCTAAATGTCATTTGATCTCCTTTTGTCTCTGCACCTCAAGTGGGTGTCCATGCCATCACTTGGGACCATCTGCAGGAATGATCCCGTTTGACCCCATGGCGAAGGGGACAAGAACCCCCATGCCAAGAATGGGACCACCCTGAGTCACGGCCAGTGACTTTTGGGGACCAGGTCCAGCTGGCACAGCTCTCCACTCCCCCTGCATCTGAGGGCGATAAAACCTCCCAAATCAGGGAGCTCCCAAGTTTTTGGGGATGGAGAGTGCCACGGAGAGGACTCTGACTCCTTGGCAGGGTCAGCCCATGCAGGCAGAGGAGCGCCGCAGGCGAAAACGCTGATGCAAGCAAATCCAGCACAGCATCGGGAGGAAGACTCTGCCCTCCGGACTATTTTTGGCTTGTTTTTCTTAACTATGGAGCCACTGATCTATGATATTGTCGCTGCTGTGACTCTGCAGTTGGAATTGCATCAAGGCAGAGCTGGAGAGAGGGTTGCGCGTGGTTCTCAGGGGACCAGTAATGGGAGAGAGCCCTTCACCTCCTGTTTACACTTTAATGCCCATGCAGGTCATTCATTATTTATTGCTAATGTATTTATAGAGCATTACTAGCACGCACGGTGCTTTGCAGACATTTGGGGGAAAGGTCCTCTCTCCTTCGGATATCGCGGTATAAATAGGGCGGTTAAACACAGCACAGGCTCTGCTGACCCCCTGCCTTGGTACCCGAGCCCTGAGGAGCTGGAGGGGCCATCACTCCCCTCCTGGCTTTTGTGGCTTTTCCAAGGGGGATTTGTTTTCCTGCTGGGACAGTGTTAGCATTTGCGTCATGGATCTGTCGGGTGTTGGACACGCAGCAAAGCCAAGCCTGGCTGTGGGCACACGAAGCGCCCGCTCCATGAAGTCCATTAATCTGCACCCTTGTTCTCTGCAACACAGCGAAGCGAGCCAGCTGTGACGATCCAGCGCTGCAGTTTTTCATTTATTTGGGGTGAAAAACCACCCTGATGACTCCAGGCCCCATCTTCACCTGCCTTGCACTGCCTTCACCCGCCCCCTGCCTCTCCCTCCTCAGCTTGTCAGGAACCACCTCCACAACCCACCTCCTACCACGATGACCACGACCAGCCCCTGCAGACCTGCCCACCCGCAGCTGCATTTGCAAGTCCATAATGTCGAAATGCAAAATCTTTGATACCATCTTAAAATATGCGCCAATTAGCTCAATGGATCCAATTCCACCCGGTTCTCCGGGTGCCGACGAATCAATTAGCAGAAGCGCAGAGGGACGGATGGTGACTGTGCCACCAAAATGACCCTCACCATCCTCTAACCAAGTGGCTTATGGAATCTGGGCGCTACCAGCCGGGACGTACGGACAAGGTTTCTGCCGGGTCCCAGGGAAACAGCTTGGCCATGGGACCGGGGAGTCACAGCCCGACCCCCAGCCCCAGCACCCATCACCTCTTTGCACCATCCCTGGAGCAAGACACAAAGTTCCTCCCACTGAATTATTTTCCTGTTGTCCCGCATCCTGGGGACTATCCCACACTGGGCTAAAAGGAGTTTTTTACAAAATCTTTTTGCCATCCCAAGAGGTTGCAAGCAAGGGAGGGAGAGAAATCACCTGGGATGAAGCAAAACCCGAAACGGGGATCTGTCACTTCAGTGACAAACTCCTTGAAATACAGGTGGGAGGATTTTTCTAAGTGAAAGAAGTGTCATTTCCAAAAGCTTCATGTGGAAAATGTCAAAAAAAAAAATATTCCTCATTTTCCAGCATTTTTCCAAGGGTCCTCCCACAGAGAAATGAGCAATTCCAGTTGTCACAAGCATGAATTTTAAAGGGATGCTGCGCTCGGCCGCTGCCGGTGTTTGCCAAGCAAAGGTTAATAGTCAGGTTCAAACGCTGCAATTTACGGATTATAGGATTTCTTAGCAGTGAAAGGGCTGCTCTCACGCTGCCCCAAAGCGTGTGGCCGGGGCAGAAAACCACCACTTGAAAGGGACCATCCGGAATACAAAAAAAAAACAACCAAAAAGGGACCCGGAAGAAGTGCAAAAGCCCCATCCAAGAGGGCAGAGGAGGCAGAGACCTGCCACAAGCGGCGAGCTCCGCTCTGCTCCTTCCCCCTCCATCCAGACACATCTCACGATAATATGGCAACCTGCGCACCAGCTCTTCTCCACCACCGATGCCTGGGGCGGTGCAAGGCTGTACAAGAGCATCCCGCTGCAAAGGCGATTCAACTTGTGCAGTAAGACTTGAAAATGTGCCCAAAAGAGGCGTAGAGGCCAGAAAATTAATTTAAAAAAAAAATAAAAAAAATCATCTATTACATCTTCAGATCTTCCCCTCTGCCCATGACTCTGTAAAGAGGGAGACAAAGGGTCATGGTTTTAGTGTTGCTAATTGCCAATTTAAGGCTGGCGAGCACCAGAAGCATTTCTGCTCCATCTACGGTCTCCTGCTCCACCGCCCTCGGCATTTCTCCGTCATGGGAAACACTGGGACCGTGAGATGCCTTACACCCCAAGCTGCAGCTTTCATGCTGTCCACAAACCACAAGTAAAATGCAAGCAAAAATACATGGATGACTGCAGAACCCAAGACTCCGGGGCAGCGTAGGGAGGAGGAGAAGGAGAGCCTTCAGCCTCGTTTGGCAGCAGTTGGAAATGAGGAGGGATGGAGGGGGATGGAACGATGCCCTTACCGCAAGAAGGAGCCAGCCATTGCATTTAGTGCCTTTTTCTTCCAGCCTTTGCTAAAAAGCCACCTGCAATGAGCCAACAAGAGCAGCACCAGCGTCAAAGAAACCAGGGTGGGACGTGGTGGGAGAGGAGCTGGGAAGCCCAAAGGGCTTCAGCTCTGAACCAGAGCCATGCTTTCCCGTCCTTGAGCTGCAAAGCCAAAAATAAGATGGGTCATCATCGAAGAGGGGGAAGGAGAAGCAATATCGCAGAGCAGATGGCTTTACACCGGTTACTGAAGACACAGCACAAGTAATCAATTCTCTTTGGAAGTCTCCAGAAGATAACGAGGTGATGAGTAATGGTCGGTATTGATTTGTAGGAACAAATCACATCAGCCCAACCTAATCTCATCCCGTGACAATGACGATGGACTCCCAGCATTGGGGTGATGCAGATCTCCTTGCCTTTAATGGCAAGATGTCTTCGATGCTGCTTCAAATGCATAATTATGGTCTGGGGGAGATCATAGAATTCATAGAATTGTCTAGGTTGGAAGGGATGTCTAGGTTGGGACCGGAAGGGTTACATCCAAGAGCGCTGAAAGAGTTGGCAGACGTGCTCGCCAAGCCACTTCGCATTATCTACCTGAAGTCATGGCTAACTGGGGAGGTCCCAATGGACTGGAGGGTAGCAAATGTAGCGCCCATCTACAAAAAAGGCAGAAAGGAGGATCCAGGAAACTATAGGCCTGTCAGTCTGACCTCGGTAGCGGGGAAGGTCATGGAGCAGATCATCTTGAGTGCCATCACAAGCCATATAACGGACAAGCAGGGGATCAGGCCTAGTCAGCATGGGTTTATGAAAGGCAGGTCCTGTCTGACAAACCTGATTTCCTTCTATGACAAGATGATCAGATTATTGGATAAGGGAAAGACTGTGGACATTGTCTACCTAGACTTTCGAAAAGCATTTGACACTGTTCCGCATAGAATTCTCATGGGAAAACTGGCGGCTCATGGCCTGGATGAGCATATGATCTGCTGGATCAAGCACTGGCTGGGTGGGCGGTCCCAAAGAGTGGTGGTCAATGGAGCTAAATCCAGCTGGCGGCCGGTCACAAGTGGTGTCCCTCAGGGCTCAGTGTTGGGACCATTTCTGTTTAACGTCTTTATTGATGACCTTGATAAGGACACAGAGTGTATCATCAGCAAGTTTGCAGATGACACGAAGCTAAGCGGGAGTGTTGATCTGCATGAGGATAGGGAGGCTCTACAGAGAGACTTGGATAGATTGGACCGATGGGCCAACGCTAATGGAATGTGCTTCAACAAGGCCAAGTGCCAGGTCCTGCACTTGGGCCACAACAACCCCATGCATCGCTACATGCTCGGGGAAGTGTGGCTGGAGAGCTGCCTGGCAGAAAAGGACCTGGGGGTTCTGATTGACGAGCGGCTGAACATGAGCCAGCAGTGTGCCCAGGTGGCCAAGAGGGCCAATGCCATCCTGGCTTGTATTAGAAATAGTGTGACCAGCAGAAGGAGGGAGGTGATTGTCCCCCTGTACTCAGCACTGCTGAGGCCACACCTTGAGTATTGTGTCCAGTTCTGGGCACCTCAATACGAGAGAGACATCGAGGTGCTGGAGCGAGTGCAGAGGAGGGCAACGAAGCTGGTGAAGGGCCTGGAGAATAAATCTTATGAGGAGCGATGGAAGGAGCTGGGACTGTTTAGTTTGAGGAAGAGGAGGCTGAGGGGAGACCTCATCGCTCTCTACAACTACTTGAAAGGACAGTGTAGAGAGGTTGGTGCTGGTCTCTTCTCACAGGTCATTAGCGATAGAACAAGAGGGAATGGGTTCAAGCTGCAGCAGGGTAGATTTAGGCTGGACATTAGGAAAAAATTCTTCCCAGAAAGAGTGGTCAGACACTGGAATAGGCTGCCCAGGGAGGTGGTGGAGTCACCATCCCTGGATGTGTTTAAGACTCGTTTAGATGCGGTGTTAAGGGATATGGTGTACGGGAGAACTTTGTAGAGTGGAGGTGATGGTTGGACTCGATGATCCCAAGGGTCTTTTCCAACCTAAATATTCTATGATTCTATGATCTTTCAGATCATTGAACCATCAACCCAACACTGACAAACCCACCACTAACCCATGTCCCTCAGCACCACGTCTGCCCGGCTTTTAAATCCCTCCAGGGATGGCGACTCCACCACTGCCCTGGGCAGCCTCTTCCAATGCTTGACAACCCTCTCGGTGAAGAACTTTTTCCTGATATCCATCCTAAACCTCCCCTGGGGCAACTTGAGGCCGTTTCCTCTTGTCCCATGGCCTGTTCCTTGGGAGAAGAGACCGACCCCCCCTGGCTACCCCCTCCTTTCAGGGAGTTGCAGAGAGCGAGAAGGTCTCCCCTCAGCCTCCTTTTCTCCAGGCTGAACACCCCCAGCTCCCTCAGCCGCTCCTCACCAGACTTGTGCTCCAGACCCCTCACCAGCTCCAGTGCCCTTCTCTGGACACGCTCCAGCACCTCAATGGCTTTCCTGGAGATGGCATAGGAGGACCCAAAACTGATCCAAGTCCAACAGAGGCTTCAGAGGCTCTAGAATCCCTTGTGACCATTAACAACTGGGAATAAACATCCTGGTGGTTGATGCCAAGATGTCATGACTAAGACTGCAGACTGGTAAAAGGGGTGGTAAACTCATCCAGGGCCACCCAGCAAGGACACAGGGGTGTTGCTAGAAAGGAGATGAACACACAGGACCAATAGGATGGCTGGCAAGAGCAGACCATAAATCCAAAAGTGACCCATCCATTTGGGGATGGAGGAAGATGGGGGTGTCCTGCTCCTTGAGGTACCCCATGGCTCAGTTTTGAGGCTCTGCACTTCAGGAAAGTGGTGACCCACCTGGAGAGAGGTCAGAAAACAGTGGCTGTGAAGAGAGAGGGAAAAATCTTGTCTTCCACACCTGCATCTGAAAGGACAAAGGTCCCAATCAGGTTTTGGGCTGGACCAAGCTGAAATGAGAAGCAGAGATGTTGCAAGGTGAAAAGAAGGAGCAGAGGGACAGGTAGGTGCAGGGGAGGAGCAGTCACAACTCCAAACCCAGCTCCCTGATGGTTCACAGCTTTGCTGGGATGATGGTGGCATCCAGCTCCCATGCTGGGACTTCATCACCTCCCCCAGGCCCCACACCAGCCGTTCCTGGGGAAGTCCGGGATGTTTGCCGCAGGCAAGGAAGGCACCATGGTCCCACCAGGCAAAAGTCCCCACATCCTCAAAGCCACCAGCTGCAGTACAGCACCAGAACACACGTCCCCTCCAAACCTTGGAGCATCTCCACCCTTCAAAGTCAAAGGGTTCAGCTCCCTTTCAGCTGCAGAGAGCTTTGTGCTCTCCCATAACCTCTAACGTCACTCACCGACCGTGTTTTATGGCTTTTGGAGAGGGAGTGAAGGTACTCTGTCTCAGCCTCGGTTTTTATGGCAGATGCTCCTTCTCCAAGGAGCCACGGAGAAGGACTAAAAGGTGCTGGGATTTTTGCAGCCCGGCAGATGAGAGCTTGCCAGGACCTCCACGCAAAGCGGTAGATCTGGCCCACCAGCTGCCTTGTTTTCCGAAGCACTATTGATTCATTAAATAGAGCGATTAAATGTAATAAATGGGCCCCAAAGCGCTATTTTGGGGGAGAGGAGGCTCCATCCATGAGTGCTGCGGCGCTGGCTCAGCGTGACATCTGGCTCTCCCCACTGCCCCTCCTCCGGCGCCAGAGGAGATACTGCCCCACGCTTAAATATTTGATGGCACACAATTATTTGACATATTCCCGAGTTTATTCTTCTCCCCCCACCCCTCCCACAAACTCCTTTGCTTTCTCTGGCTGCTGTTAGACACCGTCACTTTAAATACAGGGTTTGCCCAATTTTTGGGAGCAGCTCAAGCCACCCGGATGCACCAGCATCCGAAATGGACTTGGTCCTTGCAAAATTCAGGAGAGCTTCAGGGAAGGGGAAATCCCAAGGCAGGGAAAAAGTCCTTTGGGAAAAAGAGCAGGATGAAAGACGAGGGCAGGGAGAAGGGGAAAAATCAAGACGCGAGAGAAAATGTGCCCAGGATGGAGTTCATTTAATGCGACCCCCAGCTCAGGTCCGCAGAGGTATTTTGGCACCCGAAGGGGGTCCAGCACCCAAATCCTGCTACGTCCAGCTCCGAACACAGTGCACCCAGCCCCTGGCTGTGCATCGCTCCAGCATCCGAAAATCCGGTGCCCACCCCAACACCATCCCCCATGGCCAGGGGTTTGGGATCCCCAGGGTCACAGCAGCCTGTCACTTGCCTGCCCAGGGACGGCGGCAAGACCAAAGCAGGCTTTGAAGCAGAGGTAATATCTTTTATTAGCCCAGCGGATACAACAAAGAGAAAATAAAGCCGGGAGGGCACAAAGGACCAGCACTGCGTGCCCGATGCCCATCGGGTTTTTTCCAAGCCGGTCTAATAAAAGTGATGACCTCTGCGTCCCTCAGCATTGCTTCTCCCGGGACCACGGGTCCTCATGGCAGCTGGACTCCGTGGCCCCCCAAAAGCCAGGGCTGGGATGGGGACCCACAGGGGACAATGTCACCGAGTCCCCAAAAGTAAAAGCAGTGATAACTTGGAGACAGCGGTCACAGGGGTGCTGAGGGGTGTCCAGCTTGTGGGGCAGGTCAGGGAATGGGGACCAGGGCTGGAAGGGGACCCCCCCAAATCTTCCCTGGGGTGGAAAGGGACCGTGACAGCCCCCATCCCCCTCCTCAGGGCTGGGGGGGGGGAGGACGGACACGACACCGCAGCAGCCCCCAACTCCCCTCATGCTGGGAACGGACCAGGACAGCCTCCAAATTCTCCCGGGCTCGAAGGGGATCGGGACAGACACAAAACGCTCTCTGGGGCTGGAAAGGGACCGGGACACCCCCCAAATCCTCCCCGGGGCTGGAAGGTGACTGGGACACCCCCCAAATCCTCCCCGGGGCTGGAAGGTGACCGGGACAGCCCCCAAGGCTTCCCCGGGCTGGAAAGGGACCGGGACACCCCCCAAGGCTTCCCCGGGCTGGAAAGGGACCGGGACAGCCCCCAAATCCTCCCCGAGCATGATGGGGACCGCGACATCCCCTAACCCCTCCCCGGGGTTGGAAAGGGATCGGGACAGCCCCCAAATTCTCCCCGGGCTGGAAGGGGACAGGAACAGCCCCCAACCTCTCTCCAGAGCTGTAAAGGGACCGGGAAAGCCCCCAAATCCTCCCCGAGCTTGATGGGGACCACGACATCCCCTAACTCCTCGCCGGGTTGGAGAGGGACCGAGACATCCCCTAATCGCTCTCCGGGATGAAAGGGGACCAAGACAGTCCCCAAATCCACCCCAAGCTGAAAAGAGACCGGGACATCCCCCTAACCTCTCTCCGGAGCTGGAAAGGGACGGGGACACCCCCCCAAATCCTCTCCGGAGCTTGATGGGGACAGCGACATCCCTTAACCCACCCCCGGGCTGTAAGGGACGGCGGCAGCCCATGCCCCCCCCACACAGCCCCCCGCCACGGTGGGGGCCGGTGCTTGCGAGCGATGCCGTGCCAAGCCGTGCCATGCCAAGCCGTGCCATGCCAAGCCGTGCCGAGCCGTGCCGAGCCCAGCCGAGCCCCCCCCGACGGCAGCTCCCCGCCGCCCTCCTCCGCCCAGTCCGCAGCGTCAGGCAGCCCCAACCCGTCCCCCTTCCTCCTCCTCCTCCTCCTCCTCCTCCTCCTCCTCCTCCTCCCTCCCTTCCTCCTCCCCCCCTCCCCCCCACCCCCAGCCCGATTTGGGCAGCGGCGCGGCCGGCGCTCCCCGCAGAGCCGCCGTGTGCGGGCACCGCGCCGGAGGCAGCTCAGCCTCGGGGGGGGGCTGAAGGGAGGCAGGTCCGTCCCCCCACACACACCCCTCCATCACCCCCCCACACCCTTCCATCACCCCCACACACCCCCCCCCACCATCCGCCCTCCCCCCGACCCCCCCCCTCCCCTGCATGCCCGGGCAGCGAGCATGGCCCGCAGGCAGACGCGGGCAACGGGCGGCGGGCGCTGGTTGCCCTGGCTAGGGCTCGCCTTGCTGCCGCTGGCCGTGCCCCCGGCCGCCGCTCCCCCCGGGGGTTGCCCGTCCGCCTGCTACTGCGTGGCCACCCCGGAGCTGGTGCAGTGCCGGTACGAGAGGTTGGAGGAACCGCCGAAGGAGCTGCCGGTCACCGTGCACAACCTCAGCATCGCCGGCAGCAACCTCAGCATCCTGCATCCCGCCGCCTTCGCCGCCCGCCCGCTGCCAGACCTCCGCCTGCTCCGCTTGCGCCACGACAACATCCAGACCATCGAGGACATGGCTCTGCAAGGGTTGCCTGCCCTCCGTACCCTCGACCTCAGCCACAACCCCCTGCTCTGGGTGGCCGCCGGCGCTTTCGCCGGCGTGCCACTGCTACGTACGCTGCAGCTGAACCAGGCACTGCTGGCTGCCCCGCTGGAGGACCAGCTCGCCTTGGCCCTGCGCAACCTCAGCCTGCAACGCTTGGAGCTGGCGGGCAACGGGCTGCGGGCACTGCCGGCCGCCCTGCTGCCAGCCGGCTTGGAGGAGCTGGACCTGCGGAACAATTCGCTGCAGCGGCTGACGGCCGCCGAGCTGCGGATCTTGGAAGCCCCCGGCTTGCGGGGCCTGCGGCTCAACTTGGGGGCCAACCCGCTGAGTTGCGACTGCGCCCTGCGCCCCTTCCTCGCCTGGCTGCGTGCCACCGCCGCTCGCGTGCCCGACGCCCGCAGCCTGCGCTGCGCCGCGCCGCCACCACTCCGCGGGGCCGCCCTGCTGCGACTGCGGCCCGAGGGCTTGGCCTGCACGGCCAACGAGGGCGGCGAGCCGGGTCGGCTGGAGACTGCCTCTTACGTCTTCTTCGGCATCGTGTTGGCCCTCATCGGCATCGTCTTCCTCATGGTGCTCTACCTGAACCGCCGCGGCATCAAGCGTTGGCTCCACAACCTCCGTGAGGCTTGTCGTGACCAGATGGAGGGCTACCACTACCGCTATGAGCAGGATGCCGATCCCCGACGTACCAGTGCCATCGGAACGCCCGGGCTCTGATGGCACTCCCGGCATCCCACCATCGCCCCTCCGGCATCCGTCCATCACGCCGCCCCTCGACACCTCCGCTCCCGGCATGCACCTCGCCCCATCTCCATCCTCTTGCCATGACATCGCCAAAAATTAGTTTCTGAGGACGAGCCGGTCTCGGGGATGGGTGTTGGGGTGCGTCGGAGTGGGGAGCACCCTCCCCGGAGGGGTCCAGACCGGCTCTCCCTGCCCGTGCCCTACTCGACCCCATAGCGCTGATTCCCGCAGGGGACTGGGCTGGATCCGTTCCCTCCATCCCAGCGCCCATGGGCAGGGGGATGCACATCCGGATTGGCCCCGCAGGATGCCGGTGCTCCCGGGAGGCTGACGAGCTGCTTCCCGCGTCTCCTCTCCAGCGGCGGGTTTCTTCAGCGGACTGCGGGATGCCACGCTGCCAGCAGGGCTCGGCACCCCACACACGTGAGTGTTTGCTTGGCACATCCCGGGAAGCAGCGGGCAATACCTGAAACTGTCCTCCTGGATGTTCCTGGAGCCTGGACTTGACTTTGACCATGTACAGCTCTCTTTCCTATTAGATTTCTATTTGACAGATGCAAAACTTAACTTGATTTCTTTTTTTTTTTTTCTTTTTTGCTCCAAACACAGAGGAAAACACACCGTCCAGCCGCTCCCCCCCCGAGAAGCGGTGTGCTTTTCCGTGCCCCTTTCTCCATTTGGTTTTGTTCGATGACATTTCCAGCTCTTCCCAGGCACAAAACGATGCAGCTGTGTAGGAAACGCCTCCGCCGGCTGCGTGCATGTTCCCCAGGGCGTGCGGGGGCAGCCCTTTTCCGACTCTAAAATATATCCTAGACTAGGCTGTCTCAGCACTTTGTAATTTAAAACGAGCGAAGCAAAAGCTCTCGACCTAGTTCACCCGCTCGTGTTTGCTTCAAAACCGTGCCTGTTACTATATCCTAGAGCAAATATATTGAAAGCTGCATCCACTCTTATCGTCTATTTTCTATAAAGCTTCTTGCAATGACTTCTGAATATCCCCCTGGCTGGGGCGATGTTACTGCGGTTGCTTTGCCGGAGGAAGGCAGCTTTGGGCTCCTCTGTAGTTTTGCTGGTGCTTAAAAACTTCTTTTCCTGGGCTGGTTTGGCGGCCAGGGATGCAGAGGGGTTTATGCACAGCTCCTGCACAGAGCTCGGTCCCGATCCTTTCCCGGTAGTGAGGCGGGGACTGGGGAAAATTATCCAGGTAATAGATTTCTGAAGCAGCTTTTATCTCCTGAGTGGTTTGGTACCTAATTCATGAGACACCGGAGCGCTGAGCATCTGCAGACGTGGGGAGAGGCGGCGACTCGCAGCATTTCCCGAAACGAAGCTGTAGCTTTTGCAATGTGGCATCTTAAAATGTTGAATTTTGGTGCCGGGTTGAAAATGGATGCGTTGCGTTTTGCTATATCTGCGTTTGCCTTTCCCCATCCCGGGACGCCGATCCGGGCAGGGGGGAGGATGGAGGCTGCATCCTCGCTGCCCCGCAGCCGTGCCGGGGCCAGTGCCGGTGTGTGCCGAGTCTTTTGGGATCCTGGACGCGGGGAGCAGCAAGTACCCGGCGTGTTGAGTTTTTAAGTGAGAGTTTTGTGGGATTTGTGGTCCCTGAGCCTGTGTGTGTGTGTCTTTAGCTGCCGGGTGGAAACTTCTGCTGCAGAAAAGCATAATTATTTCCACCCCAGGCGTGCCCGGAGAACCCGGGAAGGATACAACCTGGTGCAGGGTCCTTTGCATTCTCCCCCTTTGCTTTTTCCCCCATTGCATTTTCCCCCTTTGTGTTTTCTCCCCTTGCGAGCCCGGTATCGAGGCAGGCAAGCCGGGAAAGGGGAGGTGGTGCAGAGCCACGCGTCTGGGCTGTATTCAGGTAGGGATACGTCACCGAGAGTCAAAATGAGTTTTCCGGGTGCTCTGGACTGGTCCTGCTGAGCAGGGAACTGGTTCCCCACCGCAGCCCTGTCCCAGTTCCCAGGGAAGCCCCAGAGACCCCCAGGCCTCGGCTCATTGGAGATGAGTTGCTCCGGCGGAAACTTGTTGCATTTTGTGAACCTTTTCCTGACATTTTCTCCCCATTTGAGGAGCTTGTGGGCTCCGGCCCCACCTCGCCACCCCACGCAATGAGTCACCGGGCAGGTTTAGGGGGGAGAAATCTCAGCCTGCCCCTCACCCTCATCTGCTTTCCCACTTCTTCCCTCACTTTCCCACCCCCGCAAAGCCAAAACCCAGCCCCAGAGCAAGAAAAAGGGCGATGGGGTGGATTTGCCCCGGGCTGCGATTCCACCAGAGCAACATCAAATCTTGGGGACGGTGCTGGGAAATCCTGGCGAGATTTAACGTCTTGCAGCGAGGAGGAGGAGGAGAAGTGCCTGGAGGGCTTTGCGGGCAGATGGGTGGTTGTTGGACCAGGGAACACAGCATCCGCCTGGCAGCGGCCGCCGGTGCCTGGCGATAGATAATGGGAAGGAAATCTGCCTCCGGGCAGACGGAAAAGTGGCCAAACACATCCTGGCCCCGAAGCCCTCTGGCAAAGCGGGTGGCCGGCTTTGGCAACTGGTTGTTCCAGCTTTCCCTGAGGTCAAAGGGAGGGATGCGGTGGCTTTTTGTCCCCAGGGATGAGGATGCTCCTCCTTTCATCACCGAGCAGCGGGGCATTCGGATCATCGCGCTCCCCATCCTCGTCGGGTGCACCGAGACCCCCGGGTATGTGCGCCGACCCCCTTCAAAGAGGCAAAGTCCCATCAGCCCGGCGAAGGCGACGTGCGAGCGGTTGGATGCGGGTGGTTGGGTGGACAACCAGCTGTAGGAGCATCGTTTTTGTGGCTTGTTAATGTTAATATTATTCTGTACAGCGCATAACCCCCGCATGACAAATCAGGAGGATTAGGGAACCTCTGGATTAGCGAAACCAAGACTTGTCAGCGAGCCGAGGCTCAAAATGTGCTTTTTGGGTTCCTGGGTGTTTAGAGAAACCCGGCTGCCATCATGTTTCCGTGCGGTCCCTTTCCGTGAAGGGTTTGGCGAGGGGGATGCAAACCTCCCCGTGCCCCAAGCCTTCGGCTGCTGCCTGAGCAGAAAGTTACCCCCACAGCTCCGTGAGCCGAATGAAATTCAGCATCTGTGATAGGAATCAAGCAAAGGATGCTCAGAGCCCCCTGCGGTGGCTCGTTGCCAAAAAACAGGGGAAAAAAACAAACCCAAAAGGGCTGTTTATATACCCTCTGTATGAGGTGCTTATAAGCTACCGGTGCTTTGTGACCCAACGTGCTCTTTCAGATCCGCTTGTCCTT
Organism: Larus michahellis; assembly: GCF_964199755.1. Classification (NCBI taxonomy): domain Eukaryota; kingdom Metazoa; phylum Chordata; class Aves; order Charadriiformes; family Laridae; genus Larus; species Larus michahellis. The sequence goes on from NC_133896.1 coordinate 214,436,003, forward strand.
CCTTATTTCCCCAAGTGCTCGGCTGTTTCTTGGGCCGATGTGGCCAAGAGGCAAGCAGTGAGATTTAGCCGAGGAGGTGGATGTGGGCGCAGCGGGATCGGGGGCCAGGCAGCCCTGCCTGCATCCTTCCTCCCCCCGCGCACCTCCTTGGGGGGTTTTAGATGCTCGTGTCGCTGGACCAGGGCGTCCCCGGTGTGTTTTGAGAAGCATTTTTGCTCCAGTGTGGTGGAATTTGCTCCGTGGTGCCCAGAGCTGTAGAAGAGATGCCGAGCACGGTCTCATTTAGCACAGAAGAGGCCAAAAATATTGGTGTGGCGATTGCTGCTTGATTTATTTTTTTTATTAAGGAAATAACTGGGCTGGAGCATCATCATTGTCCCTACGCTGAGTGCAGGGCTGCGATGCCCCAGGACTCGGGCAGGGAAGAAAAGCAGCCACCGGCTGCCTCCCCCTTCCAAAAATACACAGAATTAATAACAGTTAATTCTCCCCAAGCAACTTCAACCCCGAGAAGTGTCACACCGGGCTCCTTCATCCTCCTCCTCCGTTACCTTCCCAAACAGGGAGGGAGAAAAAAAATATCTCTGCTTTTCATTTATTCCTTCAGGAAGAGCAAGTGGGAGCTGTTCCCCTCATGCTTTGGGGAAACCGAGGCACAAACAAAGCAGGGACAAGTTCCTGGTAGCAGGGAAGAGTTTGGTCAGAAAAAACCCACAGAGCTGGGTTTCAAACCTCAGCAGGGTTCAATTAAAACTCTGGGCAGCTTTGGGACCTGCAAGCCTGGGACAGTCCCTGCTCTGTTTCTCCTTCCTCCAGCTCAGAGGTGGCCCTGCCAAAGAAATTTGGCTTAAATAGGATCCCACCTATTTATCTGCGAATTCTTCTAATTAGCCATTTGGGATAACGTTGGGCGCCGGTACAGCTGAGCACTGACCTGCTCAGCACAGTGATGAGCTCCCAGTAGCAAGCAGGAGGCGGCAGCACCGTGGGGCTGGGGACCTGTCCTGGGGGAGAGGGGCCAGAGGGACCCACCTGGCCTGGCCATAGGGAACGGGGTGGCAGGTCAAACCCCCCCCCACCCCGGCCCCGGTATGAACAGCGGTGTGACACCACCACCCCCCACCTCCACCCAGAGCCTGCCCTGGGGTGACAGGGACGGGCAGGGCAAGGATGGGGAGGCAGGAACATGTAGGGCAGGGATGGACAGGCATGGGATGGGCAAGGGACAGGCAGATCAGGGACCCGGACAGGCAGGAATGGGCAGGGATGGGCAGTGGTACCCAGGCAGGGCACCTGGGACTGATCGGAGCTGTGCTGGAGGGGACGTAGCTCCCCCCACCCCCAAAGGGGTCTGAACCCCAGCAGCTCCCCCCAGGGCACCCCTCGAAGCTGCAGCCCCACAGCCTCACGCCCTCCCTGCCACGCAGGTCCCCAGCGTGGGGCCACCTCGTTCTCCTCAGGGTGGTTTTTCCACCCTGGTGTGTTTTTTCACCCGAGCCTGGCTCTGGGCAGCCCCGCGGGGAGCTGGCACCGCACAGCCCAGGCAGATGGGGAAAGACGTGTTTCCACTAATCTGCTCCAATCTGGATTATTTTTCCAAATAAACCTGCTTTCCCAGCTGTTTTAAGCAAGTTGTTGGCATGCTGGGGACAATGGAGGCGAGAATATGTCTGCTGGGTGTCCCCGTGCCACCAGGCTCCCATCGTTTGCTTGGACAGTGGGCACCAGACCAGCTTTGAGGTGGGTTTCGGCATCGCGTTACCCAACTCGCGGGGCTGGGATTATCCCATGGCGGTTACTGCGGGCAAGGGGGGGGGTCTTCGCTGAAGTTTTCCCCTATCAAAAGCCCCTGAGAAATAATTTATGTTGAGGGACTGGTGTCAGCGCCGAAGCCCGTCTCTCCCCACCCCACCTCCCATCTGAAGCAGAGCTGGGATCTTCTGCAGCTCCCATCGGGATAACAAGGCACAGAAACTGCCTCCAGCCGTGGATGTCTGGGATGATCCATGGCAGCTCATTTCTGGAGACTTGGGGGGGTCTCTCAGAGAGCCAGGGTGCGCAGGATCGACCCAGGGCAGACCAGTATTGGTCTCTGGTCTCGCATAAGGATGCAGCGGCACAGATAACCCCGCAGAGACGCTCCATCCTCCCAGCACTCGCCCGCCTGACATTTACAGATACCTATTTTTAGATGATCTTCATCACTTCTAATTGTTCAGGCTCCTCAGCCTCAGAGGACACATCCTCACCTCGGATGGAGACAAAACCAGTCCCCTCCCCGCAGCTCCTTCCCCTTCCTGTGGTTTTACACCGGTGTAACTGGCCCCAGGCCTTGGTAATGGTGCCATGTTACAGCTGCTCATGGCTCCATTCCCTCCCCACCATGGTACAATTTGCACAAACCTTCCTGCTTCAAAGGAAGCCCCTGAGAAGGACTTTTCTGTGCTGCCCTTTTGGGGAGGTTTCCATGTTCTTCACAAAGAGGAGCCAAGATCATCTCTGTAATGCACAAGAGGAGAACCTGCAGCTCAAACTCATGGAGATGCTGCTCTGCATGGGTACAATGAGCCTGCAAACCCATAGAGATGCTGCTCTGCATGGGCACAGTGGGCCTCTGAGCCCCAAAACCTATGGAGATGCTGCTCTGCATGGTCAGGATGAACCCCTGTGCTCCCAACCCATGGGGATGCTGCTGTGCATGCACATGACCAGGCCTTTTCCATCCCCATGGGACAAGTTTCCAGAGTAGAAGGACAGCCCTTCTCTTCAGGATGGCCCAAACTCACAACATCAGAGGTGGGCTTCCATATACCACTTGCAGCTCAGGCTTGAGAGAGAAGAGGAGTTGGGGACCACGAGCACCCCAGGAGCTCGGCTTGGCCCAGCCCAACTCCTTGTCCCTTGCAGAACAAGGGGACATCCCTGTGGCGCAGCAGTTATCAGCTGACGTTGTGTCATTGGGGTAAGGCAGCCTGAGAGCTGGGGGGACCCAAGGTTGCAGCCACGGGTCCCGGTGGACTCAGCTCCTGCCCTGTCCCCGCACCACGCATGGTGTCTTCTCTGCCCGTGGCTTGGCAGGAGCAAGAGCTGCCCAGGCTGCCCAGCACAGCGGTCGCACCACGGGAGAAGTGTCCCTGCCACCCCCTTACCAAGGACCCCGTGCCCCACCGGTCGGTGACCCACAAGCAAGGTCCGTCACCCATGGGCCAGAGCTGGTGCTCAAGGGGCATGGGGTAAATTTGGCTGTAGCACTGGGCTTTTGGGTGGTATTTCTCTCTTGCTCGGTGCCTCGGTTTCCCTTTCAGGGAGCAGCACAGTTGAGGACCTCCCCTTGACCCCAGGGACGGGGTTTTGGGGGCTGCTGATCCCACTCCGACCCCAAGGCCTTTGAAGGGACTTCAGGTGCTCTGGTGTGCTCCGTATGTGCTGCACACACATAGAAATCACTCCTTAGCTTTCCCCCAGTAATGTGATGGGAGGAAGTAACCCTCATCGCTTCTCGCTGCCCTGACACGGACACCGACCCACGGCCCCCACCAGCACCGTGTCCTCCCATGGCGAGACGGATCCAACCAGCAGGATGAAACCATGAGACACAGGCTCCTGAGATGTCTCATGAGTCCCCGGAGAGCCAAGCCTAAGGGACAGGCTATGGGGGCCATGCTTGGCACGTTAGTAATTAATTTAGTTACTAAATTAACATTTAAATTGACAAGACCTGAATGCAAAGCCAAGACTCACCAGCCTCCAGCAACTGCGGCTGCTCCCAGCCTCATGTCCCCAGATCCACCGGCAGCACAGATGGACCTTGGGACCTCCACGCGATGCTCCAGTCCCCAAAACCACTCACCACCTGCCCTGGAAGAGGCTGTGTCCTGCTGGTCCTCGAGAGATGTCCCCGTTCAGCAGAGCCTGGCCCCAGGGTCCCCCCCGTCCTCCCTGCTGAAGGACATCCCGCTGCTCCGCGCCCCAGCCCCGAACCCCGGGGGTGCCAGGCCTGTCCCTCGGTTGTCCCCAGCCTGTCCCTTGGTTGTCCCCGCAGCTCGAGAGGGGCGCAGCGGGCCAGCTGGGGCTCGGCACGGACTCGTGGTGACATCCAGCGCCCGTTCCTGCAATTACAGAGCGGTGGAGCCCGCGGAGGCTCAGCCATCGCTGACCCCACCGGTCCCTGTCCCCTCGGGTTCCTGTCCCCGCTGCGTCCATGGGCGACACCGCTGCTCCCCTCACCCCCAGCCCAAATAAACCCCTCCATCTCCAGGTCCTTCTACTGTTTTCTCATTTCACAACCAGTCTGAAGGCTTCGGGGGTATGGTGAAGTCTCTCCCTGGAAAGCACCATCCGCGTCAGCGCGGCACGGGGGATAACTGGGAGCTAACTGGGGTGAGCTGGGAGGGGGAGGGCAGCTCTGACGTGGAGCATCAGCCTTGGCAAGGAGAAAAAAAAACAGCGATTCACACGCAGATTCCCCCAAGATAAAGCCTGCAGCCATCGCTGAAGGGAGGCAGGAACCCTCCTGGACGCGCTGCTGCGCTCCCAGGAACCATCTTACATCAACCTCATTAAATTTAATATTAGAGCCAAACTGGGGTGGAATCACCTCCTGCCTCAGAGTTTAACAATGAGCATAAAATCCCCAGCACAGGGTGATCTTCTGAGGACAGAGGGACCAGCGAGAAGGTGGTCCCTCTGCCCCATCAGCTTTCCTGGTGGCACTCTACAGAGCTGAAACCTTTCTTTAGGGTGAATGCCACCCCTGGCTTGGACCCGCTCTGTCACCTGCAGCGCCCACCCCAGCTCCTCTCCCCCGGTCCCCTCACCTCCTCCCTTCTGTTGCTCTTCCTGAAGCAACTTCACCCCAAAAAGATCGGCCTCTCCTCATTCCGATTTGTGCCCCAAACATCCACCTCCCTTCCCACGTGCTCTGTGGTGGCATCGGTGGCAAATTCAGGTCACAATTAGTCCTTGGTGCTCTGCCCTGGAACACCTTCAGTGCTGAGCCCCTTGGAAATGGTGTCACAGGGGAGATCTCATCTAGCAGCAGCACCAGGATGAGCCTCTGAACAGGTTCTTCAAGAAGCGCCATTGTTCCCGGGGTTTTAGGTACCCGAGTGGCACAGGGTCAATATTCCTCCCACACCAAGTCAGGAACAGTTATCTGCCAGCTCGGGGTTTCGGGCAACATCGTTTGACTAAAGAAGACCGAAGAAACACAAAGGATTGCTACTACGAAGAGAATATTTTATTACTTGTAACACTTCATTCAGCTAAATCCACGTAGCAATACACACAGAAATACTTCAGGAAAGTGCAAATTCTCACTCTGTATTTGTAATGTGCCCTAGTTTTACAGAAGAACAGACACCGGGTAAACAAGAGCACAGATCCAGAACTCCCCAGGATTCTAGCCAAGGAGATCGCTGCAGCTGCAGGTACTTCCATCACCTCGTACAAAGTTACTCTCGAGCAGGCAAAGGGCAGGGGAGGATGGAAAATGGTATCGAGGCGGACTCTAACCATTCAGGGGGCACCATGCAGCCCCCCCCCCCTTACTTGGGGAGAAAAGAGGGCAAAACCAGGGGAAAGACAAAATGAAGTGATGATAATATTAGTTTTAAAATTAAAGAGAATATCCAAGTGCTTTTTAAAGCCAACCACGTGTTCCACCCTGCCCCAAATGACAGAAACCCCCATTCCAACCTTGCGGCTCCTCCTTCAATACTCTGAAAGTTTCACACAAACACACCCCCTGAAACTGAAACCCCTAATGCTTCAGGAGCCAAAGAGCGGATGCAAAGCGCTTACCTAAGTACCGCTAAATCAGGGAATAACGCCAGGAATTTCAACATGCAGGTATCCTCCAACCAGAGGTACGGCAACAGCCTGAGAGCAGTCAGGAACTGCTGGAGGCAGGTAAAGAAGCCCCAGGCTGCTGCACATCGTAACGCACCTCAACGTCTCAAACAGAAACACATAGAACTAATTCTTAATTCACTCTGTGGATGACACAAATAAGCACTTCCCCTCCTTAGAAGGAAGAGGTAGGTATTTAAAATTAAGGAAATTAGAGACCCACTCAGGCAAGTTCCCAGTTCTCCCACAGCCCAGGGGAAACCTGGCTCCTTGGAGCTGCACCCACCTGGGATGCAAGGGCAGGGCAGGGCAGGCACCACTGGCTCAGCGGCCGGACAGGACACCACGCCAACTGCAAACAAAGCAGGGGCTACGCCACCTCGGGCTGCAGCCAGAGCTGTGCTTGGAGCTCCCAGTCAAACTCTCCTGTGTTAAACACGCTCCCTCCTTCTCCCCCACGCAAGAGTTTATGATTCACTGCTGCTGTGGCTGGAGGCACCCTTCAGAGTGCAGGAGGAGAGACATGAATAGCACCTGAAGCTACTTAAACCACAGACTGGAAGCTGTATCACAACTAGAATAAAAAATTCAGCTACAAGCTCCGTAACGTAGACGTTCCACCTTGGCTGGCGGCTCTCCTGTACTTACAAAGGTCCTATCCCAGCCTCACGGAAACACAACTTCACCACGTCTGAGTGAGACAGAGAGTAAGCCTGTGACATCAAAAAGGGAAAGGACAGACACAAGCCCTCCCAATTTTATTATCAAACACTAAAAACAAATCACCGGCTGTGTGATTACAGTTTAAGCCAATGGCCTGCTGTAGACCAACCTTTGAAAAGACGTATTTTAACTGGAAGCGCCTAGTAAACAGCATCCACAGCGTACTTTGATCTATTACCTGCTTCCTACTCAAGTTTGAAAAGCCTTTGTTCTTATCTGAAAAGTAGTAAAGAACAGCTGACAACCGAAAGAAGATTGTACGCAAGCCTAGCAAACTCTAACACGGTGTATAACAAAGTTACAGGGCAATAAAATAAGAGAATTACAGTCCTTCACAGTAACAGAAGTAAGGGAAGCAAGATGAGAGGGAGGAGATAAAGGAGGAGTTCCACAAATGGAACAGTATAAATATATCAAACAGTTCAAATACAGTAGGAAAACAACAGTAGCAGCAGCTTAAAAACAGCAATAGTTATTATACCCTTAAAATACATTCAACACATTGTGCCTGTTGCTGTCATTCCAAAAGCACTACTACATCTATAACTTACTGCTCAACTCTATCGACGAGAAGAATCCCAGATACTTAACTCCCCGTATTCGTCTTCTTATTAAAGATATTTATACCATGAACAGTTACCAACTTCTAAGAATGCTGACTGGAAAACGTAATCACAATTTTCTTCCATACTGCATTTATAACGCTTGTCTACTGCTATAAAGCAGATCTCTCTGGGGCATTGCAGATTCCTGCTCTTTATAGGAGCATAAAAAAAAGGTAACTCACAAGACGTAACTCCTAACACTAACTGCTACAATACGCACACATAAACTATGCTTTTTTACAGTGTTTACCTTTGTTCAAAATTATGTTCTAAGTCACTTGTTCTCTTCTGAACTATTAGTGGGCTGTTCAAAAACAAAATCCAAAATGCCCAAGGCTTTAATCTGCTGCCCGTGAAAAAAAAGACAAGACCTCCTCCAAATTCAGTGCAGTTGGGATCCAGTTCTGCACTTTTTTGTGAAAACTAAAGACGAAGCAGCAGTCAAAAACGCCTTTACGCCTTCTGAGACCTACCCAGCGCTGTACAATAACATGAGTATACTCTAAGCGTAAATGCTTTCACTCATTTTCCCCATCACATCAGTCAAATGTACAATCCAGAAAAAAAAAAAAACCAATGTTTTTTGGTATTAGATACATTTCACTCAATTGCAGAACAATTTGGAAATACTTTCTCTTAAAATAAAAAATAAATAAATATCGGTGGCAAGTAAGAATTTGTGCAACACAGACCTTCTGCAGTACATGGACATTCATATACAGCAAAATACTTATCCACGGTTATAGTGCAAAGCTTCTGTCAGCATGAAATACCCGATACCCACACGGACAGAGAAACCTCAGTGCTCTTTAAAGCCATCCAGACGCAACACATACAAAACCACTCGGCGCAATCCTGCGGCATCAAGCTGTAAGGGTATAATAAGATGGAGGACAAATTTAGAGATTTAACAATAATGGCAAAACAACGGCTTTAATTTAAGTGCATTTCAGGTTCTTCTCAGGTAACCTTCAATACAGCGGTTAAGTGTTCAGCTTTATCGACTTCTTTTATCTAATTACTGTAAAGTGATAGCGAGGAGATGGCCAGAACACCGACTTTATGCTGAAGGCTTATATTAGCAATTTAGTAGCACACATTAACGAGTATTTTTCTCAGTTAATCAATATGCAATTTTCTTGAAGTGTTCTTTCAGTTAAAGCATCTTCCACGGCTTTTCTGTGCCAAAACACGGCTTTTCTTTTCTGAAATCCTCAGTATCTACATGAGAATTTCTGTATCAGTCTATTTTTTGGAAAAATTGATTAGCAGTATCATTTTCTGCTCAAGCAAAAGTAGGAAATAGATAATGGGAAGTTGTTAAAAATTTGCCCTGAAAGATAAAGAAGAGTCGCATTTGCAAACTGCTATTCTAACAGAAATTAGCTTACAACACATGACCAAAAAAATAATATTATTTAGTAATTAAAAATAATAATCAGCAGTGCCAGTGTCTCACCTCCACTTTCTTCTGTTTTTTTTTTGGTTGGTTGGTTTTTGTGTTGTTGTTTTTTTTTTTAAATACACAGTATGAATTACAGCCATCAAAACAAAAAAAAAAGTCACTAACTGGAATTTTCACTCAAAGTTACCGAATTTCTGGAAAAAAATAAAATAAAAAAAAAAGCTTAAGACTCTTCAGAGATGTGGGACCAAAAACTGGTTGCAAAGCCCATGGTAGTTAAAATGGGCAATTTAATTAAGGAATGAACAAGTTCCTATTCCTTTGAATGCCTTGGAAAGGCACTAGGTAATTCCAAACCCAGCCTGCAAGTGGAACTGCATGTGTTGCCACTATTGTTTCACTGTCAAAGTAAATATTTTAAGATGCACACAGGAAAGATACAATGCACCAAGAGCACCTTTAACAACGGAAAGATACTTAGGTAGCTGAAAAAATGTCATATTGAACAACTTGCCTAAACAAGAACTGCTAAGCACTGAACTCTACTTCAACATTTTTTGGAAATTAAGACCTGTAACAATCACGCACAACAGCTAGGAAGAAGCAGGCTTTTTTTTTGTCAGTTTGGAGCGCTCGCTTCCTTCAAATATTAGGACTACCCGATTTCAAAACCTTGTCACACAAAAAGTATTGAGTACCTGAAATGAATTTAAGACAAGATCTAGTGGTTAAGATCAGCTGTCTTAAACCCAGGGCAGTTTGTTTGCATTGCTGCAGGTTAATTAGTCTTTTGGTCAAAAGTGTAATAATAAATTGCGTCCTTTTCTCTCACGTACTGTCCTTATCCCAAATTTTCTAGCCCAGACTTTGGTGAAAAGCCTGACAAAAGAATGCTTCTTCTTTATAGAATAAAAATGTAGCTGTTTAACACACATACACACACGCACACGTCTTAAACGGAGTTCTGTTCTTGGTTCCTTTGTTTCACACGACGCAGTGCAGGCAGTCGCTTCTTTGAACACCTGTCAGAGGTCTAAGCAGAGCGCCAGATCAGTCCATTCTTATCAGGTTCAAGAAAATTCTCGATCAAAGCTTCAATAAGCTTCTGAAGTTCTTCTTCCAGCATGCTTCTGTCACTAGAAAGAGAACAATACCATGTCAGAGGTTTGATAAACAACAGGCATCTATTAAAAACAAGAAAAAAAAGCAAGCTGTGATGGTGATGGACTCACTTTATTATGTTTCCTACCAACATCAACGTGTAGAGACTCCAACCTGCTTGCTTTAACAAGTTAATTTTTGGTTAGGGACTACTGCAATATTAATTTAAATTCATTTAAGAAAAAAAAAAGTAATCGCCACTAGAGGGCTCTAGCAGAGCGGAGACAAGAACTAATGACCGCAAAACCAACGCAAGACTGGTCAGACACAGACTCTAAATGGATTAAAAAGTAAGAATGAGCTACTAACAAAAAGATAGATACCCTATGTTCTTTTCTAGATGGCATTCAGATGGGTATCAGATTGTATTTTGACTAAAGCGCAGGACTGAGTAATCAGGCAAAGTGTCACCGCTCACAAGAGGACACTGTAATATACTGATCCCTTCCCTATTTAAATGCCCAGACATTCATTCCAGTAAAAAGCCAACATCTACGTGCACAAACACTAATGCATTGCAACATTCCTTTAAAAATGCATAACCCCTCTCCTACGTCCAAAGTCTCAGTGGAGGGAGAGGAACTCAGTCTGTTTTTAACAGAGAATAGGCAAAACAGGCTTATTTACATCTGCTTTGTTCATTTGGGGAACTGGTGCCCTTCAGGTCACCACTTACTTTAAAAGAAAGCACCCCAAAATGCTGCAGTAAAACTGACTTTTCTGATGTTCAGCTTTTAAGAATAATCAGTAACCAGCAACTCAGAGAAATATTTGCAAAGCTATGACGGAGAAGAACGCCTTTTGAGGTTCCTACAGACCATTTTACGCCTTGAATCAGGCAAGCATGAAAGCTTTTCAATTTTGCGTTCCAGATAGTAATTGCCATTAACCACAGGTATTACTAAAATTAAAGGTCGATGTATTTTTCTGACTTACCAGAATGAACAGCAGCAGAAGCCCAAATGAGGCATCAAATCATCCTCATGTACTTCGTTTCTCTCTTACTTGTCTGGCCCTCACTTGTGTTAAGATTAGGTTAAGGGCAATATTTCTGGCATTTATTTCTTCCTTGTCAGTGGAGCTGTTTGCCTCAACTATATCTTACCTTTTCTTCAGTATTTACACCAAATGGTACATGGCCCACTCCCAGGTGCAGGGAACCATGTTCTAACTGAAGCGAGAATTTCCATATCCATGTAACAATGAAGCGTGTTGATGCGTCAGACAATCGGAAAGCTCTCTGACCAAATAAATACAGGCTTCTGGCAAGAGCTGCCATTCATAAAACTGGGATGTAGAATTCCTACCACTTCTCCAACCTGCTGTTATTCCACGGTCAATTCAGAACAATTTAGAAACATGACTCAAAAGATGGGCTGTAGCTGCATTAATACACTTCACGTAGTAATAAACTTTTAACTAAACTAAACTAAAAATAAAATTTTAAAGAATATTTAAGCAGCCTCTGGAAATCTGTCTAGGCATGGATCTGTGTTTCCCCTCCCGTGCACATTTTACAAGCAAAGGCAATCTGCCACTCACTGTCCACTGACTGCCTACATCTGACCAAACCGTTCAGTGATAAAAGCACGCTCGCCCTGAATTCCTGCCAATAAGTAGAAATAAATACCGCATCAGAGATCCCTTTACGTCATTTTCAATTCTCTGCTCCACAGGAACGTTGGGACACAAGTCTAAAGGGAGCGGTACTCACAGGATTTAGGTTAGGAATCCTTCTCTTCAGTAGCTGAACTAAGAACCTAGGCTCCCCAGTCGTACTCCTGATTTCAATGGTGTAAATGTACCGTTTTGTTTTTTTGTTTTTTTTTTTTTAAACTGGAAGAAGCTTAATCCAGCTGTCTGTCAAAAGGGGACAGACCTCTAGTTACTATCCAGTAGCTCAGAGCAACACAGCAGATTCCCAAATGCAACAGCATACCTGCCAGCAGCAGCACAACTTCATCACTTTTTAAGTGAAGTGAATTCTAAGTGAATGAGGATTTGCGTTAATAAAAGAAGTCTCCTACTGTAGCAGATGCTGAAAATTCAATTCTTTGTCTTATCCACTACAGAGGGGATCCCTTATGAGCAGGAATGTGCATCACTGGCCAGTTTAACAGGCTGGAACAGTCAGCTGAGGCTCAGGTCTCCAAGGAGGCAGCAGAGGAATCCCCCTCCACGAAGGGACAGATGCCCAAGTACTGACCTTTGAGCCCGAAGGCATCTTGCAACGGGTGCATGTGGCCTTGCTACTGACCTCTGCTCTGGCAGCGCGCACATCTCCGCGTAGTACTTGATCTTTGGTTCTGTTCCACTTGTCCGAAGGGTGGCAACACAACCATTTTGAAATGTAAAAGTGATCATCTGACTGCTTTTACTCACTGGCAGCACCTACATAAACAACAACATTTTATTACAGAACCCCCCAACTACCACAAAAGTGGGGGGTTTTGGTTTGGTTTTTAAAAAAATTTACAATATTCAGTAAATATAAAGCTAAATAAACATGCTGAAATCCCCTGCAGGTGACATCCACCAGCCAATGCAAAGACTAGAACAAGTTATTTCAGCCCGACACGTCTATCACCTAGATCAGAGTCAGTATTTCAGGATAACGTTGGAAGTCTAACATCTGGAAGTCTGCTAGATAGCTTAAGATCTGCAGGAGCATCAAGCTTACTTCAACTAACAAAGTTCATTCATTGTTATATCAAAATAGCCAACGCAACAGACAAGCCATTTCATATTTAAGCAGTGTTCTCCCAGTAAATGTTATTAAGCAGTTTTAATAGATGGTGGTAATTATACTGCCATCTTAGTTGACATAGTCTTTCTGCATAGTTCTTGGTGTATTTAACTTTCAGTCTCTTCAAAAACAGAACCGTTCCTGCAAAAATACTTTCTAACTCACCGATTTTTCATTTGGCTGGCTGCTGTCATAGCCAGTGGTAATATCTCGTACATGTAGTATATTGTAAATACCACAAAATTTTGGATAAGACTGAGGGGCATCGAAGTTCCGCAGTTTCTCAAATATCCTTTTGATAGTAGGAGGATCATAGCACAAGAAATAGGAAGTCTTTGATATGTGATATCCATACCTAGAAGTAGATTAACATTCACAGTTACAAGATTCAGAAGTTTTCTGCACATTTGGTATCTAAAGAAAGCCCCCGTTTGGAAAAGCAGTAACAGAAAAAGAATGCAGTTCTCACAGCTGTGAAAGCAGATAATTATAGGCAAATGTCTGGACTCTGAAACAGATTTCACTGTATTACTCAGATCATCTTAAGCTATTTTTAAATTCAAGCAAAGGTTTCAGCTCCAAAGAAATAAGAGCTAACCATTTGGCTAAGTGCGGCCTAGGTAGCCCTCAGGAAATTAATGTGCAGTATCATTCCCACACCATCAAAAATTGTCTGCTGTAGCCACACGAGCAGCCACAACTACAGATTATTTCAACAGCCTCTGAGGAAGGTGACCGATTATTTCACCCAAGTTAAAACTACTACCCCCAAGCAGACCTAACGCAAGTGCTCACTAGGTGCAGCAACCATGTTTGCACGCTGAAATGTAGTTGTTCTTCACTATATTCCACCCACTCCCCATTCTACAGAGACTCTTCTCTGCAGCTTAAAAAAATTAGGAGTGACTGGGAGATCATAGAACGGTTTGGGTTGGAAGGGACCTTAAAGATCATCTTGTTCCAACCTCCCCACCATGTCTCATTCAAGTTTCTAAGGAGCCACGGTCTGTCTTTCTGCTGGGCCGGCAGGAAAAGGAATGGCATATATGATTTACTGTAACTGTGCCGCTAATCCTGTTAGAGCACAGGAACTTCTGCTGGTGGGCTGGGCTTATCACAGTATGACTTTTAATTCTGACATAAACATGTTCCTTGTTTTCTTGCTGTGAATTGTGTCCATAGCTATTGAACACAGACCATTCCTTTAACACCTGTCCTGTTACAAATCTCTGCAAGAAAAGCACGTGGTCTTCTAACAATCCCCAGACTGTGTGTCGGTGAAAATATTAAGTGTTTAAAGAGAGGCACACACACCACAACTAAGATATAGCTACCCATCAGAAGGTAAGAGAAGTTACGTAGCATGAATCAGAGAGAAAAGTTTTACATATGGATCCACCAGGGCAAATTCTACTCTCTTACAATTTTTTTGCAGAAACACGATAGAAAGGGCCTCTTTAGTCCTGTGGGAGATATGGCATTCAAGCAGTATCTGTAATACTGAAGACTGCAGTCCACCATAGCACCAGAAAAAAACAACTTACAATGAGAAAACATCCGAGGGGCACATTAAAAATATTTACTAGACTACTCCCAGCTCCAAAATAGTTAAGTAGAACATACGAATGAAAAACACAACTTACGTTTCATAGATCTCAATGAGTTTCTGTGCTAGTGTTAGGTTCTTGCCCTCCAGGTAGGTTGCCATTTCAGCTATGACCACAGCTGCGCTTACACCATCTTTATCCAACACTGATGTGCCACACATGAAGCCTAGAAATAAAAAAAAAATGATTGTGGAAAAAGAACCCGACATACTATTACACGAAGGCCATGAAGCAACAGTAGTTTGGCATTTGGCACTGGCATCTCAGGACTTTCAACCTGTATCAGAAGCGGTTTGTATCAGGAAACTGCAGAAGCACAGTATCAAAATCAGAGATCCATATATCATTTATTACAATAGTTGTCAAGTTGATGTGATGAGAGCAAAAGGCCTGTACTAGTAACTACAAAAGACCAAAAACAAAGCATTTTTGTATTTCTTTTCATAACTAAGACCACTCCTTTTTAGGCGCATTTTCCCCCCACAGTTGAAATTTTATTATATTAACACACATACCAATAGACTCTTCAAATGCAAAGAGAACTTCTTTTCCATTATCTAGGAGATCTTTTACTCTACTTCCAATCCATTTAAAACCAGGGAGTGTTTCCTGAAACAGAAAAAAGAATGCATTAAATACATGTTTTCTATTTAGTTCCAGGTTCAAGAAGATAGTGTAAGCCACTATTCTCCCTTCACCTCCAGGGTGCTTCCTCGAATGGGAATCTTGTGTGCTCGACTTGGAAGTTAAGAAAAAAAAATTGAGGTCTCAGACTTTGAAAATAAAATAAAATTAAAAATGATGCATTCTGAGTTTTAGGGTCAATAGGAAAGACTGCAGAGTCAAAACACCGAAGCTTAAGGACATTTTTTTTATGTTCTTGAAATAATTTCCCTGAATTTAAATCTAATTAATTGATAACAGAATAGAGACAGTAAAGACAAAGATTAGACAAGTTGTATCTTCAACATGATGAATCTAAGGCAAAGAGTCACTGGACGAGTATTCACTAGTAAAATGCTAACTAGGACACGAATATCAAATCAAGGAGTAAGTGTGCCTGAGAGACTGTGACTCTGAGATCAGATAGGATCCTCCATGCTGCTTATCAGGTCAGGCAACTGTACAAAGGTATTCAAAAGGAAAAGTTACAGAAATATAAACAGCAATTTTGGGTGATGGGAGGGAAGAGCACTGCCTGTGTTCTTCAAATCATGCAAAAGCAGTCAAAAGCTTAGAAAGTCCTTCTTGGAGAGAAGAAAGGCACAAAGAGGGGAAGCTTTTAAAGGAGACCAAGGGGTTCTGTAAATTCCTAGCTGTTTTCCAGTCAAACATTCAACAGTCTCAGAAATCAGAGCAAGCACTTAATTTGAACACCGGAACTAAAATAATCACTGTCAGTCTGCAGCGGCATCCCCCCATTTTCTTTTTTAGCAAGTCCTTAATGAAGCTACATTAAAGATCTGTCTGTCTGTCACAATTTGAAGCAAAACCAAATTTAAAACCTACTAGTGATCTGGGCACCTGAAGGAAGTGTGTAACCTGTAAGTGTTTGTTACAAATCCATCGAAAAGCACTCCATTTTTGCAGTAAACACACCGAGTTGCACACACTTTCATTCTCTCACACAGAAGAACTTCTCTCTAGGAAAGCAGACAAGACAAAGGCTTTTCTATTAATTTAGGTTTTAATTTGTGTCACCTGTTACAGCTCCTTGCAGCTTTGTATAAACTGATCTCACAGTCTGCATTCACGGTAAGGTGCATTGAGAAACACTGCAGATGCTGAAATCAGGCTTGTCTAGGTACAACAGCATTCTCTGCAAGTTGGAACGCATTAAAACTCCCAGCCACAAGACTGGAAGTTATCCATCTATTTTTCATTTCGTAAAGTCATTAAGTGGGAGGGCAGGTGGAAAACACGGCAATCAGATTTTCACTCTGCCAAGACGACATCATAAAACCCACACTTACTTCAAAGTGAAATCCCTCTTTAAGTGCAATTGCCCTCAAAATTTTCGAGGAGACCGTGGTCGCTAACATGTAAACATTCTTCACATCAGCATCTTGGGAGCAGTTCTCCTTCCAGCAAAAAAACATCCACCACCCAAACAAAGCTGCCAGCTCGTTGCCGGTGAACACCTTCCAGCAGCCACTGCGGACAGGATAGAAATTAGAAGAGCGTTTTCACGTTTTTCAGAAGCATCCATGCAAGGGGAGATGTTTTCTGCAGTCACTGGAACAACGGGGATCTGAGCACACGACTGACAAGCTGCTCTATACGAAGCCACCGTACTAACAGGACTCCACATTTATCACATCTCAATGATTTACAAGCCCAGTGCGTTCTGTTAGCAAGCAAAGATACAAATCAAGTATCCTTACTGTCAGCTTGAAAACAGCTCAGGTCTTTTTAATTTATCAAACACAAGTATAGCAGTCTATACATTGCAGTCAGGCAATGCCTGCGCAACTGCGCATTATAGACAGTTACTTACACAACGATCAGAATTTTGGCCTGTTAGTGGAAGAAAAATAATTTCTATTCAATATGAAGCAGCCAGGGAAAAACAAACAAACAAAAAAAAGCCCACAACAGCTAGCTCTCCCAAGGCAGAATCTGTTTGCCTGACAGAAGTGAAAAAACAGTAACAACAAGATTTAAGTGTTTTTAGTAGTCACGCAACTTTTCAGTTACATTTTATTTGGCCATTTACTGTAACACTGGTAAGTATTTAATCTAATATTTTCTGAGTTATTAACTTATTTTATTTAAAATACGTTATTTCAGGTGGAGCTATACCACAAGATGAAGCTAGCAAGAAAAATATCCAAATAGCTAAGTCGCAACAGGAAAGAGCGGGCTGAAGGCGTGTGTGCCTGTCTACTATTGGGGGACATTTTGGGATTTTCAGTACCTTTTCTGCAGAAAGAGATAAAATAAAAGATCCCATCACTTACTTCTCCTGCTGTTCTGCCACTGCTAGTCTATCTGCATCTGGATCAGTGGCCACTACTACTTTAGCATTTTCTTTCTCTGCAAGCCTCAGTGACAACTCCTGGTGGGAGAAGAGGGAGGGGGGAAAAAAATAGAATCACAAGAGCAAATAAACTCACATTTTTCCTACTTACATATAACACGCAGTGAAAGAAAAATCTCATATGGATTGCCCACTGTATTAATACAGCTGAAAGCCAGGTACTCCCTGTTCTCTTCCCCTGATTTGTTTTTCACAGTATCATATCCAAACAGAGGAAAGCTCATAGAAATCTGATGATGTAGAAACAAAAATACCAGCACAGATTCTCCTTCTTCAGGATTTGGGCATTTGACAGTAGAGAAGTCTGGATCTGGATCTTTTTGTTCAGGTACTGGAATGGGGGGCTGAAAGCCAAACGCTTTAAAAGCCAACTGCACGTAGTCATGTCCAACTCCATGAAAAGAGGTATGAACAAACTTCAGGTTTGTCTGCACATTTAGCTCCCTGAGAAGGAAAAAAGAATTTCAGTAAGGTTTTAGTAAGACTACTTTCATGCGGGAAAGCAAAAGAAAATGCAATTACACTTTGTACTATCCTACTGATTTCTCCATTAATTTCAAAGAAGGAATGAGTGAACTTTCCTTGGAAATTGCTGGTTTAGAGCTGCTTTTCCTGGAAAATGAGAAATTTACCTTCTGCTGAATCAGCTGAAAGTCTCCCAAGAATGAACTGTTAATTTCTGCATCAAACTTGAGCTCTTCCAGCACCATGAAGATCTTACTCCAGCTCTTCAGGACCTACATTATTCATCCTCCTCCTTTTATTCTTGTCTTCTGCCCCTCCTAACCTTTAAACTTAATCTTCTCACCTCTATTCCATGCATATAGACCTCACCTTTACTCTGAATTTCTGCATTTTATTCAGAACTCTGAGCAAATTCATTTGCATAAAATGGTTCACATTGGGGTGCTTTACCGCAGTCTAGTATCCAAAGGCAGGCTGCTTTATTGTCGAGAAGTATGGTTTAGTCCTCATGATGGCGACCACCTAATTTAATGACACATCAGAGAAGGGATGGGGCGAGACAGAATGGGGAGATAACCGAAAATTATTCCCACCATGAAGGGCACAGAGCAATGGCCCCAAGCAGACCGTGACGTCTGTGGCAGAGTGAAGCACCCAGCTTCTGTGAACCGTAAAGACAGAAATCAAGTCACTAATTTGTGACGATAAAAATCACTACAGGCAGGTCCAAAGCTATTAAAATTTTGGAAGACAGCCCATGCCCTATACCCAAATTGAAAGTGTTTATGTATGGCAGCATCCCATGCTTTATTACTGAAGTCTATCTGTCAGCAGTCAGTTTTCCACATGTAACCCAGACTTAAAAATGTAATTACTTTAAAATATAATTTAAGTACTTTTTGTTTTATACAATACCTGTGATAACAGATCTTTCTCAGATCCTCCATGTAACAGTCACAAATTTTCTTCAAAGGATCCTGTCTAAGGGGACTGGTGTCTACTAGATTCTCATTCCAAGAGCCATTCCATGGTTCAACACACTCTTCTATACATTTTATAATTTCCTTATCGTGAGGAGAGGTGATCTGCGCTCCATTTTCCCAATAAACCTGGTATAAGTTTAAAGAAAACAAGACACGGTTTATTTACAAAGATTATCAACTTGATAAATTCTTTTAGCTACACGATTCTGCATACTTCCTGCTTCTTGAAGTCACACAGAAAAGGCCTCAATTCTTGAAAGCCATTTGGAATCATATCGTTTTCAACTGTAGTTATATAATGATAGCTACTGGACCTATTTGTGGTCCCTATGGAAAAAGAGAACACGGCACCCATTTTTAAAAAGGGTAGAAGGAGGAACCCTGGGAACTACTGGCCTGTCAACCTCACATCTGTGCCTGGGAAGATCATGGAACAGATCCGCCTAGACGCTCTGCTAAGGCACATGGAGGACAGGGAGGTGATTCGAGACAGCCAGCACGGCTTCACCAAGGGACAGTCCTGCCTGATCAACCTCGTGGACTTCTATGATGGAGTGACTACATGAGTGGACAAGGGACGAGCTACATATGTCATTCATATGGACTTCTGTAAGGCCTTTGACATGGTCCCCCACAACATCCTTCTATCAAAATTGGAGAGATACAGATTTGATGGGTGGACTGTTCGGTGGATGAGGAATTGGATGGATGGTTGCATCCAGAGGGTAGTGGTCAATGGCTCAATGTCCAGACAGAGATCAGTGACGAGTGATGTCCCTCAGGGGTCTATATTGGGACCAGTACTGTTCAGTATCTTCATCAATGACATAGACAATGGGATTGAGGGCACCCTCAAAAAGTTTGCAGATGACACCAAACTGAGTGGTGCAGCTGACATGCCTGAGGGATGGGATGCCATCCAGAGGGACCTGGACAGGCTGGAGATGCGGGCACATATGAACCTCATGAAGTTCAACAAGGTCAAGTGCAAGGTCCCACACCTGGGTTGGGGGAATCCCCAGTATCGATACAGGCTAGGGATGAAGGGATGGAGAACAGCTCTGCCGAGAAGGATTTGGGGATACTGGAGGGTGAAAAGCTGGCCATGAGCCAGCAACATGCGCTTGCAGCCCAGAAACCCCCCACAGCCTGGGCTGCATCCCCAGCAGCGTGGGCAGCAGGGCGAGGGGGGGGAATTCTGCCCCTCTGCTCCGCTCGGGGGAGACCTCCCTGCAGTGCTGCCTCCAGCTCTGGGGCCTCAGCACAGGAGAGACACGGAGCTATTGGAGCGGGGCCAGAGGAGGCCCCGGAGACGCTGGGAGGGCTGGAGCCCCTCTGCTGGGAGGACGGGCTGAGAGAGTTGGGGGGGTTCAGCCTGGAGAAGAGAAGGCTCCGGGGAGACCTTATTGCAGCCTTTCAATACTTACAGGGGGCTTATAAGAAAGATGGGGGCAGACTTTTTAATAAGGCCTGTAGCGATAGGATAAGGGGTAATGGTTTTAAACTAAAAGAGGGAAGATTTAGACTAGATATAAAGGAGACATTTTTTATGCTGAGGCTGGTGAGACACTGGCCCAGGTTGCCTGGAGAGGTGGGAGATGTCCCATTCCTGGAAACATTCCAGGCCAGGTTGGACGGGGCTCTGAGCAACCTGGTCTAGTTGAAGATGTCTCTGCTTATGGCAGGGGGTTGGACTAAATGGCCTTTAAAGGTCTCTTCCCACCCAAACCATTCTATGATTCTCAAAATAGCTGGTTCTCAGCTATTATGACTGAAATCATCAGGATGTGAGAAACCAAAACTGGGCACTTACGTTTGAGTGTGTTGTGCAAACTGTAACAGAAGAAAAACATTACTTTCTACATAGTCTGGCATTTCTTTTGAAAAAGAAGCACAACTTGTTTTTGATATCAAAGCAAAACAAGATAAGCAGTGTGCCAAGGTACATGTTTTTCCATAACTGAACAACTGTAATCTTTCAGCTGGAAACACTATCAAACTCTGAACTATAAAAAGTCTTTGTTAAAGAAGTATTTAGATGCCAGTTTTCCCACAGTTTGTTTCCAATAGAATGGTTGAGTTCACAGAGTAGACTTTTTACTCAGACCGATCTGTCTCTCTTTTCCTGTCTGCTGGCTTTCACAAAACCCATAGGTACACCCAGTATCTTCAAAACTACAGGTCTGTCAAGTTTGGTTAAAATTGTCCAAAACCTTCAGAAGCTGCTGAATTCACAGCAGAAACAGTGAAAGATAAAACTATTATTGTGAAAGACTAGACAAAGCAATATCCTGGCAAAAATAACATGCTTTGTGTCAAAAGACACAAAAATAATAGCTTTTTGATAAATGAAACACCTGGAAAACTGATGTGGCTTATTTTCTTATTCATTGCTATGGCTAAGCAAAAGCAAAGGCTGGTGAAGTATTTGTCCTCTGTGGAACAAGTTGTAAAGTGCAGTACAATCACCTCCAAGAGTTCTCTCTGTGCAGAGTAAGATTGGTTTTCCTATCATTGCCATTACTCACTGACCTCTTACTAAGCTTCTAGAATGCTAAGTTCAGTCAAAGTTTAGAGTTTAGTTCAGATTCTTATAAAGTTTAGAAAGGAAATACTGTGTTACAATCCTGCATAAGCAGCATTTGCTATTATGGATGGTTCTACGGTTCCAAGCTTTCAAAATTAAGCCACCCACCCCTCTCTCAATGCCCAGAAAAACAACCAACCCTACAGGGAGCAACACACTACTACGAAGTTTTATTAATCAGCTCTTAAACCCTCACCCATCTTCAGCACAGCTACCTACTGTGTGGATTAATTCACCTAAATTCTAGCTTAGTTTTAAACTCATTTTTAAGTCTAAGAAGTGAAAACATAAATTGCTTAAGCATTTCTTCAGCTGCTGATTAGACTCTATGGAATGCCACAACAGACTTGCTCTCAAGATACGCAAGCAGTATGGTCTTAAGTCCTAGTCGCAAAGAAAGTGTGTGTAATTCAGGTTATAGAAGGATGAATTACTTGAAATAATTTCTCCTTCTAACGTATGCATGTGCTCCAGAAGCAGCCAAATGCCAAAGGCACTTCCAGTAGGTAATACTGGAAAGCAGGTGGCTGTGACCAGGCTACAAACTTCAAGTTCAGCCTTACCTTGTACCCATTGTCCTCCTTCCGGTTGTGGGATGCTGTGATCATCACACCAGCCACAGCTTTGAGCTGCTGAACAGCATAGGGCTACAAAGGAAACCCAGAAATGCCAGTTTACCCAAGCGCTTTGCAGCTGGCACAAGTAATACTATATTATTAGGACAGTTATGCGATAGGATGCTACAGGAGAAGTGGCTCAAAGTTTCACCAGTTTATTTGAAAATTGTATATGTGAATGCTCATCATTCCGTGTCCTGGAGTAGAGAGAAAGCTTGTTCTATTCTCTTGCATAGGAACATTATTCTGTTTACTAATTACATAAACACAATTGTTAACTGGACACCTAAAGAAAGTCTACACTCAGACTACACTAGTATTTGAGAAAGAGAAAAAAGCCTGAAACAGAATGAAGGAATTCACCAAAAGGCTTGTTGAAAAAAAGGTTTCCAGCTAAAGAGCATCCATTCCTTTCAGTCCTCCCCTCAAAACAAGATCCACAGCATACAGAGTGCACTAGAAAATCTTGCAGAATAGAAAACAAGGATTTAAAGCCCTGCAAGAAAAAGCTGCTGTGACTAGAACAGAAAATGCTGGGTTTTGAGATATTAAAAGTAGAGGCGACTCTTCATTTCTTCCACTCTAAACAGCGTAAGCCTTATGTCCAAAACCATACAGTCCCTACATATATGTATACGTTCACATACACATAAGTATCATTTTTGACCCTTATAAGCCTCAGGTGTTTCAGCACAGAATAAAAGAAGACCAGAATGCTTCACCTGTAACTAACAGAGCAAAGCCTGGACTGCAATATCTATTGCCCTGGCATAGCAGCCTAGGGTGAAATGGGATTCTATTGACTATCTGCGTACAGAAAAATTCAGCGACATTCTCGTTACAAACTCCTCAAAGAGACAAACGTACCAAGCAGCCCTTATGGCTCTGTATAAAGGCTGGAATTTGAGAAGAAAATTGCTACTTCACATTTTTAGGAAACTTTCAAATACTCCCTTAACTGGATGGTTCTACAATATAAAGGAGAAGGTGACTCACCACAAACGGTGTAGGGACGTACGTAGAAAAGAAGTACACGGGCACATCTTTAGCCAGTAGGACTGCTGCAGTGAGCTTTGCAAGTCTACCAACATGAAAAAGAAAAGATTCAGTCAACCCAACTCCCCACGACAACCCAACAGCTGTTTGACATTACTGTAACCTTTATTTCACTTGTTTCTTAAATCCCTTTTCTTTCTTATGCTAAAAGTGGTATCCTGCAGTTTACACAGTCAACGTAACACAGTTTCCAGGTTATACAATCCAAGGCAGTGCTTTTATTTGTGACTTGAAAAGCACAAGGCACTCCAGTTAACCACATAAATAAACCAGTGATATCAAAAACAAAGATACAGGACCTACTGGTGTGACACTTGTCCTTCATTCAAGGACAGAACCAATCTCCCAGAAAGTTTAAAGTGCCAGATGGCTGCAACAGCAGGTTTGGGAAAGGATTCAGTATCCCAGACAGCACAGCTTGTTTGCTAGCCTTGCTAAGCAGCTTCAGACAATATTCACGGAGCAGATCTATTTCTGAAATATACTTCTGCAAACCAGCACACTCTTACTCCAGGAAGTTGAGAAACAGTAACAGCAGCTGAGTTTTTAAACCTTGCCTTTATAATAAACTTTTCCTTTCAAGCAGCAGGGAAACTCATTCTCTTTCATGTAACTGATATGAAACTGTTCTTTTCAAGTCAGGTACACGCAGCTCAGCGGTTAATGGGAAGTCTCAGAGCCGAAAGAGATAAGAGATTAAATAGGGTGAGTTTGCTTTGCTCACTTGTTTTTACAGACAAGCATTACTCCTTGCTTCCTTATCTCCCACGCTGAGTATACTGTAAGCCTAACTTTCAGTTACTTAGAATTTCACTATAGCACCTATCAAATGTAACCCGAAACCATTTAAAAGAGTTCTGAGAGCTCAGCTTGTAGCTGAAGCTACTGAAATGTTGCTTGTGTATCACAATGGCTTACATCAACTTAATTACGGGATGCAGCCAGAAGGTCTGCCATCTCCCTCGGCACTGGAACCGATGCAAAGAAAGGGGTGCTCCTGCTCACATAGTGCTGGATAAGCACGGTGATCCAACTGAAAACACTCTCTTGGGGAGGTTCAATTTGACTTTAGCGCTACTGGAATTGTATGTCATCCCAAGGGGACAAAAGAAATATGTAGTTGAGAACTGATTTGCTCCTTAGACATGTGAAACACAACTGCACTGCCATCAAGTCTGAATTCCAAGCTTTATGTGCCTGAAAAGGAATTTATTTCTTACATTTCCACATTTTTAAGCTGTGCATAACCCAATTTGGGTAATAGCCTTACAAACACAGTGTAACAGATCAATTTAAAACCTTTATGCCAAAGCCGGGTGGATAACGTGCCACACATAACTGAAACCAGACAGGAAGGCCTGGAGAGGCAGACTTCAGGGGAACAGAGAAACTCTTAGAAGACAGTCACTACATTCTGTGCTGTATTATACAAACAACTTTCACATCCTTAGAACATCAAATGCTGATAAAAATAATAAAAAACCCCAAACTACATTAGTTAGAACAATTAACTACATTAACTACAATAATTAACTACTAATTAACTAAATAAATTAACTACTGGTTTGGGGTTTTTGTAAAGCATGCCATTACAACATGTGTTTCGCTCCCCAGGGAATTAGGTTTCCTTACAGAATTCAGAAAGCAGTTTTTTCAGAGATTCCCTCTCCCCTTTCCCTGCAAATAGCACAGTCTGGCATCACTGAAGTTCACATTTTAAGCACTCCAAGTAAAATATTCCCAATGTGGAAATACAATGGGATTGCAGACTAGCGTAAGGGTACCAAAACACTGGGTTACAGTAGGCTGCAGGTAGAATTATTTTCCCCCAAGCAAGCTTAAATCAGATGTCATACTAAAGAAGAGTGTTAACAACAGTGCATTAACGTTTAGTGATTTCAAGCTAGATGTTAGTACTCTGAATTTACCTTCATATTCAAATTTTTCTCCGGGCATATCAACTTCTAATGTTCTTGTAAATTAGAGTTAGACCGTAAATTCTTTGGTGAAGTGACTAGCCTTACATTCCGCATTTGCAGACAACTGGACTAAGGGAGGGGAAAGAGCGTGTGCGGTTCATGACAAAAATATTCTGATAGAACAGAATGCATTTAAAGCCACAATTTAATTTCTAGTCTTGCAAATGTAATCAATACTCATACTTCTTACTGCTGCAGTTGCTGGTCACCTGACCTCGTGTGTCATATCCAACAACAAAGCCTCTCTGCTTAAAGTCTGAAAAACACCTCTCGAGATACTTGTAGATCCCCTGGAAAGAAAAAAAAAAAAAAAGAAGAAAAATAAAGCAGGGAAGAATTAGCTCTAGTGCAGCACACAAACATTAAAAATGACCTTTCACATAGGATGTATAATGTCTGTAAGCAAAATACAGCTCAGCAAAAACACCAATAATGATATTCACAAAAGCAGCATATTTATTTTTCCCCAAGGTGTTCACACAAAGAAAGAACGCAAATAGAGAAGCAGTTGTGGGAAATAAAAGCGGTACAACAGAAGTGACCAAGCAGCATAAACAGAAAGCTCGAGCCAGCAAAATCCTCAAGCAGCAAACAGTTGTTTTCAATCCATACTGTGCTTTTGTGTATTCAAACCATCTTCCCAAAGACCCAACTGAGGAAAAATCCATTTTTGCAAAGTCCATCCATTCAGGCAATATAAGACTAGTGTTAGGTGGTGCTAGTCTTTATCCTTGTGCTCCCAGTACAAGTCGGGCACCTTTTCAGCACTGCTTCCAAAGCTAGTTCTAAATTCGCATTAAAAAGGATGTTTCATGCTTACCCACTTTTCCAAAAGAAAGTTTATTGCTCGTGATCAGCTCCAGATGGACAGATTAAAGACCTCAATTTATGTACTATGCAGACACACTACCACAAATACAAGCTGTCTTCCATATATCAAGGCAGAACATTTCCAATGGCAAGATATCAGAGAAGACCCCCGTCAGGAAGAAGAAAGGGGAGCAGATGAAGGGAGTAAATTTTTAAAACACATTGAGGATGAAAAGAAATACGTGCTGAAACATCCTCAGCAGAAAACTCACCACAGCCAAGCTTATCTTACAAAATCTATCTCTTATGAGGGCACAAGCTTCCTCTGGAGAGAAGGGGTGGGGGTGTTTTGTACTAGAATTAAACAGATTTTTCCTCCAGCGTTTAGTGCAATTCTTTGCAATGTCCTTATCTGGATCTGACCCGATATCACCAGTAAGCAATCTCTCAACCAGAAAGCTCCTACCCATGAAATTCAGTTGAGCTCAATGTTTTTAATGGTTACTTCCCTTTCCACCAAAGAATCTGCATCAAACATGAACAAGTGGATTGTGGCATCTCTTTGGAGAATCACTTCAGTCACCAATGTAGTGTTTCTACAGGATTCACTAAGAGAGAAAAACTTCAAAATAAATAAAAAAATCTTTGAATACTGGAGGAGTTGGAAGCTGTGTCATGGCACGATCGCCAGCTGAAGTCGCCTTCACACAGAACTGAAATGTGCTGATACACAAACACATTCATAGCACCCTGACAACTTCTCAAGAATTTCATTCACAGTTGTAAAGTGATAGAAGACAGAGGAATGGGAAAAACTTGTTTAACTTTGACTTGAACAGATCGACTAACATTTAAAGAGATGAACAACAGATTTCTTATCAACAGATCCTTATTTAGGCGAGCAGTATCTTGACATCAGAGCACACTGCAGGGTTTTATCTGTACGAGCTCCTCAAACATCAAGAAGCTGCACCAAAAAAAATATTTACAGAAGCAGCAGGACCCTATTAGACAAACTGGAGCTAGTACTAATTAGAAGAAGAAAACCTTTTCAGAAGCAGCATGTACCAAGGTAAGTTCAGTAACACTCTTGTTCACATAAGAAAGTCAATACATCACCAATCACAAAACGCTCTTTACAAACGTAAAAGTGCTCCCCATGATTTCTATTTTACACCTACCCCCCAGGAGCTCTCCCTCGCCAGCTGAACGTTCTGGCAACCCTGGCATCTCTAGGATTCTGCACATCAAATCTCTTCCTCACCCCTTACTTCCCAATGACACCCATCATAGCTGGTGCCCACGCCCTTATACATCCCCCAGCTTTCCATTCCCTCATTCCTCAAACACAGAAGAACTGATTTATTTCTGTTGCAAAGGGTCTTTTTAGTAGATTTGATCTTCTGTACTTTCTCCCCTGCACCTCATCCCAGCTATTTCTGCCTGAGCATTTCTGGCAGCTATTGGGTGCCACTACAATCTAAATAACGTTCTCCTCAAGGGTGATATGAGATTTTTCCTAAGACATCCTCTTAAACCAGCTTCACTGTTTGACAGGGATCAAAGATTCCATATGAATAAAAATAGGAATGTCTTTACTTTCTGCCGTGGAGAGGTTTTGCTTAAAATTAAGACAACACGATATGCAGTACGAGAACAATATACCTAAGCTTAGCCAAAGATCCCACAGCTGACATTAGTCCAGCCCTACTGGACGTGTTTACCATCCAAACACCTCTATTAAAGCTGCAGGAAATGAAAATAAATAAAAAATGACAGTGAGAGGAAGTGAATGCAGACTCTCTCCACTATCTGAACCCTCTACTCAAGTACACACCTGTTTTCTTCCAGGTGCAGTTCCCCCTTTCTCAGAGGGCCATCAGCAGCTCCAACACCTCTTGGGATAAGTCCTCTTCTTTAATAAGTTTCTCAATTTAAAGAATTTATATTTCCTTTTTACAAGACTCAGGTTTTGATAGTGTCCCCATCTAATTTCTTCTGTGACAGCTACTGCTTCTAAATTGAAGATATCCAAGTCAACATTTTGCCATTACATACTTGGTGATAATTAATAACTTATTAGCAAGTGTCAGCATACAAATGTATAACCACCTCAGTGGATCTAAAAAAAAATAAATTCTCTTTAGGAGCACCGAAGTGTTTCTACTACTGCACAGCTCAGGTGATTTCAGTGTATAAAATTCACAGACAGATCTATTCTGCTTCTACAGTCACGTTTTAAATAATCCTCTTGCACATCTAGGCCCTTAATTTCAAAAGAGAAGTGAGAGGAAAGTGATGGTATCACAAACGGGATGGAAAGATTTTTGATTGATGAAATCAAGAAAGACAGTAACAGCTTTATGAAGTCCAGTATTTAGTTTTTCAACTACTATCTTTAGCTTTGTTTATATAGCAACAGGAAACTCAGAGCAATGATGCAAAGATGACTGGTTTTGTCATTGTGAAGGTCAGGGACGAGTTACTTGCCTATTAACAAAAGCAATTGGTTCAGCAGGACAGAAGCGATACTTGAGCAGGAAAATCTAGGCTTTATGCCTAGGTTACATACCTACAGTCTTCCAAAGAGTCAAAAGCAACTTCTGGATATTCTGTGCCTTTCCGGATCTGAATTTTCATGATATCAATATAATCACGCAAATGAAGAACACAGCATGTGCTTAGGCATGCAACTTAACTCAGGTTTATTTTAACTGAAGGAAGTACTTTAGTTACACTGAAGTCTACTTTTTTGAATGTCTATTTATTCCCGTAGCAGGTGAGGACAAATAGAGAGACAGGGTTGCCTGTTTTCAGGTTCAGTTCAGCAAAACTGTTAATGCCATTAGCTTCTGAAACAAGAGTACTCAAACAAAGAGATTAAATCTGATGCAGTTTACTTCAAAAACAAGCTCTAATCCGCTTCCTAGAGATTGCGTCTCCATGACAGATTGCTTTTCCCAACTTGATATATGGCTTTAATAAACAACTAAAAATAGAAGCTCCACAGAGGGAGCAACTGAATACAACCCAGTTTGTCACTTTCAGAAACCAGCAATGCCCAAGAAACTGAACTTGCAAACGCATTCCCTGCTGACCAAAATGAAACTTTTTGCTTTCTGCCAAGAATGCATATCAGTCAGCCGATCCAAGCTCCGTCACGCTTTCGCGAGACTGGAAACACAAAGGCAGCATGCAACGTTCAGGCGCTGGGAGCATGAGCAACTCCAAATTCAACAGGCTGCACAGGCCAAAAAGCAAAGTGACTATTATTCACTTCCTCTGCATTATTAAGATGTTTACTCTGCTTCAAAGAAAACTGGAATTGTTCAAAGCAACTTCACTACTCTTAACTATTCCATCACTGGCAACAAACTACTAGTTTTTAAACTATTTTTCTTAATCTCTTCAGCTCATTCCCACTGGATCAGTGGGGACCACCTGTACCACACTAGTAAGTTTTGTTCACACCAGTATGGTATTTGTAGCAGATGAGTTTGGCATACTCGGCTCAGTAAGGCTGGAATTAAAGAAAGCATCATTCTAAGATGTGTCCCGTTTAGAGGTTAGAAGCCTAAAGCAAACTTTCTGTTAGACAGATCCAAGATGATACTGATGAGAAAAAATGCTCATACATAAGGCTGCATTTCAAACACTACCAATGAGTTGCAACACGTTACTTCTATTCTTTTCAAAGCCCATACAAACAGCTATTGGAATTTGGTTTCACTGCAAGAGTTCGGGCTCCAGTTGTATAAGTCAGACATTAGCAGTATGTCCAACAGCTTAATAGAGCCCCAGCTGTTCCAAGTTTTAAGCGAGCCAACATAAAATAAATTCCTTCAGTCATGTCTACTGAGGGACTTGTATCAGAGCATCAACCTGCAAAGAGACGGCTATTATAAAACGTTTAAGTACACAGCATTAAATGAGAGATTTTACCAACCCTTTGTAAATCATGTAATAAACCACCTTTTATCATATGGATGAAGTTCCATTTATAAAAAAGTACTTAACAAAGTAGGTAAGATTCAATAGGTTTGTCATAACAAAAACTTTTTATTGATGTTCCAAGTACAATGGTTACAAATACATCAGTTCATTATATTTTCAATAGTCAAGAAGTAGGAACAGATAGGATGTTTAAGTATATTTAACATACACAGTCCAAACCCATTTTTATTTTATATGTTCATAAGGAAAGGAAATGGGGAACATCCATTTTCTGATTCACGCTATTCAATCTCAAAAGGGTTCAGTACTTCTCTTTCCTTGCCTCCCACTACCTTCACTGAGGTGAGAGAAAACTATATTTTGCAGATTAAGAACCCACCTACTTTTTGATTAATATTCACTGTAATAAAGTATGTGCAAGAATCACTACTGAAGTCAGGAATGACAGTTTAACAGGACTACAACCCTACAAAAATCAATGTTCAGATTCAGATTCTTCTTTCACATGCTCAAAGTCCAGATAATACCAGTTTCAAATGTACTCTGAATTAATTTCTTATGAAGTTTAGTTGTAAAGAGTAGTTATTTAATCTACTTGTTTTCAGGAAAATTTGATAGAGGAACACATTAGCTAAAAAGCACCCTGGTACTGTACGATAAACAAATTTAAGAACAAATACACTATGAGATAACAATATAGAAAAGGAGCATGCATCACTTTTGATCAAAAACTAAATCAACATCAACTGTTCCTTCCAAAGGTGTTTATTGAAAGGGTGGGGAAAGAAATGAGACAACTGGGGACCAAGTTCTTTGAGAAAGAATCCATCGTCTGCCCTTGAACAAAACAGTGCTTCAAAGAAAAGCAGAGATGAGTAAGCCCTATATTAATCAACAGGTTTATTTATTTGGACAATCAACACACATACAACTCATTAATATTGCTTGAAAGAGAAGCAGGGAGGAAAACGGAGAAGAGCCCGATCATCTTCAAGCGCTCTTCTGTCATGCTAGACCAAAATCAATAGAGGAAAAAAGGAACGTAAAAGGTATTGAAACAAATCCAGAAAATTGTATTTCTGGTTGTTAATCAACTTAAACAGTTAGTCAAAAGAACATAAAACATGGTTCAAGGAAAAGATGTGTCAGAAGTGAGGAGTCTGCCACCAGTCTGCCCCACCACAGCACTGGTATCATTCCTGTCCCCATTGCAGCCTCTATCCAGCTCCTCAACTCCACATACCAGCTTTTGTGCCCTTCTAAAGTGCATCCAGCACCACCACCAAGTGGAGCTGAATCTCTGGTAGAGGAGAAAGAAATTAGGACTAAAGCCTCCCTGGCCAAAACTTTACCCCACAGGCACACCCATCCCATCAGACCCTTTCCAACAACACTAAAATACAACTACTAAAATGGCAGTCAAGAGCTACATCTAAGTTCCAAGATCTCCCTGTCTGTATTCAAATCAAAAAGTTCATCCCAAAATACTCTACTCCAAACTTGGGAGAACTAGTCCTCAAAAAGATCAACGTCTGTTTACAATGTTATCTTAGCAAATAATTCTATAATGATATCTCTAACCCAAATACACAAATATTAAATCATAGATAAACCATGAATCATCAACCTTTCCAATACAATATGTAAAAATAAGATTTGCAGTTTGAGAGTTTAAGCTTCTATCTCAAATTACTTTCTTGCAGCTCTACTTTAAAAAGTGCCAACAGCTACAGACAGAGCTACAGTGGTTATTTTACAATATTTTCTATAACTATCCAATCCACTTGTAGGTAACACAACCAGTCTTACTGGAAGGATTCCCCAGAAGTTAAACAATTTACTCTACAGATATTCTTTACAGTCAGCCTACATTTGCTTTTTCATCTTACTTCCTGTTCATTTTCTTAGAAAAACCTGCTATTTTTGTATAGTTATTCACAACTTTGGCCAAAAATGAAACAAATGGCTTGTTTGGTTGGGGGTGGGTTTGCTTTTTGGATTTCCTTGGCGTTTTGTTTAGTTTTTCACAAATACTAGAAGTTCTTATGATAACTAAGGATTTCCAATTTCAGAGCAGTATAACAGACTTTAACTACTGGCCAAATTCCAGCAGAAGTGATTATATTCTGCCTCCTAGGATGTCCAGTTAGACCTGTTCAAGCAACTTTATTTTCTTCCAGCACTAAACATTTCATGCTCTCACTCTCCTGTTGAAGGGCTGACATATTTCACCCTCAGCTTGTATATTTCAGCCGTACACTGTATAACCCAAACATTTACTGTGAAACCATCCACTCCTCTCCCATACAACTATTCAGCTCACCTGTGTTGACTGGATCACCGTAAGATCATTAATGTAGCAAAAGCCCGCTCCCATAGCGGAGCGCAGCCCAGCAGTCCCAAAGGTCAGCCTGCAGCAGAGACGATCCCGTAACTCTTTATGCTTTCCATTCTGTAACAAGCTTTCGATCTGTTCTTTCGTTTTTTGGTTCTGCAAAAGAAAACGAAGGTCTTCATTTAGTTCTTGAAAGCAGGATCTGAACGACAAGAAAGCTGGAGAGGGACTTTTTATAAGGGCATGTAGTGATGGGATAAGGGGTAATGGCTTCAACCTAAAAGAGGGGAGATTGAGCTGAGATCTCAGGCAGAAATTCTCGGCTGTGAGGGTGGTGAGCCCCTGGCCCAGGTTGCCCAGAGAAGCTGTGGCTGCCTCATCCCTGGAGGGGTTCAAGGCCAGGTTAGACGGGGCTTGGGTCAACCTGGTCTAGTGGGAGGTGTCCCTGCTCATGGCAGGGGGTTGGCATGAGATGATCTTTAAGGTCCCTTCCAATCGAAACCATTATAAGATTGTATGATTCTATATGCACATTGTTTTTAAGTAATTCCTAGTTCTGCAGTGCAACAAGTTATTCCTATCCTATAAAATGCCTGTCTGCACAAACTAGCCTCCATTGTAACTCTCATTTCTATCATATTCTCTTTTCTGTATCATCCTTAATTATAAAAGATTGAAGACCTCTTGCTGCGGTTGATATGCTGATGTGTTTGCCCAGACGTTAATACACCTTCCGGCCACATGAAGCCTGTAAGTGAGGAGCACAGACTTTACAACAGGTTTTTCCAAGGCAGGCAGCACAAGTTAATTCTCAAGCCGTGCTGCTGAAGACAGACAAAAATCCTAACTTCAAAGCAGTGCTTCCTTCCTCCCCACCCGCAGGAAAGGTCTGTAAACAGGCACAGTAAAATAAAGCTGACATTGTAAAACCAAAAATAAAGCCTGTCTTTTCAAGTTACATTTATCGTTAGTGAGGTAGGTACAATAGAGTCAAAGCCCCTATTTGTCACAAACTCTCCAATAAAGATAGGTATTTATCAGAAAATCCATTTTTCACACTTTCCCCCCTCAGTAAATACCCTGGATATGAGTGGGCTGAAAAATAAGTCCTATTCCTGAAGGTAAGTATCACATGCATCATTATGACAGCCACTTTCACTGCTCTCCAAACTTAGATTTTTAACGTTATTTAGGAGGATGTCAACATGGGTAAAACCCAGAGAATTAAAAACAAATTTCCCCAGTTACTTAAAAGTTCTGACAGAATGCATCTTATACACAGTTGTGATACAGCCACCAAACAAAGAATTCTCCAAAGAGGTCACTGGTTGTATCTTTAAGAGTTAGTACCATTCTGAAGAAAAAAAACAAACATTTTGCTCCCAAAAGCAGTACTCCTGTCAGTGAAACATAACTTTATTGTTGGTCTTAGAGAACACAAAGATATCAGTCAATTTGATGTATATCAATTTATAAACAGTCTTGCGGTTCATATAGAAGAGCCAGAGCCCTTCCCCCTTTCTGGTATCATTGTCAGACGGCTGTTACACCACTTCACCTCCACTTCCACAGCTACTGGAACCCAACGCTCCCTGCAGTTAGTGCTGGTGTTCGTACAGTCCGTGTTGCAGCAGGGACTCGCTTGTTGGCTGCTCCACCGTTACCTGAAAGCAGCTGCAGCAGGTCAGACCAAAGGGTCAGTTAGTCCAGCACCCCAACAGCAGATGCCTAGAAAAAGGCCTAAGGACAGCAAAATCATGGCAGGAAGGCAGACAAAGGTGCAAGGGCCACCTTAGAACACCCTACGTAGGGAGTTCCACATCTGCACAGAAGGGCTCTTTGTACCAACAAAAGGGATACAAACACCAGGCAAGTCAGGACAGAACATTTCAAAAAATGTTGTCATCCCATGCCTTTATTATCTAAAACCTGTGACTAAAATGAAAGGCCACTCAACAAGAAAATCATTTGGCTAAATAGAACAGCAGGAAGCAATTCTTGTGATCTGAAACCCATTCCATTTTAAACAGAGGCCTTGCATTTACCAAATTGTATAAACCTTTGTCATTCCCAAGTATGAAGAACACATTTACTACCATTCCTCATTCAGCTGAGGGAGTGATTATACACATCTCCAAAAGGCTTAATTCCAGTATTTACCTTAAGGTAGGAAAAGTTACAATCCTGTGAGTGTTTTAGAGTCAATCCTATACAGCACGCAGTATGTTACATAGCAGGGTGGATAAGAGACACTGATTATTGAAATCTGCGTCTGTTCATTCAGTATTTTCCCTAACTTGCACCACTCTCGAAGCTATGAACATCCAAGTGTAAAAAGCGCATGTGCACACACTCCATTTGTTCTTCATAGTTATTCTGCACCCTCACCTAATATTGAGGCTAGGAAACAATGGGAGAAAACAGGTAAATTTTAATATTAATTATCTATGATGATTAGAATGAGATAGTCGTGGTAATACCAACCACACTATCCCAGACATGCCTGGGGAGAGCTAGGGGGAAGTGAGAGAAGGCGAGTCCAGTTTGACAAATGACAAAAAAATATCGACACGTGTCCTTTTACAACATCTACTAACAGGGAATGATTCACCCATATAATGCTGTTTTCAGAGAAGTGGCTGAGTAAGTACCATATTTTATAACATTTGAAGGCTTTATAAATTCATTTGGTCATCAAGAAACTCAACCTGTCCACTGAAATGCAGTTTGGACAAGACGCTTCACAGCTCCCATAAACAGCACAACCCAGCCCGGCTCACCAACAACATGGACTGTCTAGAAGACAATTGATGCACAGCTGTAAAAAATAATTACTCCAGCTGTATAATAGTACAGCTCAGGCTGCACAAGTGTTCTCTAAAACGGTGTTGCTTCAAGCAGGGTCCCGAGGAAGGGTTAAAAAAGGCAAATGGAATCTGAAAGGCAAGGGTGAAGCACCCCTGACATTTAAGATAGAGGTCAGCCAGCCTCAGGTCCCGCAGCCTCCGAAGAGCCGGGAAACATGTTCTGCACAGACAGAGGCTCTTCGTGAGGATCTGAAAAACGCTGGGAAAAGCACAATGATATGAACTGCACACTTTCATTAGGAAAAAAATACTCAGTAAAACTTGTTGAAAAATCTGAAGCTATTTCCACAGCTTGATAACAGATCTTGCACACTAGCAGGATAAACCATGTGAATTTAAAATAAATTTTAATTTCTTTGTGCTTTAAAATAAAAAGGCAAGCCATTATTGTTCAGGCTCTCCGATGACTCTGCAACCTAAACGAGCCATTACTCACAACACAGATAAAAAAAGGCCTAAAAATAAAACAAAAACAATGGGGCATGACAAATATTAAATCCCAGAAGTGAAAACTTCTCTTTTAGCTGTTCATAGGCAGTCAGCCACGAAACAAATGACTAATCTGAAGAGAGTCTGCGGCAAGAGTACATTAAATCCTCATTTCACACTATCATAATCCAATACATCATCTTACTTTAAAATAAGGTTACTAAATTACACAGTATGTTTAATAGCTTTCTAGGATACGCTGTATTGCTTGCCTGCAAAAACAGAATAACGTGTTTTATATGGTCTGGAGTTTTGCAAAACTGAGGCAAGACTTTTCTGAAGCAGCAGCACAAACATTTATTTTACAAATAGACTATCATGCATTTTTGACTGAAACTACCTGATTTATTTCCTAGGGAACAAAAACGACACAGACAAAATAGCATCCAAATAACATTTCAATTTGCTCAGGTCACACTCAGCTAAAATTTCCTGCAATCAGAAAAGAATAACGGAGGGGAAAAAAAGAAGGTATTTTACAAGACTTGGTGTAAATTCAGATGTGGTGATGACCTGTCTCATGCTCTGGGTTACGCATTCAATAGTGTTAGAAGACTGATCTCAAGACAGCTATTATCAAAACCGACCGTGGCATGATCCTTATTGCTTTTCATTGTTTCATGCTTTCCAAGTTTTCTCGGAGTTGGAGCTTCAAAGCCTATGGACCAGTCTAGCTTTTTGCAATATGCTGCTTGGGTATGAACACCATTTACCGTACTAAACTGAGAATTTCAAACAGCACTGCAGTCAGGTGGGGCTAAAAGATAATGATGGTTTCCACCACTGAAGTTCAATCCCATGCAAATTCTAAAAAAAACCCCAGGGTTTTATTGCTGTTTTGCTTTACAGTGATGAAATAAAGTAATACATATGAAAGTTTCCCAGTAGCTCTTATGAAGGTTCATTTTTTCAAAGCGGAATAGTTGTAACATTAAAATACACAACAGACTTTAACATTAGAGACTGGGGTTATGAGGAAGAAAGTCTAGTACTCCTTTACGCAGAGCATATTTTCTGAAGTCATTAGTCACTGCATAGTCACTCTCTCCACCAACACTAACTTTCCAGTCATGTGAAGCACTAGGAGGGTAAATCAGATTAGTCAAGGTATGCAGCATCCCATTGTATTTCTAAATTCCAAGGAAATATAATCAATACCACCTATGGATGCAATTACATGATACTGAGGTGAGAGGCTTACTAGAAGCTTTAAGTAGTTCATTGATGTATTAAAAAGTAACTATAGCAGATCGCTGCTTAGAAAAGAATTTTTCAAGCTTCTGAAGCCAAGCAAGGCAGCAGCACCGTGTTAGCACCAAACTCAATTAGCTTAGAAACACAAACACTGAACAACTAAGTGCCCGCTCTCAACCGTTGCCTGGATTAGTATGTTAGTAAACTCTGTTAATCACAACGCAGAAGCCTAGCGTAAGCAAAAGACAAGTTCCTTAGAGAGCTTCCTGTATTAAGCAGAAATAAACTAGGCTGTTTCATAAAAAAATAGCCATTCCTTAACAAAAGCAATGCTCTAAGATATTCACGCACCCCCAATGGCTCTAACAAAGCAATTCAAATCTTCTCATGGATTCAGTGATTTGAAGAGCCCACAGAATTCAGTGCTGCTTCTAAAGTCAAGCAGTACATGGATGTCAATAGTACGGAAACAGCATTTCTTTCACTATCCACCCAGCATGCCAAATCTCTGTGCTGCTGGCCAACAAGACTTTCTGGAAGACCAGCTGAAGCACCCAGGGACAGTGGAGCAGCTCAGGCATGGCAGGTCAGGGCAGGGACCCCAGAGCTGTGCCAGCAAGTGCAGCATCACTGCCGGAGGGCAAAGGTGCTGGGTGAGCTTGGTGTCTGCAGCCTTACCCTACCGATGTGACTTGTGGTCTTTCCTAGGATCCCCCAGCCGCTCCAGAAGCACTGGTGACCTGTCTAGGAGGGACACCCCAAGGGGTTCAGGGGCTGACTGCCAGGGACTGGTTTCTCTTTCACTGCCCTGTAAAGGTGAGCAGGGAATATCACAAAACCACACAATCACAGAATGGTAGGGGTTGGAAGGGACCTCTGGAGATCATCCAGTCCAACCCCCTGCCAGAGCAGGGTCACCCAGAGCAGGTTGGACAGGAATGTGTCCAGGCGGGTTTGGAATGTCTCCAGAGAAGGAGACTCCACCACCTCTCTGGGCAGCCTGTGCCAGGGCTCTGCCACCCTCACAGGAAAGAAGTTTTTCCTCATGTTCAGATGGAACGCCTGTGTCCAGTTTGTGCCCGTTGCCCCTTGTCCTGTCCCCAGGCACCACTGAGAAGAGTCTGGCCCCATCCTCTTGCCCCCCGCCCTTTAGCTCTTGCTGAGCATTGATGAGATCCCCTCTCGGTCTGCTCTTCTCCAGGCTGAACAGCCCCAGGGCTCTCAGCCTTTCCTCAGCACAGAGATGCTCCAGCCCCTCCACAGCCTCCGCTGGACTCTCTCCAGCAGTTCCCTGTCCTTCTGGAACCGGGGAGCCCAGAACTGGAGCCAGTGCTCCAGATGAGGCCTCACCAGGGCAGAGCAGAGGGGGAGGATGACCTCCCTCCACCTGCTCGCCACACTCTTCTGAATGCCCCTCAGGAGACCATTGGCCTTCTTGGCCACAAGGGTACATCACTGGCTCTTGGTCAGCTTGTTGCCCACCAGGACTCCCAGGTCCCTCTCTGCAGAGCTGCTCTCCAGCGGGTCAGCCCCAACCTGTACTGGTGCAGGGGGTTATTCCTCCCCAGATGCAGGACCCTACACATGCCCTTTGTTGAATTTCATTAGGTTCCTCACTGCTCAACTTTCTAGGTCGTATATCCCAGTAACCAGCCTGAGGCTACTATCCCATACTAGGAAGTGGTTAGGGAAAGAGGAGGCTGAGTACCATGGCTTTGGCAGGATCTGTCTGCTGCGATAGGAATGCGTGTGGCACAGGCCTGAGCTGAGCACCGGGCAGAATGTCTGGCAGAAGCAGCACTAACTCTCCTCAAAAAAGGTGGAGACAGACCCTTCAAAGCTGCTACTGGCTTTCAGAGGATGACTTACTAGTGGAAGAAGCGTCTGGCAGAGAGCAGGGTCCTTCAAGCCCACAGGGACCAACCTCCCAAAGGCAATGAGGGCAAGAAAGAGGGCAGCAGTGGTGAGGGAAGTGAGACCCACACAGACCCACACCCTACAGGGATGGGGGAACCTCTGCTGCCAGCAAAACAGCTTCCCATGCATGTGACAAGCAGCCATCGTGCCATAGGGTTCCACTCCCCTTGCAGCCACATGCACACATATATAAAGGTCAGAAGGCAGGACAAGGCAGCAATCAAGAAGCAACAGATGCCGTTCCTCCTGCTCCAGGTGGGGAAGGGGTCCTGGGCACTGCCAGCAGTGCACAAGGAGGCAGCAGATAAGGTGACAGTGACCATGGCGGTGCAAGGAGAGGCTCGTGCTACCTGAACATACATTGCTGCGGACAGAAAAGGGCCAGGGAAGGAAAGAGGTGCCTCTGGCTGGTGAGTGGGCTGGAGTTGAGTTTCCGACTGTGGCTCTCAGGGAAGGGATAAGTAGGAGAAACAGCACCAGCTCCCCCAGTCTCACCTCACAGGGCGAGTGCTCCAGCCTCCGACCATGTTGGAGCCCCTCTGCTGAACTTGCACCAGTTTGTCCATATCTATTTTGTACCGGAGGGCGCAAAACCAGATGCGGTATCTGGATGCTGGCTAACAAGTGCTGGGTAAAGGGAGATAATTCCTTTCCTATAATGGCCCAGGATGCTGTCAACCTCCTCCACTGTCAGGGGAGGCTGCTGGCTCCTGCCTACAGAGACTCCCAGCATTGCCGTAGGGTGTTCCTCCTTCCTAAGCGCAGCCTGTCTTCATTAAATTTAATGTCCCTGCTGGTCTGCTCCCCTGGCCTGTCTACCTCCCCTCTGAATAGCAGCTCTGCTCTCAACCGTCTGCTTCCCAATCTGGCAGCACCTACAAACATGGTATGAGTGCCCTCAGAGACATTTATCTACCATTTTAAGATGTAAATTTGTGAAGCATTCTTAATTTTTAAATAGCTTTGAGGCTTGCCATTTGATACGTGAGAAGTGAAGAGCAACCAGAGGTCAGGCAATGTTTTCCTATCCCATTTCAAGACTCTACCAAGTGCATTCAGGTAGTCCTCTCATTCTCACAGAGAGCAGGGTTTTGTGATACTAACAAGCTGGGAGGAGAGAAAATGAGACTACCAGAACCTTCCCTTCAGGATTTCAGATTCACCGTCGCAAAGAAATGGAAATAAGAATCATTTAGGACAGAGACAGCCAGGGTGCTGAATGGGTAAGAGTCTGAACATAGTTCTGCACCTACATGAGCACCAGAAAAAAAAAATAAGTTCTACATTATTTTTTCTGTAAAATTACTACACTAATACATATACATGCCATCTCTAGAAAGCTAATACTACTTCCTCAAAGTGTTTTTTTGCAAGCTACCCGTGTTGTTTCTGACTTCAGTTCCCAGTCAGGAACTTCATATGACCTATATTAGTGGTCCTGAGGAGTTAAATTTGAAAATGGTTATAATGGCTTTTAAGAAGAGGGAAGGGGACAAGCCTGCTGGGGATGCAAGATATATTTTAAACAACTACTTATAAAAATTTACTGCCAGAATCAGATGTGGGGCAGAACTGTGGGGTCATATCCTGCTGCAGTCCAATGTAGCAACATCAAGAAAGGCTTGAGGTTTTATTAAACAAACAAAAAAAATTCTCACTGAATTAAATGTTATGCTTCTTCACCCTCAGTTTTCCACATACTATACAGTTGCCTATTGAGACAGAATGATACTTTTTTTGTAGCTCATCAGGATACATAATCGGAAACAACTGGAGAATTAAAAGTACAAGGGCATTAGCTGAGTATTTCTTACTGGCTCTTTCACTCCCAATCATGTTAATAATGTGTACTTACTGCCAGAGTTAGGTTTCAAAGCTAATATCCTGTCAAAATAAGTGGCAGTTTACAACTCTCATAGCAATCATTTTTTGTCTTGCAGGACAACTCTTTGCATATGTAGCCTGGAAGAAGTGAAAAAAAAGAAGAGGTCTCAAATTTGCTTATAATTCAGCAAATGTGACAGCCACAAATTAAGTGCACCAAGCTTTGCCAACCAGCCTTTAGTTTTTCATCAGCAATTGTTATAAGCTCTTTTTCAAATAAAATCAGGATCAGTCCTGAAGTCCCAAACACACCAGAGTATCTACTTGTAGGAGCCGCTAACAAAGAGAAAGGGAGCATTGGCTGTGGCACAGCTCATCACCTTACATATACACAACTTACGACCAGCAGTGGCACTTGCATCAAGTTCTCCTTTACAATTTCTCTTAGAAATTGTAGGTTCTCATTACCTCTTCTTAAGCAATAAATGTTTGTTTTCTGGTCAGCAACAGCACCAACATTTTTACGTGAAATCAGATGAGTAACTCCAGGCAAACAGTTATTCAAGCTAGTTACTGCAGTGGCAGAGGGAAAGGTGATGGTAGAGCAAATCACAGCCCCTACACGTGGCTGTAGGTACCATAGTTGAGAGGCAGAAGGTTTCCTACAGAACACCCCTTGTCTCTGCCAACCCACTGGGGGAACATTTATATTATGAGTTTGTCTTGTTCTGTTTTGTTCCCAAATCCTGGTGCCTCAATAAGCCACAACACCTCCATAACAGTCAGCTGCTTCTGGTAGGGAGCCCATAAGAGTGGAGGAAGCCAGGTTGAAAGAATGTTTTAGGCACAGTCTACATCCATTCTCCCTCTTTGGAGTGAAACGTGGAATAGTTTTGCTCCATGCACCAAGAACAGTCCTCCAATACTGTCCCCCAAAGGCCCGATACCTTCCCCATATGTCACACAACCCATGTACAAAGGACTCAAGTCTTCACGCTATCAAAACCACCATCCCACCAGCACTTTGAAGTAACAAGAGCAATGAGTTCCTGAGGCAGGGAGGCTGCACGTACCGTACAAGATGGGCTCAGCCAAGCATTATGCGCCCATCCGCCCTGGAGGGTACGTTTGTGGCCTCGTACCCTCCAAGGTGGATGGGCACAAGGCCACAAACAGCGTGACTACAGCCACACTGTACTGCAGAAAGCACACAGAGACTGCACCGCTGACATGCTACTTCCCTCCAAGAGAGGGGGACAGGCACGTCGTGCTGTTTTTTCAGGAGTGCAAAAACCTGGAAATCTGCATCTGCGAGGAAGTATTGTAAAAAGCTCTGAATTAGCAACTGTCTGATGAGGGACCCACAGTCGCATTTCAGAAAGGAAGGACAACACAAGACCAAACACTAATGGCAAGAGGAGCAAACAGAAGTACAGCTCAACATCCTTTAACTTAATTCTGTGTCTCAGCATACAAAACAGGAAGAAGTCACGGGCAAAGGAGACCACATCACTGTGTTGTTCAACAATCTGAGATAGTTCACAGCACACAGAATTCACTTGGTTCTCTGCTCTTCCTGAGGATCATGCTAAGATTGCATCCAGTAAAGAAGAGAACATCTTTCTGTTGGCATTCATTTCACTACTTCAGTTTTTGTGGAAGATTTTGTACAGTTCATAAAAACAAGTTAAAGCAGATTTTCATTTTACAGAACAGGACCTCCAGAGGTCATCTTTTCCAATGACCTCTGCTCAAGCAGG
Source organism: Larus michahellis (assembly GCF_964199755.1). NCBI lineage: Eukaryota > Metazoa > Chordata > Aves > Charadriiformes > Laridae > Larus > Larus michahellis. The sequence goes on from NC_133896.1 coordinate 214,477,977, forward strand.
GACACTGACAATCAATCAGTTGCCCAGGACCCTGTCCAGACAGCTACTGAATATCTCCAAGGACGGAGACTCCACCACCTCCCTGAGCTACCTGTACCAGTGATCGGTCACCCTCACAGTAAAAAAGTGTTTCCTGGTGTTTAGAAGATACCTCCCGTGTTTCATTATGTGCCGATGGCTTCTGGTCCTGTCAGTTAAAGAGGATGTAATACTGCTGCAGTAAACCAAGGAGATGGAAGTTAATTTATGTATTTTGTTCCAGTGTCTAACTGAAGCGTGTAGCACAGGACAGTCCTAGCAAAATCTCTGGTTCATATCAGGGAGAGAAAGACTTGAGTGCTGAGGTTCACACTGAGATGTCCTCAGTGCACTCGTGGATGCAGGGCTTAGCACTGAATGTGTCTTTAATCTCTAACATGTGAAATATTACCCACAGACAACTTGACAAGCATTTTTCTTCCAGAATTTAGCCTTCAAACCCACCAATTTCAGCAGCATAAGTCTTTAAAACTGAGCAGTAGATAGGACCTGCTGCTTTTAATTCTATTTTAATCTGGCTCATGATAGGTTATGCAGTACATAGATGTTTGGTGGTGCAATGCTGCCTTTGCCCTTGGCTGCAGGGAGCTTCCAGTTGCGTGTAGGACCATGACAGGGTTCGGAGAATGTGGGTGGATGGTGTTTGAAAATGGTGGGTGGTGCAGAGATCCCTTTGTCCTCAGCTGTGGGGAGCTTCCAGTTGCCTGTAGGACCATAATGGAGCGTGGAGATGGAGGGTAGTGCGGAGATCCCTTTGTCTACGGCTATGGGGTGCTTCCAGACGCCTGTAGGACCATGACGGGGAAGGAAACACACACAGTCCCTGTCTGTACTGTATCACAGACCTACAGGCAGCTGGAAGCTCCCCATAGCTGAGGACAAAAGGATTTCTGCACCATCCTCCATCTTTACAATCCATTACAGACTTACAGGCTTACTGGAAGTTCATCACAGTCATGGACAAAGGGAGCACCACACCACCAACCATCTCTGCACCCCACCACACTCTATCTCCACACCCCATTACAGTTCTACAGGCAGCTGGAAGCTTGCCAAATCCAAGGACAAAGGTATTTCTGTACCACTCACCTTCTTCGTAACCCACCATGGGCTGTCAGCAGCTGGAAGCTCCCCAAAGCCATAGACAAAGGGATCTCTGCACCACCCTCCGTCTCCACACCCCACTGTGGTCCTACATGCAACTGGAAGCTTCCCACAGCCGAGGACAAAGGATCTCCACACCATTCACCTTCTCCGTATACCATCATGGGCCTATAGGCAGCTGGAAGCTCCAAACAGCTAATGACCAAAGGATTTCTGCACCACCCTCCATCTCCACACCCTATTATGGTCTTCCAGGCAGCTAGAAGCTTATCTGTCATGGGCAAAGACAGCACTGCCCCACCAACCATCTCTGTACCCTACCACCCACCACCTCCACATTCCATCATGGCCCTACAGGCAGCTGGAAGCTCCCCAAAGCTGAGGACAAAGATATCTGCACACAACCTACCACCTCTGTATTCTGCCACCTCCATACCCCATCGTTGGCCTACAAGTAGCTAGAAGCTCTCCACAGCCACGGACAAAGTAACCTCTCCACCACCTTCCATCCTTCCTCTCCATTGCTCTACCGGCAGCTAGAGAAACCCCACAGCCATGAACAGAGTAACTGCCCCATCACCCACCTTAAGTACATAAAGTTCCTCAAAATAAAGTTTCTGATTCATGAACCCATTGGCTGGTTCCTCCAGTTTGTACTATCTTTTTTGGTACCTTTTGGGATTGCTCCTTGCTGTCCTTGTTTCCTTATATATATGTCTGTGATGTGCACACATACATAAATACACATATATACAGTGTACCTATGAATAAATCTGAGAGCTGCACAGAGGAACCCGGGTGGGTGGAAGCCACCAGGGCTGGGTGCTGCAGGACTCCCCAGGAGGCAGCTGCACAGGCCAGCAGACAAGCCACCGCTTTTATATTGGCCCAATACAAAACAAGAAACAAAAAACCTTACATAACTGCTTTTTTACAGCCACTTCCGCATGTCTTTTTAAATAAACTGGATTGAAACTTATTGGAGTAATGCTTTATAGCTCACTGCTGCTGAAAGAGGCAGTTCTCACATTTCCAGACTGCTCTCACTAATGTGCTGGCCCCTTTCTTGTGTCAGGAAAAACATTTATGCAGCTGCAGTGAGTCTGACCAATAACAAATCCACTCCCTTCCCCCCACCACCCTGGATCCATTCCCTAAACAACTACATGAATATTGTGCCAGCTCAGGCAGGTAGTGAGGGGGAAGTATAGCAATGAGGAAGGGTGAGACTACCTTCTTTCTGCAATTCTCTCATTATGATCTGAAGCAGAATAAAAATTTTAAAATCATTAGACCACCCAAATACGGGCAGACCAGCAGTTAAAAAAACACATAAGATCCTACATCATATAGAATACTTACATTTATGAACTCAGATGCACCTAACATGGGGAAGTTCCAAATTATACAAAGCAAGTCTTAATGCTCACGTCTTATTTCTGATATCTGAAATTCTAAACACAGAACGGCGATATCCTTTCCTGCCCCCATGACAACACAGACAGCAATATAGCTAATTTATCAATACAGACAGTAATCCCATGAAGTACAAGTTTCAAGACTATTCTGATGGACTTCATATAGTTTAATGTCTTAGAACAGGCACTAAAGCACAGTACTTGTGTTATTTCAGCGCTTCCTTCATTTCACAAACTTGTTTAGGCGCTCTCAGTAGTGTTGGTTGTTCCAATAGAGGTTTTGCGGCCCAGTCTACCCAGAATCAACTGTTTCAATAGTTCACAATTTTATCTTCCATGTTTTAATGTTAGAGCCTGCAACACATACATGTAATTTTGAAGAATTTCTCTTGTCACTTATGGCCAATTCCTAGACTTTTTACTCTTAAAAAATCACTTAGAAGTCTTAATAAAAAATATTGCAAGTTGAATGACAAGAGCAGGTTATTGGTCTCGAACTACCAAGTCCATTTCCTCCTGAAAGGCATCTTAAAAATCACAAAAGTTGAAAGAACACTGAGGGTCATTAAAATAAAAAAAAAACCTCTAAAACCAACCAAGCCACCTTGTTAGCAAGTAGGAAGCTATTCATGCTACCTTTGTGCACTAACAATGAGTCCATGAATTAGTAAAAATAAAATGAGAGTATAGTGAAAGGGGACCGCACACGCAGCTCCTGCAGAAATAATTCAAGTATTTCCCCCCATGCAACGTTCTAACAGTGCCTTTGTAATAAGCACAGAAAATCCCCTTCTCCCAGGTATGCTCCACCACAACCACGACGGCCCAGGAACAGTCTGTGTGCAAACACTCCTCCTTATCTTTATTGAAGATGGGCAAAGCTACCCTACACAGAGCATGCCCAGGAACAGGAGTCTTGCCAGGAATCCTACAGGGCTAATCAATAAACCAGCAGCCAACAGCTTGAGCTTAGGCTTCACTTTTACAGAGGGAGGACTAACTGAGGGAAAGCAAGAGGGCATTGACTTTCAGGCAAAGCTGTGAATCTTCCCTTAGGACCATGGTTTTCATTAAGTAGGTCAGGATCTTAATCATACTGTGCTCTCCCACCAGCTGCTGGGCCGGTATCTGACCCTCAGACTTCGGGTGAAACCTCTTCCGCTGCAATGTACAACAAATGCTCAGCTAGTGTACCAAGCACACCTCATTTTCATGCCACTCTGTGTGTGTAGCACATTCTTGCCACTCTATAAAGCCACTTAAGACAAGCACGTAAAATCATTACTACAACCAAGGTCCAAAATTCCAACATTTGCTCTAAAGAAAAGCAGTTTTCTTGGAGAAAACTGCTCTGACACAGCTTTCTACACAAGCCAGACTCCTTCAGGAGACTCAAGGCAGATGTGGAAGTACAATAGGAAAGTTAGAGAGTGGATGAAGAGGAATTAAAGGGAGAAAAATATAGAACAATGACTAATTGTTCACATAGTTTACCAATGAGGACCAAACAAAAGGTGGGTGTCTCCTGCCTCCAAGACAAAAGTAAACAGACAGCAATTAAGGAGAGAGAATGGGAAAGGAGGGAGTTTTAGTTAGTGAACTGCTGCTATAAATATTAATGAAGATGCTGCTGTAAGAGAGAAGGAAAGCAAAAAGATGATCATATGGTTAGGTTTCCTCCACCCACCCACGCCCCAGCCCATAACCAGTAACAGTTTTAGAAGAGGTTAGCACGTACATCCAAATCAAAAAGGATGAAGAGCACAGCTCTAAGAATTAATTACAGCAAGTAATTTTCAATTAAGCTAGAGGACGAAAGCTCCCCACAGCTAAATACAGCTGTGAATGTAGCGCATAGATTTTTCCTTGATCAGAGGCAGCAAAAGTCCCTATGGCCAAGGAAATTGTGGCTGGGGAAGGGGTGAGACAGAGACAGCTCCTTGTAAAGCTGTTGACAAGCAGCAAACCTACAGAGACCTCATTTCCTAGGTTTGCGGTGAAATAGGAGGACATTGGACAAATAGCCCTTCCTCATCTGTACTTGCTGGTTTCTCCTCACCTTCCTGTCCCACAGGACTGTCACCTCTTTCATTTACATCCTCTGCAGAGCAACTGTGAGTGCCTCAGAGCCACCCATGCCACCCTGCAGCCCCTCTCCTGCAGGAGCACTGAGTCCTTCTCCAGGCGATTTTGAATTTTCAAAATTCACAGGAACTCTCTTTGAAATCTCTCCCGGTAATAAGTTCAAAGAGCCTTGTAAGAAACCTCATGATTATCACCTAGGGAAGCAAGGGTAAACAGGTACAATCAAACTAACGCTTCAGTTTGTATTTTATTGGTTCATTTTGGCCTTAGAAGGAGCTATAGAAACAGTAATATTTCACTATTGCTGGGTTTTAATCAAAATATTTTTCCCCAGTAACCTTAACATTAAAAAGGGTAAGTTCTCCTACTTCATCCATTTTTAGGATAAACATACAGTAATCTGTTTAAAAGAAAAAAAACAACGACACCCCTTTCAATACACTAATCAGAAGTTATATTAAAAAAACCCCTATTTACTACAGTTCAATCTGGGTTATCAAGTGTATTATCAGGAATGTTATCTCCCTTTTCCACTCCTTCCCTCCCCCATGACACTCTTCCCAGATATTGTCACAACAGCAGCTCTGAGCCCAGAACATGCAGATGGCAAGTGTTAATTCCTGCAAAAATGAACGAAGAGAACGTATTTACAAGCAGCAGAAAGCTCATCTAAGAGGCGTCAGGTAAAGTTTACCTGTAACCCTCCTGCTTTGATCGTGACAGGACAAAACTAAAGAGGAAATAGTATAAACGCATTGACAATCACTCTAAAGTAAAAAAAAAAAAGAAAAGAAAGAAGCCACAGAGAGAAACCTAAACCACTGGTGCACTGGTAGTTTACCCTCCCCCATCTCCACAATATTTTTTAAAGCACAGGCCATGACATTTGGACAAAGCAGCTGAAAAGAAAAGTAAACCCTTCCAACAATGAGTTCAGCAAAATAACCTCCAATCTCATATTATTATGGCCCCAAATTTGCTTTGGATGGTTTAATCAGAACTAACCAAGCCTGCAGTCCTGTTGACACCCTATTGGAGCTGAAAAGGAAAGGACCGTGGCAGAGCTTAGACCTCTGTAGCCTCTTTATTTCCTGCAGAGGGTGTTAAATTCGGGAAGCTGAGGAAAACAAAATGATGCCGTTCGACTCTAGCTGCATTTTAAGCCATTCAACAATCCTTCCTTCAACCTGACTTCACAAGACACACGTTTTCCATCTTAACGAAGAAGCGGCAGCGACACGAAGCAGATGCCAGGCTCCATGTACCAGCAAGATGACATCATGCCATCACTTCGCCAGGTAAAGCCCCTGGATGGCTGCACGCCTCACCTTTCCCCTCTCCCAGGTTAAGGATTTCTCCATCACGTCACGCTTTGTGGATTTGGCTGGATCTAGATAGATATTTTTCGAAGGGCACCTGCCACCCCCAGTCTCAGGGGAAAGGGCCTTGCTGAGGGATCACAGAGGCCCCAAGGGAGGGAGAAGGGACCAAACGCCATCCTTGTCACTGGGCAGGGTGGGAAGCAGACGGCACACACCATGGGAGCGATGACAGCAGCCCCGGGAGGGCGGAGAAGCCCCCACCCGGTGAGGGGGGAGTGTCCGCCGCCATCACCCCCCCCCGCCACCGCCGCCACACACCCACCTTGTCCCAGTTCAGCCACTGCCACACCGCCTTGTCGAGCTGCGCGTCGCCGGTGCTGCGGGCGATGAGCACGTTGGAGTTGACGTCCCCGGGGGCTCCGCACTCGCCCATGTCGCCGTTCGGCGGGGGTCGCGGGTGGGGGCGGGCGGAACGACGACGACGACAGCGGCGGCTTCACTTCGCGACACCGGCCGCGGCACCGCGCATCGCCTGAGGGAAGGGGACAGCCAGAGGAGGCGGGCCGGTGGTCTCGGCTCAAAGGGGAGGCGGGGGTGAAACCGCGGCAACCGCGATTTACCTCAGCTCAACGATCGTAACGGCGAGTAACGGCGACCGCCGCCTCACCGCCGGCAACGGTCGGGGCGCGCGCCCGCCCCCGCCAGCAGCCCCGCCCCGCCCCGCGCGCGCGCCCCCGCCCAAGCACCGACCACAACAACCGCGGCCCCGCCAATCCCTCCTCGCCGCCCCCCCCTCCCCGCGATGCATGACGGGAAATGTAGTCCGGCCGCCGCGGTGGGCTACAGAGGGGCGGGGTGGGCAGGCGGGCGGGGGAACTACAACTCCCGGCAGCCCTTGCGGCGCGCCCCCATTCACCTCAGGTTGAGGGGGAGCGGAGAGGGCGGAGGGTGCAGTGGTTTTGCCTGTCTTCAGCCGGTTTAGCTGCGGGGTGCTCGGCCTCTCTGGCCGCATACCGTCTCCGGTAGCCATGTGTCTGCCTTCAGGGCCTCTCACCCCATCTTGCTGCCGGCCCGGGCTCCCCAGGGTGGCGGTACCGGCCCCGCGGGTGAGCAGCCATCACCCCTCAGTGTCACATAGCAATCGGCCCTCAGGAGACCTGAGCAGGGAGGGCTGGGTGGAGGTTTCCTCCTTTTACTTGATGGAAAAAAAAAAAACAAAAACCAAGCATGGTATGTCTCTTGCAGTCCCACTAAACGGGCACTCTCTACCTCTTGGGTAATCTATATGAGGAAAAGGTAAAAAACCCTGGCTGGTCCCCTCCTTCAGCCTCTGAGGTGGACTTCGACGCTGCTGAGCACATCATCTCTTCGCTCTGAAAGGATAATGGAAAGGGTGCTACCCCAGGGGACCAGCTCGTTGTTCAGAAGTGTTTCCAGACAGGCTTCAGCAGCAATTAAGTTGCCAGTAGGAGGCAAATCGTAACCCCCATCTCCCCTTCCCAGGCCACTTCAGTTCTAATTGAATTGCCTGTCTCTGAGCAGAAGGCCATCCGGTGACCGCATCCTGCAGAGCATCTTCGTCCCGCGGAGCATCCTCATCCCACAGAGCGTCCTCATCCCACTGCTCGTCCTCGCAGAGGTTGCCATAGTGACAGCAGGAACTGCTGAGGGATGCAAGGCTTCGGGAAGACAGGCAGAGGGCCAAGACAGGCAGAGGGCAGTGGGATTGCTGCCCGGGGGATGCTGGACATGAAGGGAGGTTCAAAACGCTGGAGTTGTGAGCAGCACAGGCTCCTGCAGGAGGTGGAAAGAGGGACTGAAGGGCGAGGAAGGCACAATGGAGAGGTGACAAAGATGTGAGGAAGCAGTTTGGGATACCCAAGCAGCATAGCAAAGGATGGTGTTGAAAACTAAATATAGAAGGGAATGATCCATCATAAGAAAGCTTAGAAATCTCAATTTATTATCTCTCCCCTTCAAAGCTCTGAAGTCCATGTCCTGAAGGGACCTCTTCTTTGGCTGAGACGCAAATCCTCCAGTGCAGAGGTCTGACTCTGGTGTGTTAAATTGGTCTATTACAGTAAATTACTGATAGAAGTCAACAGAAGATTATGATAAGAAGGAAGTAAGTTAAAATAAGTTTTCTGTTATCACTAAAGGACTAGCCTAAGGTTTTTTCTGGTAGAGAAGGAGAAGAGGAATCTGGACACTGATAAAATTAGAGTGAGGAAATCAGACATAATAGATAATATCCCACAAACAGTGAGTGGGATACTCCATCTCTGGATGGATTTGGGGGATCCATCCTTTGATACTGATGCTTGGAGAAGGAGTGGGCCTGCAAGGCAGTAGGGAAAGGCCCTACAACCAGAGCTGCTGTGTGGTAGGCTTGCCAGACCACAAGCCAGAGGTGACCCTTCCAGCCCAACCCAAGAGCAGGACTATACAGCTCCACACTTTCCACCAGCTCTGGCTTCACCCCATGGACTTCTGAAGCCGATGCACCCACCCTCACATGTTGTTTCCTCTCCCATTCTTATTTTTTCTCTTTCTCCCACTTCTCCACATAAAGAGGTGGCATCTGTGGCAGCGCTGATGCCATCCTGAGCCCAGCAGTCTGATTAAAACCATGTCCAAAACAGTCAGATGCTGGCATGTTTCTCCACATCTCAGAACAGCTGACAAGGGTGGCTCCTGCAGTGAATTTGCACCTGAGAATCAGCATGAGACGCAGCACCTGCTTTTCATACCTTTGCTGCTCTTTTCTCCTCCTTTGTGTTTTGTCTTGAAGGAAAGAAGGCTAGAGCCTGGCGTAACAGGAGCTGCAGCCTATAAAACCTTTGTTTCCCCTGCCAAAAAAGGACAATGGTCATGTTAAATATATCTCCAAAGCCTGCCAAACAGGAGCATTTCTTACAAAAACTTTGGAGCTATTTGAGAAGGCAGGCAGAGATGTTGTTAAAATGAAACTTCATCCTTCAAATGCTTCTATTCTTGCCTCCTTTTTTTTCCCTATGTGCTTAATGAAAGTTTTAAATTATTCTGAATGGTGATTTTTTGCCATCAGAGCAGGCAGACTCTTTCTGTACATGAAACCTTGAACCTCATTGAGTGATTTCACACGGGACAGTGGCAGCCATGCCCACAGCCTGCGTTATCAGTGCTCAGCTACATAGCCATGATTAAAGTGGGATTTTCCCTTCGGATACTAGATAGGAGATGTCAATGCACCTCCATGATTATTTCCCTGAAGAGCAGATAAAACACCCTCATAGAAGATAAAAGGCTCTCCGTGTTATTTCTTTACCAGGAATAACCACAACGTGGAGGGTTTGAAACTTCTCAGGATCTCACCAATGCATCCAAAGTCAGAGTGTGACGGTCTGGCTTCCAAATATTTCCCTGGGAGAGGAGTTTGGTTACCTACCTCCAAAGCACCACAGTGCATATAGCAGATGCCAGGCAGCCCAAACAGCTCCCGAGCAGGGCAATCATATAAAAAGATTATAGGTGATATGGCTTAGATCGTGCTTATGGAGATTTGCTATGTTTGCCTGGAGAAAACATTGACCTCACGGGAGATGACAACTGCATCCAATGTATTTGAGGGTTAATCAGCCACCAGAAGAATTTCTAAAGCTGATTATGTTGCTACAGGAAAGCTAAACTGACTGCCATCTGCTTTCATGCTGTCGCAGAGAGCAATAGTGAAGAAGCCGACATGACTCTGGCCTGCGCTGCTTTGCGGCCCAGCACATCATGACTCTCCTGGGCACTTTGGGGTGGTTGCAGAGCCTCCCTGCACTCACTGGCCATGCACATTGCCAGGAGAAATCTCTATTTTCATCTATTATTAACGACACAATTTTCAGTCCTCACGGCCATGGAGGAAAGCCAGAAAATAGGAAATTAATATTCGAGTGAAGGAAAGCCAACATCTCTACATTTTCACCCTTGCGTATCATTTCGCCTAATTGAGGCACAGCATGCTCAGACCAAACTGAGCAGCAGCAAACAGTCTGGGGGCTAAAAGACACAGGAGAGGCCACATTGCCAGCGATGAATATGAGCCAGGCTGGGAGGAGAAGGGCTGACAGGCTGCTGGCAGCCGCCGGCTCGTGTGCTGGGAGCTGCCAGAGCCAGCGGGGACCGTGGCAGGGCTCAGCTGGGGGGAATGACTTGTTCCTAGCCAAAACGAGCGTGTGCATCCGCATACATATGTATAACTGCGTGCACACATTGCTTGCGCTTTCAGGGAAAGGCCCTGCTCTCTGTGCCGCTGTTATGAAACCCAGAGTTCCCACATGTAGCATAATTGCAACTGTGAAATGGCAGATAACTCTCTGTCCCCCCAAAATGGGGGGTCAGAGGTTTCTTCTGATGTAAACAAAATCATGGAAGTTAAGAGAGACTCGTTAATAACACATAGCTCCTGTTTGGGATTTGCAGTTATGCCATGTTGGGGGGTAGAGAGCATATCCATTCTCCTTTGCATGGTTAAATGCACCAGTCCTCCCAGCAGAGTTTGGGTTTGCAGCATCTCAGCGTCGTACCCCTGAACAATGATCCACATACTTTGTTCTTACCAATGTGTTTAATGTTTTTTTTTTCTGCGGAAGAAGGGCTAAGCACGCAGTGATGTCACCGCACATCAGAATTAAAACACATCTGTACGGTCACGTTAGCATCCTCAGCAATCTGGTACTGCAGCCCAAATCCTCAACCACAACAAACTGGATTAGCTCTGTCTATTGCACAGCTCCGCCCAGCCCTGCGACGAAGAGCCTGGGGTCTGAAACCAGCCAGTACAGTGTTTCCATGGCAATTTTACCGCACACAGTTCATTCCAGATTGCCTGCAAATGGCCCGGGGCTCCCATGATATTCCAGGTTGGTTCTTCTGCCCCCAATTTCTGCAGTGAGCTGGGTTCGTGTGGGATGAACCCAGCGCACCCTTCCATCTCGCTGCCGAGCCTCTCGGCAGGCACTGTGCATGCCCTCGCCCTGCGGCATATCTTTGTTTTATTATTTATGTATCTGTTTATTATTTATGTACCCTCTTCTCCTGTGCCTCTTGGGTTACCTGGTGATAACACAGCAACTCCCATCCTTTCATTTCCCTCTTTCAGAGTAGTGTATTGCCAGAAAGGCAGCACAATTCTAAATGCAGGCAATAATGACATCCCTGCCAGTTGATAGTGTGCTGCACGGGAAGGGGCAGGTGCATTTTTGGTCCTGAATGCCATTTTTAATCCTATCTGGGGTCAAAGCAGCCCAAGCGCTTTGTCCTGAAGAAGCGCAGGCGCCCTGCAGGCAGAGCACGAAGAAAAGGAGCGGGCTGGCATGTGGGAAGGATGCAGCAGGGACCGCTGAGATTAGGAAATGGCTTTCAAATTCTGCAGCTGACCCTGGCTTGGTGCTTCATGATGGCAGCCCTGGAAAGGCCTGATCCTGCACCCTCTGGCACTGACAACACACTTCTCAGCTTCCTCAGGAGCACAACACCCTAAATACCCACGCTTTAAAAGCAGTATGTAACATCCAGCTCGGAGACGCTGGAAAAACCTCTGCGCTCGGCCCAAAGGGAGGGCAGGGAGCAGCTCTCCTTGCTGTTGCTGCAGTCTCGGCTCCCTGGTTCATGGGCCCTGCTGCAGACAGTAAACGCAGCTGGTGAGATCTTTCACAACAGGCAGTTTGGAGCCAAAACCACGCCACAAGTCCATTTCTAACCATGGGCACATGTCCGAGGCAGCAGCCCCGAACCAGCGAGCAGAGAGGAACCATCATCATTACCTTTTCCCACACTAGTCAAGGGAGGGGATTCTGCCCCTCTGCTCCGCTTGGGGGAGACGCCCCTGCAGTGCTGCCTCCAGCTCTGGGGCCTCAGCACAGGAGAGACACGGAGCTGTTGGAGCTGGGCCAGAGGAGGCCCCGGAGATGCTGGGAGGGCTGGAGCCCCTCTGCTGGGAGGACGGGCTGAGAGAGTTGGGGGGGTTCAGCCTGGAGAAGAGAAGGCTCCGGGGAGACCTTATTGCAGCCTTTCAATACTTACAGGGGGTGTATCAGAAAGAGAGGGACAGACTTTTTAGCAGGGTCTGTTGCAATAGGACAAGGGTTAATGTCTTTAAACTGAAAGAGGGGAGATTCAGAGCAGATATTAGGAAGAAATATTTTATGCTGAGGTTGGTGAAACACTGTCCCAGGTTGCCCAGAGAGGTGGGAGATGCCCCATCCCTGGAAACATTCCAGGCCAGGTTGGACGGGGCTCTGAGCAACCTGATCTAGTTCAAGATATCCCTGCTCATGGCAGGGGGTTGGACTAGATGGCCTTTAAAGATCCCTTCCCACCCAAACCATTCCATGATTCTATGATAAAAACCGTTTTATAGGCTCCGGTGACTAAACATTTAATCTAGGGCTTAATCAACTACTGCACACAGGGGTAATGCTATTTACCAAGGCTGGGTAGTGCAGTGTGTTAGTGTGTCAGGTGTAGGTGCAGGAAAGCATCCCGGTCCCCAGCATTGCTCTGGAGCAGGCACTGATCCAGCTCTCCACATTCTTCCTTTGCTAGGCGCACAGGCTTCTTCCAGGGCTGCTCTTTCGCTGGGGGAAATTTCGGCGCCTCCCGCTCTCTTGGGCCTCAGCACCCCGGGGAAGCTGGCTTCGGTCACCAATCCCCTCATATATCAACGCCTGTCCTTTACAAACCAGAAACCAAACACAGACCTGGTTTATTTTTAATCCTCCCCTCTAGGTATTAATAGCCCACGTGCGTGCTCTGCTGAGCAGTTGTCCACCAGCCGCATCCTTCTGCAGAAAAGAAATGTGATGGACCGATTGCTTCTGGTGAGAGAACAAGAAAGGAGTATGGATCGGGCTTCTCACCCCAATTTATCCCCTCAATTAATCCCAAAGTACGGCGTAAATTGTGTGGAACTAAGAAAATTTGTACTGAAAACTTTCTGCAAGGGGAGTACATGAGATCCCGGGTGTCCGGGATTTCCTGATTGTCAGTAAAAATAAATGATGCTTTGATCTTTATTAAGAAATGCTGCTTTTTCTTACCATGTGGTGCAGGTTTTGTAGGTAGCCATAGGGCAGTCAAGCTGAACTGAACTGCCCTTGATCACATAGTCCCAACGGTTAGTTTTATGACCAGATTTTGATAACATTGCTATACTTTATCACCAGTATGTGCATATCATCCTTCAGCTGGACTGACCCCAGGTGTCCCTGTTCCCCTCACCTGGATGAGGATGGGGGAGGAAAGGGAAAGAAAGGAGCAGAAAAAGGGAACACAGACAGACCTGTGTTGCTGGAACAGCCACGGTGCAAAGGGAGCTGGGGCGGTGACTTGCCTGTCAGTGCAAGATGTCGCGTAGAGAGGGTCCAATGTCACCCCCAAATCCAGACTCTGCCTGCTGAGGGCTCCTCCGCTAATTAGTTTGGCAGTTCTCAGTGCCAATTTGGGAGTGCATGCAGACAGCCTGTGCAGACCACCACACTACCAGACACCAGGGAAAGGAGCTGGTGCTCTGCCCAGAGGCTCAGAAAGCCAAAGTCTCCCGAATGCTGCATTTTTCCATCATGTACTTTTAAAAAAAGTCTGTAAAATGACTTATCTGGGTTAGACAAGAGCGTGAGCTGCGCCCAGCGCTGCTCAACGAAGGGCTGTGAGTGAAAAACACCACAGCAGCAAGCATCAGAGCTGCTTTAGGGAAGAGGGAGATGTCAGAGGTGGGTTTTGTGCTGAGCATCCCCTGGAGAAGAGCCATCAGGAACCGTTGCTCCCTCTGCCACCACAGAGATGCATCTCACACTGCCAGCAGCACTCAAATCTGACCTTGCAGAGGGGCTGGAGGGGGCTGGCTCAGACAGGGAGAAAATGGAAAGGGGCAGAATAAATGTTTTTCATGCCTGCACGTAATCAATTTGGTTTCCCACATCTTTATTTAAAGCATCTGATACCAGACCGCAGTGAGAGAGGCAACTCAGATGGACAGATATCTCTTGCAGCAGGATGACAGAAAACAAAGAGGGCCATGGAGGACTTCAAGTGACCAACCAGGTATGGCAATTCCTGCAGAGCTTCCAAACAGGTCAGATTCTTTGGTTTAAGTCACTTTAATTTCTCTCATGCCTCTGAACAAGGGTGTCACTCCTGCCGTGACACCACAGGGCTGTCAGCAAGGCAGGTTGAGGAATATCTCATCTTTGGTGAGATGAACTGATGTGTTCAGAAGAAATGGATGTGTTTTGTGCACTGAGGGTTTCTGATGTGAAGGAAGAGCTTGTGTGTCCAGGAGCAGCCCTGTTCCTGTAATAAGGATCTTGTCACCTCCCAGAAAATCCTTTTAAGGCAGCACAGGCAATGGCCAACCCCATCTCTGAGCAGGGCCAACTGAGTTACCTTGCAGGAGGACATCACCTCTGCTCTCCCTCCGGAGCAAGATGGGCAATAACAAATAAGTAATGTCGTTGCTTGAAATTGCTCATGTTTCCGTAGGATGCTGTGAGCTGTGGTGCCAGGTTTTCATCCGATACCTGCAGCGCTGAGCCCCACAGCCCTGTGCCTGTGCAGCCAGGACATCGTTACACCTTCATATCCCGTTTCTTGTGGGCAGCGATTGCCACTGATGCATGAACTGCCCTTAATCCCCTCCCCGGCTTTTCTACCTCTTGCTTTGTAGCATTTAGTTGTAGCTCTCTGCATGGGACAAACAGAGCTCATTGAAACTCCTTAGTAGCTGAGAGTCATTTAAATAGCAAATAAACGTCACCCAGTGGTACCTATGCACCAAATCTACCAGCCAAATCGTGCTGCAGCACCTGCCCCGGTTTACAGTGTGCTCCAGCCAGCACAAAGAGCGTAACCAGCAAGAAGGGCCGACAGTGAGGGTGAGAGGGGACTGGGGAAGTTACCACAGGGAAGTACAGGGGAAACCCCCACTGAAACGCGGAAGATGCTTGTTTGGTGTCCATCTGCTGCAGTGCAGGGGATGCTCGTTTGATGTCCGTTCACTGCAGTGCAGGGGATGCTCGTCCAGCGCTTCTCTGCCCTGCCATGAACTGGGACCGCTTTCCCTTTCCCTCCCTTTTTTTTTTTTAATGTTTCGCAAGATTAACTTTCCCCATCATGAGCCCTGTCTACCGTGGGCTGCTAATAAGCGTTTGTGCCCTTGAGCCTGGCTCGGCACGCCTGGTGGGAGAGCAGTGTGCCCTTCCCAGGCCAGCAGCCCTCTCCTCCCCTGCACGCCCGCCCTGTCAGCAGCACCGGACTCCCACCGAGCACTGACCGCTCTCTCGGAGAAGCAGCTCCCCTTGAACACACTTCAGTCCCACTCTGCCGCATACTCACCTGCCAAAACCAGTACACCACAAACTGCCGGTTCCCTCATGCTGTTAGCTAAACATTTACTGATACCCGCTGGCATCGCTCGGCGATACCATCGCTATCAGTCCCTGCATAGCCACTGTTTCACCTTGCACATTTCTTATCGAAATGCCCAGCATCAAAGCAGTCCCAGGAACAGGCCTCCGCAATTTCCATCGCTCCGACAATCCTACCATTGATTCACTAAGCCAAGGTCAGCCTGAACTTCCCATGCACATGATGTTTCAATATCTTTTTCCATATCTTTTTCCAAGGACCAAAATGCTACAGACATCATCTCACCCGCGATTCATGGCTGCGTGCCAAGAAAAAAAAATCTTAAATAAACTGGCCTCCCATGAGCCCTTTTTTTTTACTAGCTGCATTGCTTTAAATCCTAATGTAGTCAGCTATGATTTTCATGGTTGAATTTAGGGATTCAGCCAAGGCTACCACTTCCCCAGCTCTCGTCTCTCTGTGCCTGAGTGTGTTTCCTTGTTATTTACACAAACCGCATGAGTGTTATTCTGAAATCGTCTGTTCCTGCAGCACAAGGAGCCAAGCCAGAGCCCCATCAGCTTTGATGAGGAATCTCTGAGCTCTGGGATGAGCATCTAATTAGTCTCAAAATCCTTTCTCCATCAACTGAAGCAAACCCATTTCAGGAGGCCCCCAAAGCTGTCCTCCCCATAACAACCTGTTTTCATACCCCTCCAAGCATCCTTAGTAGCCCATTGTAACCCCCTGCTGAGGATGAGCTCTTCAACCCAACCTGGAGCTGTGGGTCCCGTGGGGACACCAGCCAGCCTGGAGTCATGGATCCCATAGGGACACCAGCCATCCCAGAGCTATGGGTCCCATAGGGACACCAACCAGCCTGGAACCATGGGTCCCAAGGGGACACCAGCCAGCCTGGAGTCATGGGTTCCAAGGGGACACCAGCCAGCCTGGAGCCATGGGTTCCCTAGGGACAAGTCCATCTATTCTGGCCCCGGGGATCTCAGGGTGCCCCGGGGAAGGAGCAGGTGCCTGTGGCACAGGGACTCTGAGGCAGCTGCCACAAGGTGGCACTGGCACCTTGTCACCCAGCCCGGTGGCCTCTAGCCCGAGGCCCCAGAGTGGGGCACGCAGGGCACCCCCCAGCCCTGCTGCAGGCTCTGGTCAGAATTTAATGGTGGGGACAGACAGGAGGAGCTGCCGATGGGCAGGAAATCGTGTGAATAACTGTCACCACAGGAGCTGTGTCTTGCAGGAGTGTTTTTCCCCCTTAGGGTCTTCTGGATTAGGAGAAAGCAGCATTTTAAATTTATTTATGATGTTCCACCCTGTAACAGACTTGTCCCACCCCGGTCATAGCAGCAGAAAGGACTCTGGGGTCACTAGATCCATGCCAGCCTCCCCCTCTCCCAGGAGGGCCAGCGGCCATCAGGAGAGGCAAGAAGACCACATCATCTCAGGGTTTTGGGGTACCACACTCACCGTTTAGCACCTGTCCCATCACGGGGACCCCCATTCTGGCCCTGGCACGAGCGGCTGCTCTGCGGCTCATCCCGCCAGAGGAGCTGGTTTTAGAGGAGGACAAACACCGGGGAGATGGAGAAAATTGCAGCGCGGTGTGTGTTTACACAAACCAGCCTGACAGAGGGTTGCTGTCTCGGCTGTCCCCTCCTGGCCTGATTCCCCCGATTTATTTGCAGATAAAGGGTTTATTTTCCTTTCCCAGCACTGCAACTGCAAAACAAACACAGCAAAGCCTCTTGAGCTACTTCCCGCTTGGGCCAGGCGCCGGGGCACATTGGTGGCATTTGTCCCTGCACCCTTGGAAAGCCCCGCTGGCACCACACACCCATCTCAGAAACTACAGCAGGCTCAGCCCCAGAGCAAGCACCCCCAAGGGCTCCCCAAAATCCCCTGTCCTGGGTTTTGTGCCCAAGCCAAGGGCATGGGAAATCAGGAATTGGTCACCAAGCTGCTGCCGTCCTGGTGCCGCCAGTGCCAAGATTTCCAGCCCTACCCTAAAAACGCTCACATCGAGTATTATTTTTTGGATTAGGGTTTGGCGTCACTGTTTGGGCTCAGGCATCACAGACGTGTTTAACCTTTGAACGCAGGTGGAAAGGCCCCTATGGGTCAGCTAATCTAGCTGCAATTAAAGATATTAATTATGCCATTATTAACAGGTTAAGACGTGCGAGGGACCGGGTCACCAGCACTGCCCCACAGCCTGTTTTGAAGGACGGGGACGTTTACTGTCCTGGACACTGGCCACTCCACAGACCAGTCCCAAACGCGGCCAGTTTAATAGCGGAGATGAAGCCAAGGAGCCCAGCAGGACCTGAGAACATCCCCTTCCCGTCCGCCGCTGCGCCCTCGCCCCGTGGAAAACACATTTGGGACCTGCAGTACAAAAGGCCAAAGCTACAGCCGACAGCAGGAAGGAAGCAGGAAAAACTTCGGCATCACCGACCGGAGCCCAGAGAGACCTTCGAGGACGCGCAGAGCCGGATGCCTCCGGCCAGGCTCGGGCCATGCTTGCAGCATTGTGCCGCTGCTCTAGCGATGCTCCCCGGCCGGCAGCAGGGAGAAAGCATCTCGTATTCTGGGACGCGGGCTGCGATGCCACCACGGGGTTGCCCTTGATGTCCAGGGAGCAGGTTTAGCCCTCACAGCATCCCCTGGGCTCTGGCAGCCAGGGCAGGGCACCCATGGATATCCCCCAGCGCAGACTTTACTCGGAGAAGAAGCAAACACGACCCTACTGGAAACCGCCACCTCTTTTAATTCCCCGCCAGAAAAGCGGGGCCCAGCCCGGCTCAAAAATTACAGGGTTTTAGCACCAGAAAAGCTCACTAGCCCATGTCACGAAGATGCTGGCAGCCCACGGAGGTCAACGCTGCCTGATCTGTCTGGGGAAACGGTCAGTTTTTCTTCCTGAAGACCCCTGCCAGCCTCTTCAGGCCACGGTGGGAGAGGAGCTGCCTCTGTCATCCCCGTCCCGCCGGGGCTCAGCCAAGGTGGGTCTGCGGGACCGGGACCTGCCCATGGGTCGCACCCTGCCACCTCCTGCCAGACAGGAGCCGTGGCCCAGCCAGGACATCCCCACGCTGCTCACACTGGGGCTGAGCACCTCCATGGGGGCACCGAGGGGGGTTCCCAGCAGCTTTGGGGCCGGGCTGGCCGTCAGCGCTGCCTCATCCCGCAAGGAGCGGGATGCACAGCAGCGACGTGACCCCCAAACCCACCGGCTCCCAAGGGACAAGGCGTAGGGGGCCAGGCTCAGATCATGGAGACTCTGTTCTTGATGTAGACATGGTAGGGGTCGCTTCGCTTGTCCACTTTGCGGGAGCGGGTGTAGCCCAGGATGAGGCTCCCCACTGTAGCGGCAAAGAGGGTCATGACGAAGAGGATGTACATGTAGGCGTTGTCGTTGCGGCCAGCACGGCTGGCGCGGGTGCTGGCATTGCGGGTGGCAGCACTGGTGGCGGCAGGGCGGTCGGCGGGGCAGAGGATGACCCCGTGCAGCGTCTGGTTCAAGGCATTAAGCACCGCCTGGAGGCTTTGGTGCCAGGTCTCCGTCCGGTTGTCCTCCTCCATGTCCTCGCCCAGCCTGAGGGGAAGGACAGGGAGGGTCAGCCAGGGCTGCCCTTGTGGCAGTGGTCCCCCTGGGATGATGCCAGGGATGTCCTGCCAGACCCAACGATGACCCCAAAACGGTCTTTGAAGCACCAGCTCTGCCACACAGCAAAGGCAGAAGTGGGGGCATCCAAGCCCTTTGCATTCACGGCAACCCCCTCCCCAAATTTCACTCCCTCCAAGTACGGAATAAAGTCCCCGGAGCTTCGGGGCAGCTGCCTGTCCCACTCTCCTCCCCGGGGCTGGGGACAATGGGGGGACACAGCTGTCCCTGGGGGCTGGGATGGCTGAGTTCAAAGCCTGCTCCCCCCAGGGACGCGGTGGGGTTGGTGGGCACTACCCGTGTCCTGCACTGTTGCAGGGTGCGGAGCTGGCACCCAAGGGAACCCGGGGAGGCTGTCTGGGGTCCCCCATCCTAAATAACAGCCCCAGGCAGGACTGATCCTGCTGTGCATCAACCCTACTCGCTCTGGGCCAGGTCCCCTGGGGTGAGCAGGGACCCCCTTTTTTACCTGGGGCCAGGAGCCCTGACCACCCTAGCAGGGGGGACACAGCTCCCCAGATGCCCCCGTGGACCCATCCCGAGGGGTCGCTGCCCTAATCCCCTCGGGGATTTCCCTCCCCATGGGTCCCAGACCCACTGTGACCTCCCCCAGGATGCAGTGCCCCTCTGCCAGCCCACCCTGGACCCCCATGTGCCCTTCTGTGTCCTCGTGCACCTTCGCACCCTGCCGGGGCCTCAGGGCAGGCACGGACGGGAAGCGACACAGGGACACGGTCCCCCACGTGTGCCATCCTTTGGGACACACCATCCCCACAAACCACCATCATTCCCCAGGGTAAAGCCCCCCACACACACACACTCCTGAGCACCCTGTTCCTGCAGCAACAGGAGCTCTGCCCCATGCACAGGTGGCTGCCCCCCCCCCCCCAAAAAAAAAGGGTCCCCCTCAAACCCAGGGTGCATCTCCCAGGACAAGATCCCAGCAGGGAGGAGGAGGAAGGGGCTGCACAGCCACGAGCCCACAGGGATGGGCTCAGACCTGGCTGTCTGCCCGACTTAGAGACAACTTTGAAGCAGGAGGCGGACAAATTTGGGAGATTTAGGGCAAGATCTGGGTTTATCCCAAGAAGGGACCCACAGATGGGGTGTGGCATGGGGGGGACCCCATGTTAGGGGGATTGTAGGGGACAGGGGGGCCGGAGGGGTGGGAAGGGGGGTTCGCACTCACCCAGGGTGCCCTCCCTGCCTGCGCTGCTGCCAGGCTGAGCCAGGACTGGAGCATCGCGGGGCGGCAGCGAGGGATGCCGGCCGGGCTGGGAGTGCCGCCCAGCCTCCTCCCCTTCCAGGGGCAGAGCCACCTGCCAAAGCCACCCAGCCCTGACACGGGCCACCAGCCTGTCCTCAACCCTGTGGGTCCCAAACGTGGCCCCCTCGCCCCGGCCGGATACAGGAGGCTTTACAGGGCCGGGAGAGCAGGACCCTGCGTTTCCCTCCCAGCACACGCTGCCGGTCACGCTTTCCTGTCCCTCCTCCGTCCGTCCGTCCCTGCTGTCCCCAAGCCCTCACACTGGGCACTGAGCCTGCCCAGGGCACTTTTGTCCCCGCTCACCATCCCCTCCCAGAGCTGAGCCAGCTCCGTGAAATGGGATTTTCCTCCCCATTACTGCCTCCCGGGGCTCCTCCAGCCCCATTGCTCCCAGCTTTGCCCACACAAAACCCCTGGGGGCTGTGGGGCCCGTGGGGACTCGATGATCTTAAAGGTCCCTTCCAATCTAAATGATTCCATGATTCTATAATTCTATGAACTCCATGATTCTATGACCCACCAGCACTGCACAGCAGGGGTACCCCAAAGCTTGTGGGGCAGAAAGAAGGCCTAGAGCAGCAGTGAGGGGCTGCGGGTGGGGGTCAGGTCCTGCTCCGAGCAGGGCGCGGGGACTTTATTTGCCATTTTCCACTTCTCCTGAGCCCGAAGCACCTGTGTGGCTGCGGAGCTGCTTCCACCCGCCCGCAATCAGTGCCTCCAGCACAGGCACTGGGTCTGCCAGCAATGGGGGTGACTCAGAAGTGGCCGTGGCTGTGCCACACACCAACAGGGGGAGGTTTCGGGGAGCCCAGACTGGGCGCTGCCCCTCCTGCCCACGCACTGGGAGAGCCACGAGCATCCCCGAGGGGGAGCAGGCAGCTTCGGGGAGCTCAGTCTCAGGTTGGCTTCTTACCCCTTAAGAAACTTTTCGATTAAAATCAGTTTATATGTGTCTACCCATAGGTTTGCATTGACAGGCACGGATCCCAGTGCCACCGGGACCCCAGGGTGGCCGTGTCCCTTCGCCCAGGATGGCTGCTGTAAGCCCTCTGTGGATGCTGCAGCCGGAGCAGCGATTTTGGAGGACCTGATGTCACCTGCATGGACCACGGCAGCACCACAGACCCAGCAGGAACTGGTCCCCATTGCCCAGCTGGGACGCTCCATCCCACACTGTGTGGTCCCATGGGGTCCGGGATGGCCGCGGCTCCTCTCCTCGGACACCCCAACTCCTTCCCCTCCTCCTGCCTTCCCACCGCATCAGCATTGTTCCAGTGGCCTTTTAACCACCATTTACAGCTTCTTATCAGCGATTTTTCCACCTGCCCTGACACCACAGCGAGGATCTCAGCCATGCGAGGATTTCTTCAGGCACAGGGCAAGAAAAAAGTCGTTACTCATAAAGTCTTTGGGTAAATAAATGAGCAAAGGATCAGCAGCCAAAGTTCACAGCAACTCTCTTTATACAAAATCTGCCTCTTTTTATGCAGCAACAAGGGAAGGATGCTCAACCTACCGGTCCTTCTTGCTCTTGTCCAAAGGCTGTGCGAGTGTTCACCTGAATTTTGGATTTTTTGAGGGAGAGAGGCAGAAAAACCCCACAGAAGTGCCTGTTTGGGCATTTCCCCAGCGAGCAACGGGGATGTGGTACCCTCGGAGGTCTGTGCTGAGGGATGGAGACCCGTGGCGCTGGGGAGAGGAGCCCCGATGGAAATGTGGATGTTTAAGCAACAGCGCAAACCTCTGTGCCACCATTCATGCACAATCCATAGGCAAAGGCACGAGAGCTCTTGGCTTGCAATGAAGCCGGAGGCGGCTGCTGCGCCATTCGTCGGCCGTGCCGAGGGTTTGCCAAAACACCCAGCCAAGGTGTCGCAGCTCTCCTAGTCCCCGGGGTCTTCTGAAAAGACCAAGGTGCAGTCGAACACCTCCTGGAAGGCGTCGAGGAAGGGTTCGAGGACGTGGTCAACGGTGACGTGCCGCCCCAGCTCGCGGCTCAGCGAGGTGACGCCTTTTCCCTCCAGCCCGCAGGGGACGATGTGGTCGAACCAGGTGAGGTCGGTGCAGCAGTTCAGCGCCAGCCCATGGGAGGTGATGTGGTTCCCGCAGTGCACCCCTGCGGGGGGGCAAAGCACCCACCCGTCAGCACCGAGGGATGCCCCAGCGTGAGCTATTTAGTGACTGTGTTGCTCAGGCCCCCCACACACATGCCATGCTCCCCACTTCTGCCAGGGAAAACCCCTAACCCATAGGCGGACTCCCCAAATTTGGGGCAGAGCGGGTGCAGCGTGTCCAGCGCCCTCCACCCCGGCCCGGTATCCCCCAGCACCTCCCACCGCTGGAGTTCCAAGTGGGCTTGGACACGGGAATGCGGTGCAAAGGGGGGGTCTGGGCTGCAGGACCCGACTCAGGATGCAGGGCTCCAGGAAGGGGTGCAGGGCCTGCCTGGCTGGCAGGGGAACAGCATGGGGCCCGGGGAGGGGGACAAGGGAAGGGGACAAGGCTGGGGACAAGGGGGTGGGAGAACAGGGCAAGGCTGGGGACAAGGGGGCAGGAGGGGGCAAGGCTGGGGACAAGGGGGAAGGCGAGCGGGGCAAGGCTGAGGACAAAGGGGAGGGCGAACAGAATAAGTCTGGGGCAAGGAAGCAGGAGAATGGGGCAAGGCTTGGGACAAGGGGGCAGGAGGAGGGGACAAGACTGGGGACAAGGGGGCAGAAGGGGGGCAAGGCTGGGGACAAGGGAGCAGGCACCCAGTCCTGAGCGCAAGGGCCTCGGTCGGGGGGTACAAAATGCAGGGCCCTGGTTCTGGGTGCAAGGCCCTGGTTGCACTGCAGGGCCCCAAAATTGCGCTGCGCCCCCCCTCCTCGCTGCATACTCTCCTATATAATACCCCACCCGTACATGCCCCCCTGTGCATAACCTTGCTGCTGCATGCCCCGTCCCCCCCCTCCCCCTCCAATGCACACCCCCTGATGCACACACACACACACACCTGGGTGTATGGCTCCCGCCGGTGCATGTTTCCCCCTCCCCCAGTGCACATCCCCACGGTGCACACACCCCCCGGGTGCATCTCTACACCCGGCGCATTCTCACCCCACCGGTTCACACCCCCGGGTGCACATATGCCCGGTGCAAGCCCCCCCCGGTGCACCCACTCCCCCGGGTGCACGTCTCCTCCGGTGCATCCTCCCTGGGTGCAGGTCTCCATCCCGGTGCATGCTCCCCCCTCGGTGCACTCCCCCCGATGCACCCCTTGGGTGCATGTCTCCCCCTGGGGCACACCCCCCCGCCGGTAAACCTCCATCCCACCCCCCGGTGCACTCCGCCGGTGTGTATGTCTCCCCCAGGTCCGTGTGCCCCCCCCACAGTGCACCCCCCTGTTTCACAGCCCTTCGGGTGCATCCCCCTCCCCCGGTACACACCCCCTCGTACCCTCCCCTCGGTGCGTGTCTCCCCCCGGTGCGTCTCCCCCCACCCCGTGCACTCTCCCCCGGTACATACGTCCCCCCGTGCCGCCTCCCCTCGGGTGCTTGTCTACCCCCGGTGCAGCACCGCCCCCCGCACCCCGCGGTGCACTCCCCCCGGTGCATACACCCCTCGGTGCGTGCCTACCGCCGGCGCAGCCCCCGCCTCTCCCGGGAAACACACACACGCGCCCCCCCGCGGTGCCCCCGCCGGCGCTCACCGATGGCGCAGATCTTGCTGTCGCCCATCCAGACGCCGGTGAAGGGCGGCGGGAGGGCGCGGGCGGCGGCCAGGCCCAGGCGGCGGCAGAGCCGCAGCACCAGCCCCTCCAGCGCCGCCACGTACCCGCGCAGCGGCAGCCGCCGCCGCCGCAGGTCGAGCACCGGGAAGGCCAGGAGCTGCCCGGGCCCGTGGAAGGTGATCCGCCCGCCGCGCCGCGCCGCCGCCAGCCCCGCGCCCCGCGCCCGCAGCCGCGCCGCCACCTCCGCCTCCGGGGCGCCCCGCAGGCCCCAGGCGTAGACGGGCCCCGAGGGCTCGCTCAGCACCACGCTCTCCCCGGGGAGCCCGGGGACGGGGTCGGGGCCGCAGCCCCGCGCCGCCCGCGCCGCCCCCATGCAGCGCTCCTGCACCCGCAGCGCCTCGGCGTAGGGCCGCAGCCCCAGCCGCAGAACCCGCACCGGGGCCTGCGACATGGCGGCGGCTCCCGGCTCCCTCCGGCAGGAGCGGAGCGGAGCGGGCAGGTCGCGGCAGCCGGCGGGAGGCGCCGGGACAGGCGGGCGGAGGCCGGGGGGGGCGCTGGCGGGCGCACCGGGGGACGGGGGAACGGCGTTATGGGGACAGACACGGGGCCAGGGGACGGCGGCGGGAGGGGAGAGGGGACACGGGAGAGGGGACAGCCACGGGGGTAGAGAATGGGGACGGGGAAACGGGGAGGAGGGGGGTTGGGGGACAGGCACAGGAGATGGGGACAGGGATGGTGGTTGGGGGGCGAGGGGACAAAGGCTCTGCAGAGGGATCTGGACAGGCTGGACCGATAGGCTGAGACCAATGGTATGAGGTTCAACAAGGCCAAGTGCGGCATCCTGCACTTGGTTCACAACCCCATGCAGCGCTACAGGATTGGGGCAGAGTGGCTCGAAAGCAGCCCGGCAGAAAAGGACCTGGGGGTGTTGGTTGACAGCCGGCTGAATAGGAGCCAGCAGTGTGCCCAGGTGGCCAAGAAGGCCAACAGCATCCTGGCCTGTATCAGGAACAGTGTGGTGAGCCGGTCTAGGGAAGTGATCATCCCCCTGTACTGGGCACTGGTGAGGCCCCACCTCGAGTACTGCGTTCAGTTTTGGGCCCCTCGCTACAAGAGGGACATTGAGGTGTTGGAGAGTGTCCAGAGAAGGGCTACAAAGCTGGTGAGGGGTCTGGAGGACAAACCTTATGAAGAACGACTGAGGGAGCTGGGGTTGTTTAGCCTGGAGAAGAGGAGGCTGGGGGGAGACCTTCTCGCTCTCTGCAACTCCCTGAAAGGAGGTTGTAGAGAGATGGGGGCTGACCTCTTCTCCCTGGTGACAAGTGATAGGACGAGAGGAAACGGGTTCAAGTTATGTCAGGGGAGGTTTAGATTGGATATTAGGAAACATTTTTTCACTGAAAGGGTTATTAAACATTGGAATAGGCTGCCCAGGGAGGTGGTGGATTCCCCATCCCCGGAGGTGTTTAAAAAAAGGGTAGATGGGGCACTGAGGGACATGGTTTAGAAGTGGCTTTTGTCAGGGTAGGCTAAAGGTTGGACTTGATGATCTTAAAGGTCCCTTCCAACCTCAGTGATTCTATGATTCTATGATAGGGGATGGGGGGATGGGGAGAGGGGTGGAGGGAGAGGGGACAGGCACGGGGAATAGGGACAGGGGACAGAGATGGAGCAGAGGGAAGAGGGGACAGGCACGGGGACAGAGGACGGGGGACAGGGATGGAGGTAGAGGGGACAGGGGAGGAGACAAAGATGGAGGATGTGGGATGGGGGTGGGGGGAGCGGGGACAGGCACAGAGAGGGAGGATGGGGGAACACGTGGGGGAAGTTGGGGACAGGCGGGAAGGGGACAGGGGACGGAGTGGAGGAAGAGAGGACAGGCTCAGGGGATGGGGACAGGGGACAGAGATGGAGAATAGAGGACAGGCACAGAGGATGAGGAGAGGGGACGGAGTCGGGGGGGAGGGGATGGGGACAGAGGATGGAGGACAGGGGAAAGGGATGGGGGGATAGGGGACGGGGAGAGGGGACAAAGATGGAGGATACGGGACAGGCACAGGGGATGGGGACAGGGGAGAGGGGACAAGGGACAGAGATGAAGGATTGGAGACAGGGGACAGAGATGGAGAATAGAGGACAGGCACAGGATGGGGATAGGGGAGAAGGGACGGATGGGGGGAGAGGGGACAGGAACGAGGGATAGGGACAGAGGATAGAGGACAGGGGAGGGGGATGGAGGAGAGGGGACAAGGGAGGGGGGACCAAGATGTAGGATAGGGGACAGGGATGGGGGGACAGGGATGGAACAGAGGATGGAAGATGGGACAGGGAGGCGGGGATAGGGACAGGGGAGAGGGGACAGAGATGGAGGATAGGAGACAGGCACAGGGGATGGGGACAGAGGATTGGGACAGGGGGATGGGGACAGATGGAGGACAGAGGAGAGGGGACAGGGGGATGGAGGATGGTGGTTTGGGGCTGGGGCACGGAGGACAGGGCCTGGGGACATGGGACGTGGCCCGAGACATGATACCGGGAATGGGGCCTGCGATGGGGGAGAGAAGGCAGGGGATGGGGATAGGAGACTGGGGACAGGGGATAGGAGGCTGGGGACAGACCCCCAGGATGGTGCCCAGGGACAGTGGTTAGGGGTAGGGGACAAGGCCTGCGGAGGGGGGTAAGGCAGGGGACAAGGTGAGGGGCTGGGGGTGGCTGGTGGGGCCCAGGGCTGCAGGAGGGGCACAGGGAGCAGAGAGAAGGTCCCCGTCACCATAGGGCATGAGGCACAGGTCACCAGGGGTCGGGGGGGAGCAAGGGGGGGACAGCGCAGCCGTGGCAGGTGGGGCACGGGCAGGGGGCAGTGACGGGGCACGGGGGCAGGGCGTCCCAGTGGGGCTGGGGCAGGGTGGGCTGGGCGGAAGTGCTCAAAACGGGGTAAAATTGGGATTCTGGGGTGGCCCCTCAAGGTCGCAGAGGGTAAATAAAGTCATTGCACTGCCAACGCGCTGACGAGCGCTGCAGTTAGTCACCCCGTGACTCCCAAAGCCATAAAACCTTCCTACCTCAACTTTTTATTGCAAATGTAGAAAATACGCACATCTGGCCAGGGCCGCTGATGAGTCAACGATTAAAACCCGAGCAAACGGTTCCCAACCCGCTGTCCTTCCAGCTTATCGACCGGATTAAGCGTGTGAAAGTACATTTGGATTTTATAGAGCCATCGACGGTGTTAATAAACTCTCGGCTTTATCAAAAATAGGCCTCGCTGTTAATCTCCCCTCTGTCGCCGCAGGTAATCGAGCTGTTGGCGTTAACTTGTGTGCGGGTATTTGCGAGGAAGGGAAGGCGCTTCCCTTTGTTTACTCGATTTTCTCACTGGAAAAGAGCAAGCGCTATAAAATTAATACAGCCCGGAGGAAAAAAAAAATGGGGAAAAAACCCACCATAAACCTCACTGGGTTTTTGAGCGCACGGAGCAGCACCCAGTCTGCGTTGGGTGGGATCCTCGCCTCGACCACCAGCTTCACCCGGCCACTCCGGCTCTCTGCCCTTGGCAGCGGACACTCGTATTTTGCACCAACATTGTGTGTGTATCGAGTGATTTCCTTTTTTTTATGATTAAGCCTCAACTTTTTGCTGGAGATCAAAGCCAAACGCTCTTCCTTTTTGGCTTGCCGCGGCGCTGCATGCGTAAGATGAGGCCAGTTGTGTATAATAGGTCTAGGATCCTCGTAAATAAGACGACAGAGATGAGCGCGGTCGCGTCACTGGGGTATTTACTGTCAATATCCTGCTTTTGAAGCAGGGAGGAAATTTGTGTGGCCGGGAGCCATGGATGCCCTGCGTTTTATCCTTCCATTGGGCTTTCAGTATTTTTTAAGGGTATTTTTTTTTCTTCACGATAGGGCAATTTGCTGTCCTGTTGTACCTTGTCCTTTGGGTGCCATAAACGTTAGCAGAGTCACTTGAATCCTCACAAATTCCTTGGATTGAGCCCATTTTCTTGGCAGGAGAACCTCCCTCGGGGAGCTTTGGAGCTCCGGCAAGTCAGGGCTTAATAGCAGGAAGGGGAGGGGAGGACAAAGGTGGTGGCCGTGAAACAGGTGCCTGGCAAGAGGGACTGTCACAGCTCACAGAAAGCTCCAGACGGATGCAAAGGGCAACATTTTGGCTCTGGTGAAGTCCGGGACAAAATTCCTGTTGATTTTGGCAAAGCCGGGATGTCACGGAGAGGTGACCGAGCTGTCCTGACATCACTGGCAGAGCCAGGAGTGGAGTGGCCAGTCCAGGCTGCCCCTGGCACCTCCAGGTGGGGCAACCCCCTCCCCACACAGCCATGAGCCTTGCAGAAAAATCCCACATTATTTTTTTTCAAGCAAATTGTACTTGAGAGCCACAGCAGGAATGGGGCTAACAGCGGCTCTGCTTCCTAATGACAGGAACTATTTGAAGCGTGCAGGAGTTCAGCACGTGGGCACGAGCCCAGCTCTTATACGGGCTGCACAAGCTCAGAAGAAGCCTGTCCAAAAAGACATCAGAGCATAGAATCACAGAATCATGGAATGGTGTGGGTTGGAAGGAACCTTTAAAGGCCATCTAGTCCAACCCCCCTGCCATGGGCAGGGACATCTTCACCTATTCCAGGTTGCTCAGAGCCCCGTCCAACCTGGCCTTGAACCCCTCCAGGGATGGGGCAGCCACAGCTTCTCTGGGCAACGTGGTACAGTGCCTCACCACCCTCACAGCCAAGAATTTCTGCCCGAGATCTCAGCTCAGTCTCCCCTCTTGCAGTGGAAACCCCTTCCCCCTCATCCCATGGCTCCTCTCCCTCATCCAGAGTCCCTCCCCAGCTTTCCTGGAGCCCCTTGAGGGACTGGAAGGGGCTCCAAGGTCTCCGTGGAGCCTTCTCTTCTCCAGGCTGAACCCCCCCAACTCTCTCAGCCCGTCCTCCCAGCAGAGGGGCTCCAGCCCTCCCTCCCAGCATCTCCGGGGCCTCCTCTGGCCCCACTCCAACAGCTCCGTGTCTCTCCTGTGCTGAGGCCCCAGAGCTGGAGGCAGCACTGCAGAGGGGTCTCATCTGGAAATGTCCCCAGTGTCCCTTCTGGGGCTGTTGTCCTCAAAGACCTGCCAACATAACTGCATGCCATCCCGTTCCCTAACTGAGATCTTCCAGAGAATCCTGCATAAAAGCAATGCTGGGATGAGTGTTTAACCTAACTGGCGTGGTTTCGGCAAGACTGTGAAGACATGCTGGTTGACCAGAGGGGAGGGTGACCTCTGGCAGGGTGGCCAGCCAGCAGCTGGGGACAAACCAGAGATGAGAGCATCTTCACTGGGGTGGATGAAGGCCAAGCAGTGCATCTGAGCTTTACAAGTGGAACCATCAGCTCCCGGCAGCACGGGAAGCTTGGAGGAGCGGCACTGCCTGCCACATCAACTCCAAGATGGGTCAAAAGATGACGACCACCAAGAGCAGCACAATCAACACGGAAACTCACACCGGCTCTGACCCGTCTCCCCAGGCACAGCAAGGAGCTTCCTTAACTACTTCCTTAATGCACCCCGCGGTGCACGCAGCCCACGGCACAGCCTTACACATGCGTTTCCTTGTTTTTCTTGCCCTTTGTCACAGCCTCGGGAATGTGCTTTTTGGAGTCAATGGACAGATCAGCGGGGGGGGGGGAGGCAGGGGCAGGAGTGGTTCTTCCTGTGGGTCACATCCACCAAGACCCTGCCTGAATGAACTGGAGATCTCAGCCCGAGCGATTCCCTCCCAACACCCTCAGGGAGAGGCTTATGGAATAAGATGGAGTGGAAATGTTTGTCCTTCCCAATAACTGCAAGACTGGTAGCTGGTGCATGGCCAGCGGGGCGAGGGGGGCAGATTCTGCCCCTCTGCTGCACTCTGGGGAGACCCCCCCTGCAGTGCTGCCTCCAGCTCTGGGGCTCTAATCTCAATGGGTCCAGACTGTGTCTCTGGAGAGATGTCATAGAGTCATGGAATGGTTTGGGTTGGAAGGGACCTTTAAAGGCCATCTAGTCCAAACCCCTGCCCTGGGCAGGGACATCTTCCACTGGATCAGGTTGCTCAGAGCCCCGTCCAACCTGGCCTGGAATGTTTCCAGAGATGGGGCAGCCACAGTTTCTCTGGGCAACCTGGGTCAGTGTCTCACCGCCCTCAGTGTAAAACATTTCTTCCTTAGATCTAGTCTGAATCTCCCCTCTTCCAGTTTAAAGCCATCACCCCTTGTCCTGTCGCGATGGGCCCTGCGAAAAAGCCTGTCCCCAGCTTTCCTGTAGCCCGGTTAGTGCACTGAGGGCGTTTTACCTCCTCGTCGTGCTGATTTGAAATCACTTCCAAACTTCATCTGTCACACCAAATAACGTGTGTCTTGGCTACCTAAGCCGAATGCCTTGGTACAAATAGAGCCAAGCCTCAAATTGTCCCAGAATTCTACCTCTCTGGTGCACTTTCACATGGCCTCTGACTCAACCGGCGAGAGCAGAAGTTGCTCAGACAGGTTGTTACTCATCCCTGGCAGCCGGGAGTCAGATCTGCTTGTCCATGTGCCCTTTAGAAACTCGGCTCTGTTGATGTAACCTTGTTGACTCTGCTTTTCAAACCTTGGGGGTTAAACTTCAGAATTAGCACAACAGAGGAAGAAGAAAAAGGTGGGGCGAGTGCGTATCGATAGATCTCGAAATATTTTACCAGGGAGATCAGGATCCATTTGACCAGTGGGAAAACAGGCAGAGAGAAATCACACCGCAATTGTGGTTGTGCCACAACCCAGGGCCAGGAGGAGAACCCAGACCTGAACCTGTTGCCTTCATCTCTGTGGACCACTGCAGATGCTCTGCCAGATTACCCAGCTCCGGCAATCACCACACAGGCAGGGACCGATGCAGGCAGGGACTGATGCAGGCAGGGGATGACGTGGGCAGGGGATTAATAAAATGAGCACAAACTGGCCAGGAGTTACTGTTACGGAACCATAAGTGTGCGCTCATGGCCAGGCTAGCAGGGCTCAGAGCCACCATCCTAGCGAGTAAAGTTCTTCACACCCCAATCCCAGCTTCTTCATTTTTATCTCTATCCAACAGGAATTTCAAGGTGCCTTTGCTGTGATACTGGTCTCTTCATGCAAAGAATTGTGTAAAGTGACAGTCGGGATGGTAAAAATTGCTATTCCTTCTGTCTTTTCTTTCTGCTGCCAAAAACCTGCCAGTTCAGAATGTTTTTCAGGGATTAATCTCCCGGGAAAAGTTATTTCTGATTTGAAGCAGTTGTCTCTTTTAAAAGGTCTTATTTCAGACAACAGACTGGAAAAAAAGATCATTTACTCCAACTGTCAGGGCTCAGACCTGGTGCTTTTGCTCTGTGTGACAAGGAGCAGAACCTGCAAGTGTCCATCCGGGAGCTGCAGTGGCCGTAAGGGAACCTTGTTTGAGAAGACATCTGAGCCCCACTCCATTTTTTCTGGCACATAAAGATTTGCAGCAGTTGCTGTTCGGGTTGTGTTTAAATCAATAATATTCTTTAAAATATAAAAGAGTGGCTGCATTCTGCTACTTTCAGGTGCAGGTTTGCAGTTTATACCGTCCGTGTACTTGCTATTTGAGTGTCCTAAGAAGGAGAGCAGGGTTGGCATCATGAAGGACAGGTATGGGTCAGAAAGCACTGCCTTTCTCCCGAAATCTGAGCTAAAGCAGGGCTTAGAGCCCACGAACTGCTGGAGAAATGAAAACCGCAGCTGTATCCCACCCCAGAGCAAACCAGATGCTCACCACTCTTCTTCTCCCACCAGTCCTTCTTCAGCCTGGAGATTATTGAACTGGCAGGGAATGGTATTCATATTTGCTCCCCAGGGCTTGGTGTTGGGGCTGGTTCTCTTTAATATCTTTATCAATGACCTGGATGAGCATCCTGGCCTGTATCAGCACTAGTGTGGCCAGCAGGACTGGGGCAGTGATGGTCCCCCTGTACTGGGCACTGGTGAGGCCCCACCTCGAGTGCTGTGTCCAGTTTTGGGCCCCTCACCACAAAAAAGACCTTCAGGTCTTTTTGAAGGGCACCGGAGGTGGTGAGGGGTCTGGAGCACAAGTCTTGTGAGGAGCGGCTGAGGGAGCTGGGGGTGTTCAGCCTGGAGAAAAGGAGGCTGAGGGGAGACCTTCTCGCTCTCTGCAACCCCCTGAAAGGAGGGGGTAGCCAGGGGGGGGTCAGTCTCTTCTCCCAAGGAACAGGTGATGGGAGCCTCAAGTTGCCTTGCCAACTCCCTCAAGTTGCCCCAGGGAAGGTTTAGGATGGATATTAGGAAAACTTTTTACACTGAAAGGGTTGTCAAGCATTGGATGAGGCTGCCCAGGGCAGTGGTGGAGTCACCATCCCTGGAGGGATTTAAAAGCCAGGTAGTCATAGTGCTTAGAGATACAGTTTAGTGATGGTTTGGACTGGATGGTTGGACTGGATGATGTGAAAGGTCCCTTCCAACCTAGGCAATTCTATGATTCTATGATTTTCTACATCAAATAAGCAGGATGCCCCAGAGACACCTGGTTGCTACTAGTGGGTCAGCTCCTACAAGAGTGAATTCAACGCTCAAAAGGCTGGGTGAGAAGGTGAAGTAGGGCTGATGGCTGGGTCGGAATGGGCCAGATGGTAAGCAGGGAACGAAGAGATGTGGGAATGGGTTATTCCTAAGGAGATTTTGTGGGAAAAGAAAAAAAATAATAATGTTGTTGAGGAAGAGAAACAAGACTAACAGAAAGGAATGTGGTAAATGTGGGAAAGATGCTCGACAAGAATCCAGTATGTGGGTGGGGTATCAAGAGTCCAGAGAAAACACACAAGAGGTTTGGTGGGAGGGTCT
This sequence comes from Larus michahellis, assembly GCF_964199755.1. Taxonomy (NCBI): domain Eukaryota; kingdom Metazoa; phylum Chordata; class Aves; order Charadriiformes; family Laridae; genus Larus; species Larus michahellis. The sequence goes on from NC_133896.1 coordinate 214,510,842, forward strand.
CTGAGGACATCTGCAGCCCAAGCTGAGCAGCTGGGACAGCCCTTTGGGACTGAGAGAGAAACAGTGATGCCAGGCCTCTTTTGGTCATGAAATAAGGGGGGAAAGAACTCAGACTACAACATTTTCGGGGCCAAAATGAAGATGTACAGGCTGGCTGTAAAGCAGAGAAATGTCTGTGATACACCAACTGTTTGACAAGGATTACCACACTTCAAAACAGAGCTCTACTCCCTGACTTTGGGTTTCATCAAGGAATGCCCTCTGACGGAGTATAGATGTTCCTCTTTCTTGTTTTTATTGGAGGTGTCATAGAATCATAGAATGTCCTTCCAGATAGCAATGCCATGGCTGCTTCTGTCTTACTAGCTTGAGATGCTGATTTCTCCTGCCTTTTCCTCACCCCACCAGGACTTCTGCAGGTTGGGGCCAGCTCCTCTGAGCTCCACAAGAGCCCCAAATGCCATCCGATTTACTGCCGAGCTGGCTGGTCACTCTTGTGTCACCCCGCTCGCGCAGCCAGCTGCAAGCCCACGCTGTGCGCAGGGGAGTCAGCTCCTGCTGGAAGGACTGGGATGGATCCCTTTGGGTTGACAGTGCTTCAGATGATCCTTTTTCTCTGTGGTCTGTGACCTTCTGTTGGAAAACAAGCTGGGAGAGGTGTGAGCCATGGGAATTTGGGACCAAGACTAGGCAGAAGTACTCACGTGTGACATGGAAGCAATTGTGTTTGCCTTTATTTATTAAGTGCTTTTCCAGTCTGAATGGAAAGAGCTTTAAATTTTCAAAAATGCTGTTTAGGACTGCTCGCTGTCTTCAAGGTCTTTTTAAATTCAAAAGCAGAAATCTTTGGGTGTTAATGAAGTTCCTACCTTTTCTTCTCTTTTCTTCCATACCAGAGACTTGCTGCTTCTCTCATTTCACTGCTGCAAAGCAAGTATCATGGAGGTTCCAGGGATCATAATTCAGGTTGGAAGGGACCTTGGGGTGTCTCGGGTCCAACCTGCTCCAAGCAGGGTCAGCTCTGAGATCAGGCCGGGTAGCTCAGGGCTTTTTCCAGTCATGTCTTCCAAACCTTCAAGAACAGCAATGCACAACCCCCCCCAGGGGCCTGTCCCACTGCTTGGCCATCCGCATGGAGAAAAATCTCCTAAAGTCCAGTCTGAACCTCTCTCATTCCAACTTATGGCCGTCTAGTTACCTCAGAGTATAAAGCAGGAGTGAGTGAGATCAGGACCCGATCCCATGGCATTTTCATAAAACAAAAAAGAAATCCTCAGCTAAGAACTTCAATAAACTCATTCTCACCCTCAAGGCAATCTCCAACACCAAGACACACACACGCTGTGCCCTGAAGGTGAAAAGTGTAATTTTACACTTACCAGGCATGTTAACCCAGGTCAGGAAATCATCCGGAAAGCTCAAAGCAGGAAACTGAAAGGAGGAAAAAACAAAAGATGAAAAGAGACTTTTTTTAAAGAAAAAAAACGCTGAGTAATGTCTTAAGGCCCGCACACTCCTTCCGCAACCCAAACGCCAATGTCAAGCCAGGAGCAAAATGTTGCAGTACAAGAATAGCTACAGTGAAACAAGGAAAAAGAGAGAACAAGGGTGTGAAAGAAAGTGCACGGGACCGCAGGAGGAAGAGGATGTATATAATTTTGTTACCAGCAAAACAAAGATGATGCCAGCTGAGTAATGCGATTGTTGTGACCAGGAGAGAAGCACGCTGTGGCGCCATGTGCGTCACATGAGTTTATTTTAACACTTATTAAACGTGTGCAATTTCCTTCCCTGACCTTTGCCAGGTAAAAAATTGTTGCGTTCAAGTGAGGATTTGTATCCACCTGGAGTTCTCACGGAGTGACTGACTGCACTCAGAGCAACGCACCCTCCTGCTAAATGTGGCTACTGTCGGGTGGCATCGCTGGGTGCCCTCCCCAGCCAGCAGTTCTTATGGAATCATGAAATCACAGAATGGTTTGGGTTGGAAGAGACCTTAAAGATCACCCAGTTCCAACCCCCTGCCCTGGGCAGGGACACCTTCCACCAGCCCAGCTTGCTCCAAGCCCCGGCCAACCTGGCCTTGAACCCCTCCAGGGATGGGGCAGCCACAGCTTCTCTGGGCAACCTGGGCCAGGGGCTCACCGCCCTCACAGCCAAGAATTTCTTCCTCAGATCTAACCCAATTCTCCCCTCTCGCAGTGTAAAACCCTTCCCCCTCATCCCATGGCTCCCCTCCCTCATCCAGAGTCCCTCCCCAGCTTTCCTGGAGCCCCTTGAGGGACTGGAAGGGGCTCCAAGGTCTCCCTGGAGCCTTCTCTTCTCCAGGCTGAACCCCCCCAACTCTCTCAGCCCGTCCTCCCAGCAGAGGGGCTCCAGCCCTCCCAGCATCTCCGGGGCCTCCTCTGGCCCCGCTCCAGCAGCTCCGTGTCTCTCCTGTGCTGAGGCCCCAGAGCTGGAGGCAGCACTGCAGGGGGGTCTCCCCCGAGCAGAGCAGAGGGGCAGAATCCAGCCCCTCGCCCTGCTGCCCACGCTGCTGGGGATGCAGCCCAGGCTGCGGGGGGGTTTCTGGGCTGCCAGTGCACATTGCTGACCCATAGCCAGCTTTTCCCATCCCAGCACCCCCAAGCCCTTTCCAGCAGGGCTGCTCTCCAGCCATTCTCCACCCAGCCTGGATTTGTGCTTCTTCTTTGCGGCTCTGTGCCTGTGGGAGCTGTGCAAGAGCAGAGTTTCTTCTGGGATCACACAACCCTGCCCATCCAAAAACCAGATATTTGTTTATAATTGGTTATTTTTCAGCTTGCACAGCTCTTTAAGGCACCTCAGCAGAAAATTTCAGAAGTGCCAGTGTGCTATGCAGTGGGGATGAAGGGGAGTAGGCCCATCTCAGACACGGTTTGCATGAGCGGAAGCTGCTGTGAAGCAGCAACAGTCTGAGGTTCAACAAGGCCAACTGCCGCGTCCTGCACTTGGGTCACCCCGACCCCATGAACACTACAGGCTGGGGGCAGAGTGGCTGGAGAGCTGCCTGTCAGAAAAGGACCCGGGGGTGTTGGTCAACAGCCAGCTGAATATGAGCCAGCAGTGTGCCCAGGTGGCCGAGAAGGCCAACAGCATCCTGGCCTGTATCAGCACTAGTGTGGCCAGCAGGACTGGGCCAGTGATGGTCCCCCTGTACTGGGCACTGGTGAGGCCCCACCTCGAGTGCTGTGTCCAGTTTTGGGCCCCTCACCACACAAAAAGACCTGGAGGTGCTGGAGTGTGTCCAGAAAAGGGTACCGGTGGTGAGGGGTCTGGAGCACAAGTCTTGTGAGGAGCGGCTGAGGGAGCTGGGGGTGTTCAGCCTGGAGAAAAGGAGGCTGAGGGGAGACCTTCTCGCTCTCTGCAACCCCCTGAAAGGAGGGGGTAGTCAGGGGGAGTCGGGCTCTTCTCCCAGGGAACAGGCGATGGGACAAGAGGAAATGGCCTCAACTTGCACCAGGGGAGGTTTAGGATGGATATTAGGGAAACTTTTTACACCAAAAGGGTTGTCAAGCATTGGATGAGGCTGCCCAGGGCAGTGGTGGAGTCGCCATCCCTGGAGGGATTTAAAAGCCGGGCAGACGTGGTGCTGAGGGACATGGGGTAGTGGTAACTTGTCAGTGCTGGGTTAACAGTTGGACTCGATGATTTTAAAGGTCCTTTCCAACCTAATCGATTCTATGATTCATGCCACCACTCCATGGACACTTTAACTGGCATAGTCAGGTACAACAGTGCCACCATCCTGCGGTTCCCCAGCAGCAGTGTGACAGGGTTTCGAGCTGTTTTGGAAGGGATTGATCCAGACTAAAATTAGCCCAGGAAAAAGTTTGGTTTAACCTAAATAGGTTCTCCTGACCCAATTTGCAGTATGGTGGCACAAACACTTGTGCTGGCAGCAAGGAGGAGACAGTGGGTGGTGGAAGCTGGCAGGGAAGAGCAGCAGAAGCCTGGGTTTGCACAAGCTTAGCAGAAATGTAGCTCTCCCACTATGCCCAGCAAGAGCAGCAGAGTTCCATCGCCCAGGCTGGCGGCGTGCAGCTCCAGGGCTGCCAGGCAAGCGTGGTGTCCAACTGTCACCTGCTGACTCAGACAGGGAATTGCATGGGAAGAGATGATTTTGGAAATGCGGTGCCCACACCGCGATATGAGGTCGATGCATTCACAGACCTCATCACCTGTCACTGCTGCTCAGCCATTTGCAAGCTCTGTTAGAATCACAGAATGGTTTGGGTTGGAAGAGACCTTAAAGATCACCCAGTTCCAACCCCCTGCCCTGGGCAGGGACACCTCCCACCAGACCAGCTTGCTCCAAGCCCCCTCCAACCTGGCCTTGAACCCCTCCAGGGATGGGGCAGCCACAGCTTCTCTGGGCAACCTGGGCCAGGGGCTCACCGCCCTCACAGCCAAGAATTTCTGCCCGAGATCTCAGCTCAGTCTCCCCTCTTTCAGTGGAAAACCCTTCCCCCTCGTCCCATGGCTCCCCTCCCTCATCCAGAGTCCCTCCCCAGCTTTCCTGGAGCCCCTTGAGGGACTGGAAGGGGCTCTGAGGTCTCCACGGAGCCTTCTCTTCTCCAGGCTGAAGATGTTCTGTAGATGAACCCCCCTCTCATGACTGTAGTGGGTCTTTTTCAGAATTTCTGTTTCTTGCTGTCACTTATCAACTCTGTTATGGGTTATTTTTCCCCAAAATCTACCAACCAGCCTTTTGGGGAAGTTGAATCTCACTAGCAGCTAAGTGAAGGTGTACAGAGACATCAAAGAACCCATCTTCAGCCTATTCCCAGAGCTCATATCTCGCAGGGCAAGGGGTAGCTTAAATTTTCTTCTTACTTTCTTTGACTGGGGTATAAGATAGGGAGGAGGGAAGGAGTGGCCCCATTTTCTCACCCTGGGCACAGTATGTGACACAGCGGAGCTGACGCCTAAGAGTTTGCTCCCGATATCTCTGTGCCTGCTTGTCCCCAGGGTGCTGTAGCCGTGCACTGCCCTGCATTTGGGGAGACGCTTCCCAGCTCATTCTCCTCTCTGCTTTATCAGTAGTCATTCTTCAGAGCATTTTCATTATTTCCTAACGGTTACTCTTGTTTATCTTCCTTAATAGCCTGTCTGCTTGTGGAAACAGATCCGCATAGCTGCTAGAAAACAAGCTGTTCTGCCACAGCTCTTTCTGTGCCCGTCCTACTATTGAATAAATGTCAAATAGTCCATGCTGAGGCACACTAATTATCTTGAAATAAAAGACATCAAGAACAGGAGTCCATAGGGGAACTATTCCATCAGTCTTCCCATGCAAACAGCCCCGAGAACATGCTCGGAATGAAATGTGGGTATTAGTTAATAACCTGAAGGTAGAAATGCCAGCTACTAAGGTGACTCAACACGGGAAATTTGTCATGATGCTTTTGAAGACATTCACATCAGTCATCTTTGTTTAGATGTGACAACAAGTACTTGGTGGTAGCAGAGATTATATTTTTCTGGCTGATGCATTCCCAGATGGCTACACGTGCTTTTTTTCTACTACAATGCTTCAACCTTGCATTTTTATTTTTCGAGAAGGGGCTCAATAAAAAAGTACAAGAGAATTTGGCACAGAAGCCTGTACGAAGTATAAAAGCAAATCCATCCGCTCATACCATTAACAACGCGACATTGCTTTTTATGAAGGCATGTGGCACCGTGACGCACCACAAAACATGTGAGTGGTCTGGGAAGCAGCTCCAGATTAAGACACTTAAACTTAGGTGTCTCCGCATATGCTGGGTGTCAAAAACTCTCCATGTCGCTAGTGGAGACGGTAGTCGGTGCTGTCAGCAGTGCCAGGAGTGACTGGGGTAACTAAGATAGACAGCAACTGGCTGTCGGCCGTCACGCTGCTGTTCTCTGCTGGTTGTCAGAGGGGAGATTCCTGCTCATATATCCTTCTTCCGCCTGAAACTTAGTAGTTTCCCAGATGCCTCTCCCTTCTCGGCATTATTGCTGCCTCACTCTGTGTGCATCTCAAGATCTTTTTATTGTGAACACGCATAGAAAAGAACATAGAGAAGACGACTGAGCCATGCAAACCTATCCATCTGCCTCAGATAGAGCTGTATCCCATGATACCAATTTTTTCCTCTAGTTTATGGACATGCCTGTGCTGATTCTGACCCTGGCAAGTCTAGAAGCAAATGAATTCCCACTGTTTTTTCTGATGGTGTTTGATCCTAAGTCTTCCAGCCATGATTATCCATTTTGTATTGTTAAGGAATGAGTCATCACCCTGACTCCTGCCTTAACTGTGACTCGCCCATCACACAGGTTTCCTACTGAAAGACCCCACTAATTCTACCTGGTTATTTGTAATTCATCTCTGTGGCAGAAAGGAGGAGGTTCAGGCTTTCTGTCTCCTTATATATCTGTCTTACCACTTTCATTTCGTAACTGAAATCCTCTACTTCTCCTCTGATGAGATGCATTTCTGCCCAAAAACTGCATCTTCAGAAGCTTCTAAATAGATCTGACGAGCTCCAAAAGGAAATGGGTGCCAGGACCTGGATGATTTTTGAACAGATTCAATTAACGGTGCTTTGACGCTGGGATCTCTACATTTCTGTTCTCCCTTCAGCATTGCTCGGTTGCTCAAGAAGGTCCCCCTCATACGACATTAATTAAAACTTCAACAGAACTCCTTTCACTCAAACTCCTCCTCAGGCAGATGCTTGCCAGCTACTATATATAATAAATTTCCAGAGGCTCTGCCCATTCTTTTTTGTTTTTTTGGAAAGCATTTGTGAAACAACCATTATTATGAGTCCTCAGGCTCAGTTTCTGCTGGTGCTGGTGGTTTTGGCTGTGGGGAGCTGTAAGTACCAGGCATTTTGTTATTAACAAGCGATCTTTGAAAGAATCCTTTATAGTGCTTTGAGAAAAAAAAAAGTCTGGGAGTCGGGATACTTGGGCTTTACACCTGGGAGTATTGAAAGATTCTTGGACAAATCACATAACCTCTCTGTGTCTCAGTGTCGTCATCTTTGAAATGGGGATAACACTTCTCTACTTCTTCAAAGAGGAATGTACGTTTAATGTACCTTTTTCAGAGCCACGTATGAAAGTACTGCAAATCCTATACAAAAGAGAATTATCAGACCTTTTAAGGGAATACTCCCAAAGCATTTCCAGATCCTCCATTAGGATTCATACACCCTCCCATCTCCAGTGGTGCAAGAGAAATCCCAGGCACGTGCTCTTCAGCATCTGTCAGTTTGCTGCATTACAATGCGATTATTTCTCCTGTTCCCATTTTTCCTTCTTTTTAAACTACTTTACGTATTTTAGCTGTGAAAGATCATTTACAATGTTACCATCCAGGGAAAAGAGACAAGGTGAGTTCTAGTTTTAGCTCCTCATTCAAGTTAACGAGCCAGTCTATAGCTACTCACATACTTTAATGTGCAAAAGTAAATAATGTTCACTACAAACCATAAGGATCCGTGCAGCTCCCTGGTCAACTGTGGTTTGAGTTGCTGTCCTTATTTCCAAAATCAGCGTAGCGTTAGGTAGATTCATGATCCAAAAAATTTGACAAAGTCACCCAGGTTGCAAGGAGATGTTTTAAAGGTCATTTTGTACCGTTACAGGTGTAGATGCTGGCACTGAAAACGGGGCTGTGACTACCGGGGCGACTGCTGCACACTCGTGTCTTCCTCAGGAGGATTCGCTGGGACCCAAGGACTGCTCTGCTGGGTTCGTGTGAGTCCCCGCTGTTGCACCTCTTTCCAGATTTCCTTTTTCTGGCTTTTTCACAAAAAAAAGAAAAAAGAAGCCCCCAGATTCTCAGAAAATAAACTGGGGCTCACAAAATTAATTCACAATGATATTGCTGCTGATATGTGGTGATATCAGGGAGATGCACCTGGTTTACACTTCGCATCTAGTATGTACAACCCGAAAAGTGGCACTATGTGCCAGGTTGAAGGGCAAGCAGAGATAAGATCACAAATAACAAGCCGGGTTATCACACACACCCCTGGTTTGCTCAGCTGGACTATGAGGTCCACAAGTGTTCAGCTACCAAGCTGTTTGATCTCCACTGATGCTAGAATCATAGAATCACAGAATCTTCATGGTTGGAAAGGACCTTTGAGATCATCAAGTCCAACCAAACAACCTACAATCTCTGCCACTAGAGCATGCCCTGAAGTGCCACATCTAGACATTTCTTAAACACCTCTAGGGATGGTGACTCAACCACCTCCCTGGGCAGGCCGTTCCAGTGCCTGACCACTCTTTCAGTGAAGTAATTCTTCCTACTATCTAATCTAAACCTCCCCTGCCGCAGCTTCAGACCATTTCCTCTGGTCCTGTCATTATTCACCTGGGAGAAGAGGCAAACACCCACCTCTCTCCAACCTCCTTTCAGGGAGTTGTGGAGGGCAATGAGGTCTCCCCTCAGCCTCCTCTTCTCCAAGCTAAACATGCCCAGCTCCCTCAGCCTCTCCTCACATGACTTGGTCTCCAGACCCCTCACCAGCCTGGTAGCTCTCCTCTGGACACGCTCCAGCACTTCAGTGTCCCTCTTGTACAGAGGGGCCCAGAACTGAACATAGTACTTGAGGTGAGGCCTCACCACAGCCGAGTACAGAGGCACGATCTCTTCCCTACTCCTGCATAAAATCATAGAATCTCAGAATGGTTTGGGTTGGAAGGGATCTTTAAAGGCCATCTAGTCCAACCCCTTGCCATGGGCAGGGACATCTTCAACTAGACCAGGTTGCTCCAAGCCCCGTCCAACCTGGCCTTGAATGTTTCCAGGGATGGGGCATCTCCCACCTCTCTGGGCAACCTGGTACAGTGCCTCACCACTCTCACGGGAAAGAATTTCTTCCTCAGATCTCAGCTCAGTCTTCCCTCTTTCAGTGGAAAACCCTTCCCCCTTGTCCCATGGCTCCCCTCCCTCATCCAGAGTCCCTCCACAGCTTTCCTGGAGCCCCTTGAGGGACTGGAAGGGGCTCTGAGGTCTTCCCGGAGCCTTCTCTTCTCCAGGCTGAACCCCCCCAACTCTCTCAGCCCGTCCTCCCAGCAGAGGGGCTCCAGCCCTTGGATCATCTCCAGGGCCTCCTCTGGCCCCGCTCCAACAGCTCCGTGTCTCTCCTGTGCTGAGGCCCCAGAGCTGGAGGCAGCACTGCAGGGGGGTCTCCCCCGAGCGGAGCAGAGGGGCAGAATCCCCCCCCTCGCCCTGCTGCCCACGCTGCTGGGGATGCAGCCCAGGCTGTGGGGGGGTTTCTGGGCTGCCAGCGCACATTGACAGCTCATGGCCAGCTTTTTCCCCCCCAGCACCCCCAACTACAACTCCCTGAAAGGAGGTTGGAGAGAGGTGGGTGTTGGCCTCTTCTCCCAGGTGAATAATGACAGGACCAGAGGAAATGGTCTGAAGCTGCGGCAGGGGAGGTTTAGATTAGATAGTAGGAAGAATTACTTCACTGAAAGAGTGGTCAGGCACTGGAACGGCCTGCCCAGGGAGGTGGTTGAGTCACCATCCCTAGAGGTGTTTAAGAAACGTCTAGATTTGGCACTTCAGGGCATGCTCTAGTGACAGAGATTGTAAGGGTTTGGGGTTTTTTGTGTGTGTATGGTTGGACTTGATGATCTCAAAGGTCCTTTCCAACCATGAAGGTTCTATGATTCTATGATTCTAAGTCCTCCTCAGGGCTGCTCTCCATTCCTTCATCCCCCAGGCTGGATTGACACCAGGGGTTGCCCTGATCCAGGCGCAGGACCCTGCACTTGGCTTTGTTGAACTTCATGAGGTTCACATGGGCGCGCTTCTCCAGCTTATTGCTGCTGCTCGCTGCAATATTTTTATGGGAATCAATGCATTCAGAGAATAAAGTCTCAAATGGGATCAACGCACCTTGGTTCTTCTCCTCCTCCATCCCGACCTGGTGTACAACCTCAGGGAAACCTCATAACTTACCCCAAGTCTCTTTCTATCCCTTTCTGCAGTTCTGTTTCAGGACTTTTATCTGCTTCTATCTGTCACATCATCATTTCTTTTTACTTTAACTGTAAGAAAAATGTAAAAGGACGTTAATATTAAACTGCTCCATACTTTGGTCACAGGTTGTAATTTTTATTTCTTTGTTTATCAGCTGCTGTGTTTCAAGCAGTGTTGGGCAAGATCATTTTTGCCCAAGGACTTGATTCACAGATGAAATTGCACAGTGACCAGCTGTGGGCAGAACTGAAGACGTCTCATACCAGTGACAAGAATAACCAGCGAGTCCCAGTATCTGCAAAACCCCATTGCCTTTTCGTAACAACGAGCAGTATGTGGGTAATGATTTTGACCTTCTGCTCCTTTTGAAATCAGAAAGAAAATCTCTGACTTCATGGAGCGAAAGGTTCTTGCTCAGCACTTCACGGAATCACGGAATCACGGAATTTCAGAGTTGGAAGGGACCTCTAGAGATCATCTATCCAACTCCCCTGCTAAAGCAGCATTGCCCACAGCACATTACTCACGACTGCATCCAGGCGGGTCTTGAAAATCTCCAGAGAAGGAGACTCCACAACCTCCCTGGGCAGCCTCTTCCAGTGCTCTCTCACCCTCACCGTAAAGAAGTTTTTCCTCATATTTGATCGGAACTTCCTATGTTCCAGCTTGTGCCCGTTACCCCTCGTCCTCTTACTGGCAACCACTGAAAAGAGCCTGGCTCCATCCTCCTTCAACCCACCCTTTAGATACTTGTAAACATTAGTAAGGTCTCCCCTCAGCCTTCTCTTCTCCAGGCTAAAGAGTCCCAGCTCTCTCAGCCTTTCCTCATAAGGGAGATGCTCCAGTCCCTCCATCATCTTCATTGCCCTATGCTGGACTCTCTCCAGTAGTTCCCCGTCTCTCTTGAACTGGGGAGCCCAGAGCTGGACACAGTACTCCAGTTGTGGCCTGACCAGTGCAGAGTAGAGGGGGAGAATGACCTCCCTTGACCTGCTGGCCCCACTCTTCCCTATGCAGCCTAGAATTCCGTTGGCCTTCTTGGCGACAAGGGCACGTTGCTTGCTCATGGATAATTTACTGTCTACTAAGACCCCCAGATCCTTTTCTTCAGAGCTGCTTTCCAGCAGGTCCACCCCTAATTAAATGTCCACTTGCTAAATAAATGTATACTTTGCAGCATCACTAACATTAAGGCTAGTGTCATGACCTCAGGTACCCGGAGGAAGATCACTTCTTTGAGATGTTAAGGCTAATTTTGTCGCCTTTCCTTGCAAACCAGCAGAGTCTGTCTCTCCACTTCTCTTTTGTTACGGGTCTCAGGACAAATACGGGACAGCATTCATCTCACACACCCAAATTTCATTTGAAATTCTCCTGATGAGCAGTTCAGCCCCGTAAGCCATGGCACTCCATGTGGACCTCTCAGTTTCCTGACGCCAGTACTCCTAGAGACGATACATAAATCAGGAAAACACCTAATGCTCATAAAGGTAATGTTTCAGTGATCTCTTCATTGGAGGAACTCACTTCTGACCCTAAAAGCACATTTTTCAGCTCAGCATTGTGTCCCACCTGAAAAGGCAGAGAGCAGAGGAAACACGCACCACTTCTCTCCTGCAGAAGCGGGTGTTGTGGCAGTGTTAGACGCTAAAAAATTATTTCTTCTGTGTTGCTTTTACTTAACTGTCAGTAAAATGAAGAAAGCCATCTGCGTGCAGTGCCGGGGGGACAGGTCCTGCTGTAACAATTTCATTTTCCCGGTGAAGGGAGAGGTCTATGGAATTGACTCGGGGTGGTTTGATATGTCATAGACCATTCCCCGTCATTTAAATCTTAAGATTAAGTTGTAAGCAACACTTTAGTAACCGAACTAGATGGTATATGGAAAAAAGAAATTCATTGAGCTAAAAAAAGTGACGATAAAATATGCTGGAGACAGAGGCGATTCGGGCCGATGAGGCGCAGGGAGGGTGGGAGATGTCAGACATCCCTCTCCATGCAGCAGCAGTCCCTCAGATCCAGCCAAACCCCCATGGGGCCATGCTATAAACCAGCCAGGACAGGTAAATAAGAAACATGGCAAATAAAATGTAGTATAACCCACACTGAAAGGAAGAAAACACGACCTTAAAACCACTTCATTGACTTTATCAGATTTTAAATTAATTTTATCATGGGGAAGTATTTAGAAAACAATATCGATATATCAGTGAAGTCCTCAGCTTACTGTGAAGCTGTATTAAAAATGGGACGCAACTGTGATGGGATTGGGAATTACAGATTGGGAATCCCAGAATCACAGCATAGCAGGGGTTGAAAGGTACCTCTGGAGATCATCTCGTCCAACCCCTTCCCAAAGCAGAGTCACCCGGAGCAGGTGGCACAGGAACGCGTCCAGGCAGGTTTGGAATATCTCCAGAGAAGGAGACTCCACCACCTCTCTGGGCAGCCTGTGCCAGGGCTCTGCCTCCCTCACAGGAAAGAAGCTCCTCCTCATGGTGAGATGGAACTTCCTGTGTTCCAGGTTGTGCCCGTTGCCCCTTGTCCTGTCCCCGGGCACCACTGAGAAGAGTCTGGCCCCATCCTCTTGCCCCCCGCCCTTTAGCTCTTGCTGAGCATTGATGAGATCCCCTCTCGGTCTGCTCTTCTCCAGGCTGAACAGCCCCAGGGCTCTCAGCCTTTCCTCAGCACAGAGATGCTCCAGCCCCTCCGCATCTCCGCAGCCTCCGCTGGACTCTCTCCAGCAGTTCCCTGTCCTTCTGGAACTGGGGAGCCCAGAACTGGACCCAGTGCTCCAGCTGTGGCCTCCCCAGGGCAGGGCAGAGCAGAGGGGGAGGATGACCTCCTTCCACCTGCTGGCCACACTCTTCTTGATGCCCCCCAGGAGACCATTGGCCTTCTTGGCCACCAGGGCACATGGCTGGCTCGTGGGCAGCTTGTTGCCCACCAGGACTCCCAGGTCTCTCTCTGCAGAGCTGCTCTCCAGCAGGTCAGCCCCAACCTGTCCTGGTGCGGGGGGTTGTTCCTCCCCAGGGGCAGGACCCTACACTTGCCCGTGTTGAACTCCATCAGGTTCCTCTCCACCCAACTCTCCACCTGCCCAGGTCTGGCTGGACAGTGGCACGGCCTTCTGGGGTGTCACCCACCCCTCCCAGCTTGGTGTCACCAGCAAACACTCTGTCCCCTCACCCAGCTCGTTGATGAATATGTTGAATCTCGTGATGCAGCATTTGCTATTTGTCTCCAAAAAAACAGAAAGCGTAGAGTAGTATTTAGCAGGTGCTGTGAGAAGCGCTGGAAGTGGTCACCAGTGGCAACATGGGGAGAGTTTAACTGAGATTAAGAACATTTTTAAGTAACATTTCACCTTGCCTTTTAACAACGACAGGATTTATCTAGGGGAGGGAGCAGCAGGACTCCAATGCCTGGCTTGCCTCCACCATTCTGGTGAGGATCAGGCAGGGCTGAAATGAAAGGAAAATCGGAACGAGGGAAAACTGGAGATTCCCAACCTTTGTCTCAGCTTGCCCTGCTCCGCGCCATGGCTCATCCTGCCCTGGATGGCTGGGGCAGTGGAGGAGAGGAGGAGTGGGAGGGCCGTGGGTCTGTGAAGGGACAGTGTGGGGACGCGTGAGGGGACGGTGTGGGGCTTTGGGTCTGTGAGGGGATGGCGTTGGGGGCATGTGAGGGGATGGTGTGGGGTTGTGGGTCTGTGAGGCGACAACGTGGGTCTGTGAGGGGACAGTGTGGGGCCATGAGAGGACAGCACGGGTCTGTGGGTCTGCTAAGGGACAGCATGGGCCTGCGTGAGGGGACAGCGTGGGGCTGTGAGGGGACAGTGTGGGGCCATGTGAGCGGACAGCATGGGGCTCTGGGGCCATGAGAGGACAGCGTGGAGTCAGCTGAGGGGATGGCATGGGGCCATGCGGGGACAGCGTGAGGCCGTGAGGGGACAGCATGGGTCCATGTGAGGGGACAGCGTGGGTCAGTGGGGGCACGGTGTATGGCTGTGGGGGGACAGCGTGGGTCAGTGTGAGGGGACAGCATAGTGCTGTGAGTCTGTGAGGGGACAGCGTGGGTCTGTGAGGGGACAGAGCAGTACGTGAGGGGACACCGCAGGCCCGTGGGTCCATGAGGGGACAGCGTGGGGCTGTGTGAAGGGACCGCGTGGGGCCGTGAGGGGACAGCGGAGGTGTGAGGCGACGCCGCCGCCGCCGGCGGGCACTAGGACCAGGCGGCGCCGCCGCGCCCAGCCCGCTCCTTTTTGTCCCTTCGCGGCCGCCGTCTGCTCCCCTTTCCGGGCTCGGCGGGTTGCCATGGCGGCGGGCTGGCGGCCGCGGCCCTGAGCTGCGCGGGAACCCGCCCGCGGCCTACCCGGTCCCGCCCTGCCCCGCCATGGAGGACGAGCTCTACCTCGAGAATATCGACGAGTTCGTCACCGACCAGAACCGCATCGTGAGTCCTGCAGCCGGGGCTGTGCGGGAGGGGGGGAGTGTTGGGGGAGGAGGTGCAGGAGACCACCGCCATTGCGCGACCCCCTCAGGAGGGAGCGACCCCCCCTCTTTCTACCTCCCCTCAGCGTGGCAGCCATTGCGGGGCGTGGGGGTCAGCCCGCATGTTTAGGAGACTCCCTCAGGCTGGGGGGAGGGCTGGAAACGGTGAAGGGGCTGGGGGGGCGCCATAGTGCCAGGCCTGGCACTGTGTCAGCGCCTGGGGTGACACTAATGTAACACCCCCCCTCTCAGTTTCGGTTCAAACAGCCCAAAGCCGCCGGGAGCAGCTGCTTTCCGTTGGCAGTTGTAAGGGGAGGCAAAGGCAGTGTGTGTGTGTGTGTGTCCCATCGCACCCACCTGCGGGACACGTGTGGGTGCCCAGCTTCCTCTCTGCAGGCGCAGAAGGAAGGAGGCCTCCGCCTTGCCCCTCGGGGCTGTTTGCTCAAGTTTTACTCGTTTTTGGGGGATTTATGCGCGATGCCTGGCTGCGTTTGCAGTGTTGGCTTTTCCACAGGTCACAACATAAGAGTCAGTGCAGGCTTCCTGGGTAGGAGATGCCTTTCTTGGCAGGATCTTTTCCCTTCTTATGCCTTAAATTAATTTAGTGTCTCTAAAAGTAATTGGTGATGCCATCATTTGTGTCACAGAAAAAGCAACCCTTCCTAAATTCCTTATGCTCCCTAATGGGCAAGCTGGTTTTCTTCAAAAAAAAGTACTATAGCACTGTTTCAGCTACAGGTAGCGGTGTTTCAGCTCAAGGTATAAATGACAGAAGTGTATGAAATGGTGGGTTTTTTCCATGGAAGGTTAAGGCAACCACATGGAAAGTTAAGGAACCACTATTTCATCTTAAAAGTAAAATTACAACTTAGCATATCTAGCCTTTTGAAGCCTTGCTTTTTTTAGGATGCTTCAGAAAAATGGTAAGCATGGGTGTCTGTGTTTCTTTCAAAATAGAGATTTTTGCCTAGAAAGTGATACAGTGAAGTTGGTGCATCTTGACTGTAAAGCATTTGTAGTAACACGAACTGCCTGTGTCATTATAATTCATTTCAGTGAACTGCCAGACTAATAAAATGTAATTTAATTGTTGTATTTGAGGTAGGAGAGGCCCTAGCCTGAGGATTAGTTTAAAAAGGCAGAGTGGGAGGAGAAACAGGTGTAAAAGACATGCCTCGTCTAAATAATACAGCAGGTCAGTGGGATATGGAAAGGGCTGGGATTAGAGCTGTAGTTTCCTGAGATTTGGCACATTGTGCTGTCAGACTTGTGATGCAGTTGGAGATCCCTGTGTCCCTGTGACAGGCAAGAGTGCAGAAATCCAATAAATCCTCAACAGTTGTTTGGAAGAGCAATAACAGCTGGTCTCAATTAAAACCTCGTAGAATGGTTAGAGTTGGAATAGACCTTAAAGATCATCTGGTTCCAACCTCCCTGCCCTGGGCAGGGACACCTGAAAATTGTGCTGTTTCATTTTTTTCTCTCTGTTTTGAAGCTGAGCACTGTGGGCATTTTAAATGGCTTTTATTTATGCAATGGCATTTCAAGAAGGTGTTCACAAAACCACACCTTTTAGGATAGTTTGTTTAGGTCTCAGGGATTCAATCTACTCCCTAAAGCACAGGTGGGTGGGTGTCCATGTGTCCTCGCATTTAACAGATTTTGCTGTGGGTTTTTTGGAGGGGGAGGTCTAAAGAGTTTGACTTAACCATGAAAAGAACAAAGGAGGGCAATTTAACAAATCAAGAGAGGTTTTATTACTAAAGTTTGGTATTTTTTTCTTGTACAGGTAACATACAAATGGTTAAGCTACACTCTGGGAGTTCACGTCAACCAGGCTAAACAGTAGGTATTAGTGCATCCCACAAACTTTTGTTTTGTGGCAAGGTCTTTAATTACCGTTTTCATGATTGTGGTTAGTGTATTAAAGTGATCTCTCTGGAAAAATTTAAAAATCCTGTGTGTCTTCTCAGGAACAGTAAGGTATGTTATTCAACATGCCTTACCCCTCCTGTAGGCAGTTCTCGCCTTGGCTTTGATGGGAGTTGTGCCTCAGAGAGTAGCACCTCAGCTGGACACCTTGTGCTGCTTTATATCATAAATACTTAGGTCAGAATAGAAGTTTTAGTGTTATATTACTACAGAAATGCATGTAGCTCCTTTCATCCCAAAATGCAGATTTGTTTTCTGAACTTGGACTCCAGTCCTGCAGACAGAGCTGTGCCTCTGTGAGAATCTGCCACTGCACATCCCAGCTCAGGATGCCGTACGTTATCCATGGATATTGCTGGGAGCAGAATCAGGAAAATGCTGAACAGCTTCTGTATGGCAAACGCTCATCCAGTCTGATCACCCTGCTGTGTAGTGCATGATGGATTATTAATATCTACTTCTCAGGCTTGATGGGCACAGGGAAATGTTTGAAGTCTCTCCAAACTTAGCATAAATGTGTAACCTTGTCTTGGTGTATTTTGAAGAATAAAAATTACTGTAGCCTTTTAAATATCCTATAAAACAATGAAGGATTCCAGGCCTGTTGCTACACATCGAGGTAAAGTTAAGCATAAGATTTGAAGGCTCCATAAGGAGTGTCAAGTCCCATAATAGAAATATTTTCTCGTTTCTGACTATAGCTTGGACCTAAAGGGGTGTTTGCTGTGTATTCAGCTGCAGTGTACTGTGCCAAGCTTCACCTCTGTGATTGTGCTGGCTGTGACAGCGTGGTAATTGCAGTCTGTCTCTGAACCAGTAACGATCTTCAAGTATCTTTACCAGATAGTGTCCTCATGGAGTGTGTGGTAGTGTCTCTGCCCGGTTACACTCATCATAAAGCAGTAGCGTAAGTGGGACCTCAAAGTTTGAGTCTCAGCTCAATCTCACCATCACTAATCATGCTCTTTCCTCATGTTTCTGATCAACACGTCAGCGGATGTAACTGGATTGTATATATACACCTGCCAGTGTGATTTTGTACCAAAAATCACCAGTTCCTCTGTCAGGTGTTTCAGAATGCTGAACTGTAATGAGGGAAACAGCCTTCTTGAGGAGAGACTTTGGAACAAGCTGCTCAGAGGATGTGAGACCGTCTGCAACCAACTATTAAAGCTTTGAGAGCTTGTATTCATTTCACCTTTGGTTTATATAGCTGTTGGACTGAGATTCTTCAAAGTGGCAGAGCAGAAAGGTGTCTCAGTAAGATTAAATTAATCCTATTTAAAATAACTGCGCTTCTGTGAAATATTTCCATGTCAGGTTGGCTTTACTCTTTTTTTTTTTATGTAAGCTTCACGGAAGGGGTGGTGACGGGCTCTTTCCTTTCTGGGTAATTAACACTGGTTTCTTTTGTGCAGGATGCTGTATGATTACGTAGAGAGGAAACGAAAGGAGAATTCAGGAGCTCAGCTTCATGTCACCTACTTGGTAGCAGGAGACCTCATCCAGAATGGGCATGTTGTGAGTGTTTTATTTCTCAGAGGTGTCTGTGAACTCTTTGTTCTTGTGTTTCTTCCATCTTGTTTTGCAATCTTTGGGTTAAAAGCTGAACTTTCTCTCTTTTTTCTGTAACGGGCACAGTGTGCTAGGTCTTCTCTACTTGTACAAACTATCTCTGTTCCAGCACACAAACAATGGGGAGGAAAGATCAGTTAGTTGTGGTTTGGTAATACAGTGATGAATTACACACCAGGGTTTTTAATTAATTAACTTAAATCCTGCTAGCAGTCATTGCTCAATCCTATCACTGATAGTGGACAGCACATTTTCTAAAACAGTCTGAAGGGGCCCTTGTGAGAGCAGCTAATCCATTTCCCAGGATCTGCTGTGGAGTGGAAGTGTGCTAAGGAGTGTTTGGAGAGAGCTTGGAATTCAGTTAGAATAGAATAATAATAAACAGAATAATAAATAGTTGAAGTTGTCTTGTTAATTAAAGCAACTTTTTTTATCCTGGTATACAAGAGAAGCATAAATTAACAGTATTTTGTATTTAAAATGCTTTGACTTATTAAGCAAAGGAATCACTACGTAATATATTTATTTTTTCTTGTTGCTGCTTGTCAGATTTTCAAGAATATCATCTAGAATTTCAGACATACCCCAGAGGTTTTTGAAAGAAGATGAACGAATTGAGTGCTTGTTTTCCTTTGCTCACGGAAGAATTTAATAGCGAAACACTAAGTGCCTTTGACATTCCACTAGGTGTCTCTTTGTATATTTAGATATGAATTTAGCTATTCGTATATTTAAATACTGTAATATGTCTTACAATTCCAGTCCATAGTATTCATTTAGAATTAGTACCTCTCAGGGTGTCCTAGCATTTGTATGTAGACTGGGGGGAAAAGCAACCAACAAACCTTTTTGGCGTTCGTAAATAATAAATTGGTTCACATGCATAGAACGTTCTCTTTAAATCTCCAGATTTGTCTGAAATTGAAGGTAATTATGTATTGCATTAGTTCTGTATAATGGAACAGACTTATTTAAAGCTGTACAGGTAGTGTTGCATTTATAGCCTGAGTTTAACAGGTTTTTCCCCTGATTTCATTTGGAAATAACAAAGTAGCATCTCTTGGCTCACTAGTACTGACCAGAGGTTTATCAACACATTCTATTATTTTTAAATTTGCCATAACATATTTAAAACAAACAAGTGAATTCTGACATAGGAAAAAAAAAATTTTTAAAACTGTCTTAGCAGCTTATATATTTCTAAAACAAGATTTACCGAGGTAAACGTATAAAGGTCACTTTTTTCTTGTTTTTGAATATCTTATTTTTGAATGCTGCAATAGCGGTGCCCTTTAAGAAAGGTGACCTGCAGGGGCAGTAAGTTGTGAGGGGCAGAGATGAAGCAATGCCAGGGTTAGGAATGCCACACAGGAGGAGTTTAAAGTTCCTCAGACTGGAGCAGGTGGGAGAAGAGGTCAGATCTGGAAGATACTTCCAGAAGATGTGCAGGCACTGGAGTAGCTGGTGGGTGTTATCTGTCACAAGTCAATTTTGGGTCGTTAAAGGGATGCAAGTGCTTCAGATGCAACTCTGTGCTTGCTGGTAACCCTGCACTACTGTCTGCTGTCAGTAGGTGTAGCCACAAGGCTGTGGATTCAACTGCAAGACTGAAGGGAGGTGTGGATGGAAACTGAATATAGAACTGGATAGAAGTGAAGGGAGGTGTGGATAGAAATTGGTCACAAATAGTTCTTATCGTGTCTTAAGCACTGCACGCTCTTTTCCTTGCTGCTTTTTATCAGCCTCAGGGACCGAGACTCTCCATCTTTATTTACCATTTCAGGTTGCCTACATTTTCTTGCCTCTTACTCTTTTGCTGGCTAGTCTGTCGTATCAGTTAAGCACAAAATTAATGGTTGGATTTTGTCCAGTCTGTCTGTTTGGATGTTCTCTGTATTAACCACAGCCTGTTAAATGTCACAGAGCAAGTATAGTCCTTCAAGACTGCCTGTAGAGCACATTTCCAGAAACATTCATTTGTGACTTTTAAATTAATGCTTCATTTCTCATGGTGTTTGGCTTCTCTGGTGCCGTGTCTGTGCTACAGATTGCTACATTACAGTTTTACTGGCAATCTAAATATACATGGGTGATGTGGGCTGGTGCGGCAGATTTCTAGCAGTTGGGTCATCAGCTGTGTTAATTTGCTTTTCTCCACTGTGCCGTGCAGTTGTTTAGTTCTCGTTTCATCTGTGTCTCGTCTCCCGGTGTCAGGAATGGAGGACAGAGGATTTCTTTAGGGTTATAGTGATCTGCGAAACAGTCTATTAAAAAAGCAGGGAGATACACCTTTAAAAAATAGCAGCTGATGATTGTTTAAAGGCATTGGCAGTGTTCTTTGCAGCTATAAAGCTGCATCTATAATCTGTAGACTTATTCAACAGATAACTGAAAATATAAATTTTAAGAAAAACAGGTCTTTTCAGATTTTAAGATTGCCATTTATTTATTTTTCACAGTGCCACAAGGTTGCAGTAGTGAGAGAAGATAAACTCGAAGGTAAGCAGATCCTGAAAATTCTGTGGTTTTAACTTTTTTTCTTTGAAAGAACAGCAAAGTGAGTAAAGCTCAGAACTTGCCATCTGCACGTAAGTGCCTAGTCAGGCTGTTTGGTTCAGGTATGTACTTTTTGTACTAGCTTTTTCTCAGAATTTTGAATATCTGAGCCAACAGCTGTGTAACTTCAGATTTGTGATTTGGGTCTAGTTGGTTTTTTTGTTTTAATGTTAGCATTTTAGTTAGTGATTCTTTTCCACCTCCCTGCCACTGACAGGCAGCTCCCCCTTAAATGCAACAATATCAGAGTAGCATATACCAGTGTCTCACAGTGTTTTAGAACAATTATGAGCCTTCAGGCTCCCAAGGATGCTGAAGCAGATAATTCTCGTTATTGATTGAATGCAGTTGCAGTCTTTGTTTGCCCTGAGTGATGTGGGTATTAGCTAAATGTCCTACAAGAATGTTCTCACTTTTGTCTGTGGTATTTGCTTTTCCGGTAAAAGGTGGAAAAAAAAAAAACAACAAAACAAACCACCGTTATAACACTGCTTCCTGCAACTGCTTTCCATGCAGCGTCAGTCATCTTACCAGGTCTGGTGCTGCTGATGAGATCCGATCCACAGCAGGCTCTTAGTCACTTTCAAATAACGTTTTAGGCATTTAGGAACCTACTGTGGCCTTTGTGACCTTAAATATCCCTACTAATGATCTAACTTTGTTTGAAAGACTTGTTTTATTTCCCTTTGTGAAATCTGAGGTAGAATTCTAGCTAAAGTCGTCTTCGTCAGGGTAGTAGATTGTCAAGCAGTGCAACTACTATCTGTCCTGTTTGAATTATGCGTGCTGCGTAATGTTCTGTTATGCTGTGGAGGAAAGGGTTGTTCATATTTTTTGTATCAGAAGACGGGCCAAAGGTATGACTTACGTTTGGAAGAGCCTGAGATTTGTGATGGGAGTAGGGCTGCATAGTCTAGGACTGGCCCCAAGAAATGATTACTGTGTGTATTTTTACAGTGCCTAGAAGCTCTGTCTCAGATCAGGACTGCGTGGAAAGAATACTATAAGCCACGAACAGAGAATTCCTAAAAAACAGTCCTTGTCTCAGGGGGGTTACAATTTAAATAGCGTAGAAGAGACAAAACATTGATTCCAGCAGACTGTTAGAGAAGACACGGTGCCCCTAGTTGATACGGTGGATGCTACCTTAATGTCAGAGAGCAGTTCCAGCAGGATAGAGATACGGCCTTCTATTTTCTTCCTTAGCTTTGGGTAGTCATTTGGATATGCTGGATCCCAAACACCGGGTATTTTGAAGGTAAACACAAAGACATTGCTCTTAATTCAGTTGTGTAAGAATGAACAGTGTATCATGGAAAGCATGTTTGAGAGGCTTGTGGAGTCTCTTACCTTGATTTCTCAATCAGTGAGCACTGGAAGAAGGTACAATTACACATTTTTATATTTAGGTCCTTGCCGTCAAGTGGTCTGTTTGTCTCTCCATCCTTGGTAGAGCCTGATACTTAAAGTTGCTGCCTGATTCTGTAAAGGCTGTGCTAACAGAGGACTTTTTTTTTTTTTTCTTTTTTCCCCCCAGCAATGAAGTCTAAACTAGCCATGATTGCAAGCGTGCACGTCTACAGCATTCAGAAAGCCTTGCTCAAGGACAGCGGGCCACTCTACAACACAGACTATGATATCGTCAAAACAAACCTCCACAACTGCAGCAAGTGAGTTGTGTCTTGGTTTTTCCTCTTATGCTATGTGATTTGAGACTGAGGAGAGTTGCTACACAGTGCGCTTCAGCAGAAGTCAATGGTTACCAGGTATGCCTGGATTTTTAAAAAGCTAGAAAAAGATCTTCTAAGTGATGCCAGATCAGTCCCCAGACAGCACATTGTATGATTGGTAAACTGAGCTATTTCCAGTTTACACTTGGTTCGCTTGCTCTGTTACTTCAATGGGCAGATGGTTCCAGTACATCTCTTCTCTGATGGCTAGAAACCTTTTTCTCGTTTCCAGGCCATGCTTGGTCATGACCATTTTTATCCAGTCCTCAGTCACACAGTAAGAGTAAATCAAAACAGACTTATGAAAACATGAGTGATGTGCTCAGCAAAGTGCTAACATGAGCTTGCCTTCTGTTTTGGGAGTCTGTGTTTTCATCCACCGGACTCCTCTGCTTCTCTGAAGATGTCTTGCAGCAACTCATTCTCTGTCTATAAGATGAGAGCCTGAGGCATAGGGGAAGCATACAAAACAGACCAGGCAGCACAAGTGCCCTGTATGGTTGAGGTAGAGAAAGGTTGTCCTGGAATTCAGGGGGACTTCAGTCTCCAGGGGTCATTATCTCTCCTCTTGCACAGTGCCTGGCAGCTGTGGCTTTTCATTTATATGTTGTTTCCACCACGACAGCTTCAGCTTGATGTAATCGGGATGTACAGTGCCATGACCAATCTGGTTTAGCAGGGGGGATGCCTGAATGTTGTGTCATAGAAAGAGTATAGAATTTGAAAGTAGAAGCGTAGCTGTCTTCAAAACGTTGACAAGTGAGTGGCTGAGCAAATAATGTCCTAGAAGCTCTGTGTTTCAAACGTGAATGTCAATACCCTGCTAAGTGCTAGAAAACCCTGATTCAATGCAGACACGTGCCATGGGTTTGGCTGCAGTTGCCTTGTTTCCAGTCATTTTACTCTCAGACATCCCTGCATGGTGATGCTTGTGTCTCAGAGTTTGCCTTTCAGACTTGTGCATGCAGAAGGTTTAGACAATTCAGATTCTGAAATCGCTTTCTGAAGCACGTGTGTAAATCCCTGCCTGGCTTTGGAGCAGAATTTTCCAAGCAAGCTATGAAAAATTCAGCTTCTTCACCTGTGACCTGGCTGAACTAAGTTCAGACTGACCATATTCGCTCTCCCTTGTCAACTACATGAGTTGTCTTTTACACTTGAGACAAGATTTCTGTAGATCCTGCAAAAGACAGAGGTTTAACTATGTGCGTGTTTATAGCAAACAGAACCTACTGGCTTCTTCCGCTTCCCTCTCAGTCCATGTATTTCACAAGCTCTAGGGCAAGGATCTTTATTCTCTTCTGTGTTTGTATGGGACCTGGGAAGACGGCGGAGGTGGCTGGATGTTGTACTAATATAACTAACTGGATTTAATGCATGTTGCTAATGTCAGCTTTCCAAGCGGAAGCAGCTCCTTGCTTGCAGAGCATAGTCCAAACTTTGCTTATTTTTTCAGTGATTATTTAGTGAATTTTGGATCAAGCCCATCAGCTATAGTCACACAGCAGCATTAAGGCAAGCTAACTTCCCAAGTGCCTGGAATATGCGAGGTTTCGACATGCTTGCTGCACAGTCAGTATGTTTTAT
Source organism: Larus michahellis (assembly GCF_964199755.1). Lineage (NCBI taxonomy): Eukaryota > Metazoa > Chordata > Aves > Charadriiformes > Laridae > Larus > Larus michahellis. The sequence continues at coordinate 214,534,715 of NC_133896.1, forward strand.
CATCAGTGGTTATTATTTGTAATCTAGAGGTGTGGTGGTGTCGCTTTTGGATGCGTGAAGTAGGAGTGAAAGCTGTCCAGAGGGCGGCGTTGACCATGTTGAAAACAGATTGAAAGTAGAAAAGAAAGTAGGAATATTTTTTTTCTTCAGTGTCTTCTTTCCTTCCTTTAAAGGTTTGAATCTCAAGAGATTGCTGCTGCGGTCTAGAAATGCTAGATGCGATGGTGTTGTTTTGTTAATACATTTCAGTTCCTGATCTGAGTAGAAGTAGACTGCATGTGAGCCGCTAATACTGAGGTGCAGAAACTAACTGGCAGAAGACTGGTTTATTTCTTATGCAAATAAAAATATGCTGTGTAATTCAGTGGATTGGAAGGCGTGAGTCTGTGCTCTTTTGTGGCATTTGTATAGGAAATCTGGAAAGCCTCGCCTGTGATTTGCACAGTGGGGAGTAGAATTCAGTTATTTTTGGGTGCTGCTATTCCTGACTGTCAGGGAATTGTATTGTAACTGTGAGCACGTCATTTAATTCTTCTATCTCCATATCCCCAAACAATCACGTTTGAGACTGTTACAAGCTGAGATGCATCTCTGACTACTAGTGATTACATGGAAATGACTTTATATAGTTAAGTCTGAATGTCACGGATGTCTTCTGAGCCGTTTAATTAGTTCAGTTTCAGTTGTGATTTACTTACCTGGCTGGTGCGACTGTGGCCATTTGTTGCGGCAGTAGTGGACACTGTCAAAGGATCTGAAAGTTGTGAATGTTTTAGATCATCAGCCAGCAATACAATTTATGCCACAAACTTTAGAGAGTGTAACCCGTTTAGGAATAAAATGCAGCCTGCTCCATCTCCACCCTGGGTGTGGAGACAGGCTTTCCCCCACACACACCACGAAATCCAAACAGCTTGTTTAGCACTTGAATGCTCTGGCTCTTGCTGACAGGTTCAGCTGATCTTTTCGGTAGAGGTCTCCATCGCTCTCCTTCTGTGCCAGCCTTTCTTTCTTGTCCCATGTGCAAATTAAATTCCCCTTTTTCCCATAACAGGAGAACACAGGACCAGAGAAGCAAGGCCCTACCAGTGAGGAAACCAAGGTGAAAAATAAGTTGTTAAAAGGCTAATTAAATTTTTCACTCCATCACACAGGTTTAGTGCCATTCATTGTGCTGCTGCTGTGCCCAGGACGTTGGCCGAAGTTTCTCAAGTGCAGACGTCTGTGCAGGCTGATTCCCAGACACCAAGTGACACGAATGCTGTCAGCGTACCGGTGGTCAACGGCCACGGTCCATCGACTGCTAAACAGACCTTGCAGCAGCCCAAAGGGATCATGGGAATGTTTGCAGCCAAAGCAGCTTCTAAACCCCAGGACACAAATAAAGAAACTAAAGCAGAGGCTAAGGAGACCCCAGGTGTAAGTTACCTCAGACCCTTTGGCAGCCCTCTGGGTTAATAGGCTTAATGAACCGCTCTTCTAGCTTTGCTCTTACTCGACCTACATAACCTTAGCCGCTGTGGTGCTGCCTTGTCCACTGCGTCTAGAGCTAAACTTGCTGTCCACTGGGAATGCTTTTCATAACCGTTTTGTGAGTATTTAACTGTATAGTACAGTCATGCCTTCTGTCGGTCATCTTGTGGGACAGTATATTGTGCCACGCTCTTGACCTATCCACAGGAGTGTATTTGCCGTAACTTTGACGCTTTGACGTTCCTCCTTGAGCCAGATCTCCAGCCAGTATAAACCAGCATAGCTGCATTATTGAGACAATTGTTCCATTGTCCTCGGTTATGCCAATATATACACCCGTTGAGGATCTCGCTCTCTCCATTGTGCTTAAAAGGATTTGTTTTGAGCAATAAGTGAAATGTGAGAAGTCCAGGTCTTAAAAGTATCAAGGTGTTTAAACTTGGTCTGCGAGGGAAGTTTCAGAGCTTGACCTGTGCAAGACTAAATTGTTTATCTGCTCAACTGCTGGTTTTTCCAGGATAGGATTACGTATTAATTTTAATTAGTATAATTGTTTTTAAAGCAGTGTGGCCAGTAAATGGGTATTAAAATGGTAATGTTCCCTGCATATGATTTGGCTTTTTTATAACAGCTGAGTACATTTTGGTTCACTTTTCCGATTTTTATAGTGAATTTAGAACTGGTGAAATGTGCATGTCTGAGTGTTTTGGGAACTTTAGTGTCTGGTTGCCTTTTTTTTTTTTTTTTTGTGCTTGAAAATAAATGGGATTAGGAGGCCAAGCTTCCTTAGGTGGGTTTTTTGTGTGTGTGTGTGATTTTTCACTTTGGTGGCTATATTAATGGAATAGAGGAGTGATATTTTTTGCAAATGGCTCAGCAGAACAGCAGACGTGCCAGAGTAGCTGGATAAAGTCTTCATGGTTTGGCCAATCTGTGTTCTTTCCTCTGTCGGTTACTGTGAATTGAGGCACTGATAGTTTGCAAAAAGAACAGTTCTTTACTGGGAACTGACCCAAGTCTCAACCACTTATTTCAGTAACACTGTCAGCCATCAGATGGGAATGTGACCCAAGTTAGATTTGAAGGCCTAGCTAAGGAGCCATAAGTAACTTACTCTCGACCCTTTGATGCATGTAATATCTAATGTCTTCAGATTCTCCCAAACAGATACTGAAATCTAAGACACTGACTAGTCAACAAATTATACGTATTTATTTTGCTTGCCCAGAAGCAGTGCTACATGTTTTGAGGGCTGTGTTGCATGAATAATTCCTGTGGTTACTCCTCTGTTTGCTTCTAGGTGTCTGCAGTAAGCAGCAAACCACCAGCAAAGGGCAACATCATGAACAACTTCTTTGGAAAAGCTGCCATGAGTAAGTACTTTCTAACATGCATCTGTTTTCAGAAACCATTGTGGTCAGGGACCAGCCTGCTGTAGTTTTAAAAAAATAATAAAAAACCTGAGGGATACTGGAAATCTCTCATTTGTTTGTGGTTTTTTTTTTAGCTAAGTAGCAATTAAAAAAATCAGTGATATCAGGCATCTTGTTATACAGCTGTGATGGGAGGCATGAACAGAGATGAGCAGAAGCCTTCCTTCCTGCCCTGCCAAACTTGTTGGATTTTCTCCCCTCTTTTCTTACAGTTTTCCATACTATTCTCCTGCTTTTTTGGATTTGGAGGGGTTAATGGGTTTCTGTGCAGCTTTTAAGGCAAAAATTAAAAGTTGTAAGAGGAATTTTTCAGACAAAAAGCTTGCTGGATGGAGATCAATTAAAATGACATATTTGTGCAGACTAACCCAGGACGGATTTTTAGTGCAGAAGAAATCTGATTTAAAGTGAGTACTTGTGGATGGAAAACTAGCTATTGGTAAAATGTTTGCCAAAACCTGTTACGCAGGGCGTGTTAACGATGCTTGCTTTTTATCACAAATCACTGAGGAGTCTGTAGTTAGATTTAGGGTTAATTTCTTTACTGAAAACCAAAGAGCTAATAACTGGAGGATAAAAATGAAGGGTGGCCTTCCTCTCTGAGCAGGGGTTTGGAGTAGGTGGCCTCTGGAGGACCCTTCTGACCTAAATTATCCAACTTTAAAGAAAATATGCTGAAGCTTTTAAGTTGACATTGAAAAAGGACTGTAGGACTTTCTTCAAAGATGCCCTTATAATTGTGAGTACAAGAGGATTCAAAGAAGAGTTGCTGGGAGAGAGTAAACAGCTAAGTTCACTTTCTGACAGCCATCTGTCAGAGTTTGCAGGGTACAGTTCCAGCACTGAACACAGAAGGCACAGTACTGTTGGGCATCTTTGAGTTCCTGTTTTGATGAGACTGAGGGAGCTGAGGACACTTTCAGCCTAAACTTCACAAGCTTAAGAACAGTTACTACAGTTAAGTAAATTCTTAAGATCTGAGAAGAGCCCCGGACCAAAGTTCATACACTGAAAACCCAAGAAGTTGAAATTGCATGGTAAAGATAACCCAGTGGTGGAGGAGAAAGCTTTCTGGATGCATTTCCACAATTTCCAATGGGGTTCACTTCTCTGGTGAGGCCTGTCAGGGAGCACTTCAAGGAAACTTGTGAGGTTGCTGCAGGGAAGGAGCAAACCGAGCAGAACTGGAAATGATTATGTGTATAGAAGAGATAGGGTGATTCCAGAAGTAAGATTTATTCCCTATATGTTGTACATCTCTCCTGGCTTCAAAGATTTCGCCGTTGCCAGAAAGTCCCGAGTTAACAATAATTGGGTCCTCCAGCTCTCTGCTGTTGATCGTAAATAAGAGAGCTGTCATTCAAGTTCTTTTGTATGAGATGTTTTCCCTTGCTCAATGAAGCAGCCAGCCTGGTTTCCAAGCAGTGTCAGAAAGGCCTTGGCGTGGAGTCTTCTAGCCCTCTCGGCAGCCTCTGTTCCTGTTGACAGTGTAGTTTGATCTCAATCTTGAACGCTTTTTCTTCCCTCGGGCATCTTGTGCTTGGGATGATGCAGGTTTCTAACTTGTCTGCTCCTCGTTTCTGGTGAGGTGTGGGTAAAGCTGCTGAATGAAGCTCACAGACTGTAATTAGGTGCTAGTGTGCTAACAGCACCACCTATCAGGTTGATAAATATATGGTTTTGCTCCCCTCTCTACCTGCTGCCTCTTATCTGGTACTAATGTAAGCCTTTTGGAGAACTGTCCTTGTATGTCGTGCTGTGTAGGCAAAAGAGGCTGGTTCTTGATCACGTCGGGGTTGGCATGGGACGAGAAGCCGCTACATTAATGAAAATACTACTCATGGGCTCCAACGTTATGCAGGGTGGAGGCTGCACGCAGCTCTCGTTGCTTTTCATCAGGCCTGATTCTTTTGTTTCTGGGCCCTTTTGTGCTTGATTAAAACTGTAATTTAGAAGGGATAAAGTGGCTATAAAGATGGATGTGGTGTTATGCCAAGGGGGCTGTCTGGAAGAGGGGTTCCCAGCCCTTCTGTGCCTTTCGTCCTGGTGACTGCAAGGGATTCTGCCGCTGCCTCCTAGCCCGCTTCTGCGGAGTTTTAACTGCTGCAGCGCACTCAGCTTGCAGCGTGCTTGGGCTATGCCATCGGGAACAGAATCAAACTGTTAAATCAGCTAGAAATTTAAGCATGCCTGTTTTTTCAGTATGACACAACTTGGTCAATCTAGATCCCTAATGCCTTTACACATCATCTGTAGTGTTTTCTGTATTCTTGGTGCACAGTGTTTTGTTTAGCCGGCTCCTTTGTAAGTTGTCATTCATACTGAATGCTCAGTGTTTGTGCTTTTTTAATGGTTTATTCACAGATAAACTCAAAGTCAACTCTGTGCCTGAGCAGCCAAAGGAAGAGAAAGTAGTCAAGCCTTCAGTTCCTGAAGCAGAACCAGAATCATCCCCTAATACTGTAGCAGAGAAACCTGGGAAGAAAACAGAGCCTGCTAGAAGTCAACAAAAGGACAAAAAAAGGTGGGCCACACTGTTCAGGGTCCCTGTAATCTGTTAACCCTCTTGTTGATGGCCTGCATGGAGCTGGCTGGTCATACGATGCTGGCTTCCCTCCTGTTTCCAGCTACTAAATTGCATTAAACCTGGCCTAAAATTATCTCGCTTGGAATTCTTTCTTAATATTTCTTTTCCATTTAGCGCTGTAGATGCCTCAGGGCCATTTGTGCCGTTGCAAATGGTAAGGGACACGGTCCAGGTAGTCTTCAGTGGGAGGGGGTGGCTTTCCAAGAGACAAGCTCATGCTGCGAGCAGACTTAGTGTAGACCCTGCAAGCAGTCTGGGGGGGCTGGCAGGAGCACCTGTAGTGTAGGGAAGGGACTATATTCCCAAGCTTATATGTACACAGCTTCCAGCTCACAAAGTTCTGCTTGTTGATTTCCATAGCTAATGTACTGCTGCTTTCAATGCCCCTGGTTTACTTTGGGCTGAGACTCCAAGTAAATTTTAAGTTCAGCCCTTTGTGTTTAATCCAACCCAAACTGACAGAGGCAAAAAATCATTACAGTCTGATGGCTCTCTGGTGGCCTATGAGTAATTAATTGGTGGTCTCAATCCGTTTCTAACTAAATAGGTAAGCGCGCCGCCCAGCCCACCATCGCAGTTAGTGCTAACTGGTCGTCTTATTGATAGCCTTATTCAAAAAGCCAAGGGCCTGGAAACTGCATGTTGGCAGTGTGGTGTTGGGAAGGCCACTTGGGCTGTACCAGCTCTATGAGGATACGTGGGCCTTTAGCCTCCAGGCTTGTTAGTCTGACACGTCTCGCCAACACTAAAAAGAAAGAAGCTATTTTATTTTTCCAGTAGTCTTTAAAAATGGCTCCAGGATTCTGAGACACTACCTCATAGTCAGTTAGTGGCAAGCAGTCTGTCAAAAGAGCTTCTGAGCGATGCTGTTGGGGACATGAGTGTTTGGGAGCCTGAGCTATAGAGACAAGATCAGAAATGTGCTCTTGCCAGGTTGCTGTGGCCAAGCTAGGTGAGGTCCTGGGCAAAACATTGAACCGCAGAGGGGCTAAAGAAATCCTCCTTGTTTTGGAGAACTGGGTATGGGTAAGGATGAGAGGCTTGAAAATGCTCGTGCACCTATGCCTGATTGTTTAGGTGAGTATACTTCAGTCTATGTGATGCTTATCTTTTTAAGAGGTACAGAGGTATTTGATTTCCTTAGCAGTAGTTCCGTCAGGAGCATGCTCGTCTAGGCATGTGTGATGCTTTCATGCACACACAAGGGTTAACATGTGTTTGTTCCTTTTTTCCTTTTCTTTTTGTGGCAGTAAAATGAAGAGGGTGGACAAGTCGGATAACGAGGAAGAAAGAGATCCCGAAAATCTAAAGAAAAAGAGGAAGCGAATCAAACAACTTCAGTCTGACAGCAGTGATGAGGAAGGTAAAAAGATATGTAAACAACCAGGCATGTAGGTCAGGGGCCTGATTTCGACAATATTACTGTCCAAGGCTGTTGGTCAACGATTGAGGGAATAGTTTAGAGGACTAAAGACCGTGCAAATGGCTGTAGCTTGAGCTTTCTGTTTATCTTGTGCTGCAAGCACTTGAGCATACGGTTGAGATGCCTCAGTCATTCAGTCTTTGTTTTAGCTTAGCTCAGATCTGGCTGTCTCCTCACCAAGTGTGCTGCCAGTCACGCTGACGTGTGGGAAGGAGATTCTCAAATCTCTTGTGAAAGATATCACGCCTTCCAGAATTGTAGGACTGGTCATAACCAGTTTATTTGGTGAGTAAACACTCACAAAGTGACTTCCCCCCTCTCAGGGTCATTTTTAGTATCTTTATTCTGTCTGTTTATAGAAATGGTTTGGAAGACAGCATTGGAAGCAAGACTTCAAAAAAAAAAAAAAAAGATAATAGAGAAACTGGAGGGAAAACAGTTGAGCCATATCCGATGCGACTCTGCGACTCCTCGGTTGCTGTTGGCTTTGATAGGAGTAGGGTGCCCAGAACGTTGCAAGATTTGGGCTTATAATGAGGAACAGCAGGGCTGGATTCCAAAGAATGTGGATAATTGAGGTGACAAATGCCGTTCAATATAGATAATTGGAAAATAAGTTGGGATCGAGCTAAGGAGTATGTGCTAAATGGAACAGTCATCCAAAGAGCTGATCAGGAAAAGAATTTAGGGATCATTATGGGCAAATAATTGAAACCACTAGTTTGGTGTACAGCTTGAGTAAAAAAAGGTGAAACAGCAACTAAATTGTATTGGCGAGGAGGTGGACTCCTGCAGGAGAGCTGAAGCTGTTTGCTTATTTAGCGTGGCTAGCACATGAGAAACAACAACGAAACTAAGCGAATTTTTTATACAAGTTAGAGAGGCGAATGCTGCTGGATATCTTAGCAGTATCCTTGCCACCTTAGGCCTATTTTCGTGGTTTTTCTTTTGCCCAGCATAATTTCAAGTGATCTCTGTCATCAGGCATCCATCGCTTCTACTCGGACTATTCCACAGGATGATAAATCTCTCAGGAAGCTGTTCTTCACGATCAGCCTTAATTTTCATCACATTCCTGTGTGCAGCTCCTTGTTTGGCCATAAAAAAATATATATGCCCACACTCTTTGGTATTTATTTCTTTAAATGTTTGTAAGCTATTATGTGGTCTTTCCATTTACTCATCAGTCAGCCTACTGACAAGCTGCGTTGTTTAGCTCTGAAGAGGGAAGATTGAAATCAGCCTGTTTGGCCACTTGAAGTGCTGCTCCTTGCTGGGCTGGAATCTCTCAGCTCGTCCACTCTCTGCTAATGAGAGTGGGCAGCAATGAGCAGAAACGAGACCAGTGTTTCAGGTGCGTGGTAGGGCTGTGTGGAGCAGCTGCTCTTTGAAACATGAGGGCTTATTGGTTCAGTTGTGGTTTTGCTGCCGTGAGTTGGGGACCCACAGCCTCCTGTGCTCCTGACAGTGCTCTGAGCACACAGCAAGCCCAGAGGTGACCGCACAGTCCATTTGCCTTATCTAGTTCTGTTAGAGCTCTCTTAATCTCCTGAGACTAAGAGCAGTGCTGTAAGACTGTCACAAATTGAGGAGTGCTTTCTATAGAGAGTACTTGAGGGAGGTGATTCTACCCCTCTACTCTGCTCTCGTGAGACCCCACCTGGATTACTGTGTCCAACTTTGGAGCCCTCAGCACAGGAAGGACATGGACCTGTTGGAACAGGTCCAGAGGAGGCCACGAAGATGATCTGAGGGCTGGAGCCCCTCTGCTGTGAGGACAGGCTGAGAGAGTTGGGGGGATTCAGCCTGGAGAAGAGAAGGCTCCGCGGAGATCTTGGAGCCCCTTCCAGTCCCTCAAGGGGCTCCAGGAAAGCTGGGGAGGGACTCTGGATGAGGGAGGGGAGCCATAGGATAAGGGGCATTGGTTTTATGCTGAAAGAGGGCATATTTAGATGAGATATGAGGAAGAAATTCTTGGCTGTGAGGGTGGTGAGCCCCTGTCCCAGGTTGCCCAGAGAAGCTGTGGCTGCCCCATCCCTGGAGGGGTTCAAGGCCAAATTGGAGGGGGCTTGGAGCAGCCTGGTCTAGTGGGAGGTGTCCCTGCCCAGGGCAGGGGGGTTGGAACTGGATGAGTTTTAAGGTCCCTTCCAACCTAAACCATTCCATGACTCTCTACTGCAAACTCCTGCTTGCTGCATATCCACTTTTGGTTTTGAATATTATGTTGAATACCTGTATTACATTGGCATATGCTGACTAGTTAATGCCTTTGAATGTGGTGCCTTCTGTTTTCATTTATTCCAAGGTGTGGTCCAGAGTCTGTATGTATACTTCTACCTCAGTGCACGCAGCAGGTCTGTTTAGTTGTTCTCCCCTGTTTTATTTGTGCTCCTCAGCAAGAGTTAACTGGATTTGCAATTAGAAACCATGGGTCTAGTCCTCTGGTCAGGTTTGGGGCCCGGTTGTCTCATTAACCTTATTCTCAGTAGCTTTAGACATTAAAACCAGCACAAGTAAGGCTACCTCCCCACTCGGCTGTAGGGAGGCTTGGTTTTTGGTTTACTCCTATTTAACCTACTGGAGATGTATGCAGAATGTTTGCCTTTCTGTTTGGAGAATTTTCTTGCCGTTGCTCCTCCTGCATCGTAGTCCTTTTTGTTCTTTCCATTATGTCCAGAATGGGGTTTGTGTTATGGATTAGAATTGTAAATTTATGCAAATTATAGTTTGTGTATACAAATTTGTATATTAAGCAGATTAGTTTAGTACTCTGTTCCATCTTTCAAAAGGGAAAGATTAGAATCGAGAGGAGCTTTTCTGTTCTTTTGAAGCTAATGGCTATCTAAACCACCCTGATTAGGTCTGTGTTCGGCCGTTTGGTTCTGCTCCTTGTCCTTCTAAATCCAACAGGATGAAAGAAGATAAATTTGAATTCTTTGAAAGATTCATATCGAATATTACACTCAGTATTCAAGTATAAGAATGTAAGTTGGAAGAAACAAATAATTAAAAAAAAAAATAACGTACAGCAGCTGGACTTTGAGAGCATTTATCCTTGGAAAGGTTGGAAATGGGCTTCTCCAGAGAGGAGGGGCAATTTTAATCGGCAGCATCAGTGAGCAAAATGGGGCCTGGAGTGACATTGTTCCATGCTGCATCCCTGTGGGAACAGGGAGGAAGGCGCCATATGCTGCACAGCATTTGGAAATCGCCGCCAGACAGGGGCACGCTTCATCCACCACCTGCGTCATTCACCCGCAGATGATCTGGGGGTAAGTTTTAAATATGCAAAAGGCAATATGGGAAGCTGCACCGCCAGAGCAGATATCAAAGGCTGAGGGTTTAGCTGCTGCTTATGCTAACGTGCCACGCTAACCTGGCTGACCTCAGCTCGGAGAAAACGGGGAGGTGGTCGCCCAGGCTGCTCCGCGCCGCGGGAGGAGGCACGGCCTCGGGCAGGGGTGCTAACCTCTCCCGCGGCTGCAGCTGCGGATACAAGGGGACGCTTGTCCGCAGCCACTGCTGTGATTAAATGGCGTTCAGACAGGGCTCCACCTGTGTAACTGCTAGTAAAAGCACGGCCCTTTTTTCAGGCAGACTTAGCGACATTTTGTGGGTTTGAAACTAGGTCCGTACGACTGATGCGAAGCACTGTATAGGTGTTCTTATGTCCAGGCGAGTCTTTTTGCGTTGCTCTGTATTAGTCTGCTCTTTATGTACTGAAATTAGCCTAAAATAAGCTCATCTTACACGAGTGTCAGCACATTGTACCAAGTTGAAAATACAGGGAGGGCATAAGGCACAATCCTCTCCATTTAAATGATTTTTCATTAAAAAGTTATATTGGTATGAGGGTGCCTTAGTCACTGCAGGTTGTTTTGCTTCCAGTGCCAGAATAAACTACACAAGTGCGTCCACAGAGGACAGGAGGTTTTGGCAGCTTCAGCTATACCAACACAGGCAGCGTTTCGCAGTGTTGACAAGTGTTTTACAGCCACTTTGGAGGGTGATTTCAGTGGCACTGTAACCTACAAACTCTATCGGTTTCGCAGAGCCGCAGCAGAAGCACTAAAGCTTCTCACAGTTTTTCCAGGCAGGGTCAGAGCAAACCGAACAAAGCCAGGATTTACATCTTTGGTACATCCAATTGCCCAACTTGTATCCATTTCATGCAGCTGTTGCTGTTGAGTAAACTGTGGGCAGCAGCTAGAGGTTGACTCAGGAGTTATCACATGTCAGAGGGCTGCGTTGGCTAGAAGAGGATAATAAAGTAATAGAGATGCAGCTCGATGGCAGTCCGAAACGCTCTGACGTGGGGAGAAAGGTGCCTTCTGCCTGACAAAAACTGGGGGAACTTGTTTGAAGGAGGATGAAGAAAAGCCCAAATTTCCCCCGAGCAAGAATAGTGGGGTTGACACGCTGGAAATACCTTCAGCAGCCTCTGGAAGAGGTAGCAGTTTTTCACCAGGCTGATTTTCATCCCTCTTAGCCCATGCTCTCTTAAAAAATTTTTTCAAATTGGTGTGGCCAGCCCGGGTAGCCGGTGAAGCAGGTTTGGTGCTGTGCAGAATATGGGCACTTCAGCCTGCAGTTGCTGTGAGACTATGATAAATATTGAGAATGTCGAGTTCCCCGCAGCTCCTCGGCTGCGGTCCAGGCTGCCCCAGCAGTTAGCACCTTAGAGCAGATCCGTTGTTTGGTTTTTATCTTCGCGCAGCTGCCAGACCCAGCTCTTTGGAGCAAGGTGAAATACCGAGTCATGTTATCCCGCTCTGTTTGCATTTCTGTGCCTCGCTTACTGAAGTAGTTAGGAGGCTGAGTCCTTGTTTGAAGAATGTAATTTATTATTTAGCCTTGGCAGCCAACCACTGTTTCACTTGAGCCCTTCTTAACCTATGAAGGTCAGTTGGCCGTATGCCTGGCACAGTCATAACTCTTAACACTGACCTAATCGGTTGGGACAGCTACAGATCCAGAATTCGTGTTACGACGACAGGATGAATGCGGTGCTACAGCCAGCAGAGCTGGGAGGAGAAGCCAAGCAGGCACTCTGTCCTCCTGTCCAGCAGCATCCTTGTTATTATTAAGCAATAGGTCAGATGAGGAGTTTCTTCCCCCACATTCCTAGCTCTCCCCCACATTTGAGGACTTGCATGGCAGCGTTTCTCACTTGGATTTGGAGAGGATTCCTTAAAGCCATTTAAATTCGTCACAGTGCCTGCTGCGCGGTGCAAGGTGCTGCTCCTTCCCCTCTTGCCCTGCGCTGATTTTTCTTCACCGTCATGGCTCTGTCCCTCTGCCAGCCCCACAGCAGAGTGACCCTGGCTTTCTCATTTGCCTATAAACCCTGCTAGTCTCGCTGAGGCCCAGTTTGACATAGCTGGTAGAGGCTCCAGAGCTCGTTTTGCTGTGTACAAATTTGTGAAAGTGGCCTTGACTATTTCAGTTATTTTTGCCATTGAAAGGATTCCACTATCTCCGGAGGAGAGCACAGGTGATGGCAGATGAGAGAATGGGCTTAGTTTTTTGGGGTGGTTTGGTTTTTACTTGTTCTTTAAATGAAAGGTTGGGGTGTCCCTTAACAATCTTTTAGGGTGGGTAATAGCATGTTGCACTTAATTCTTGGATTAAGGTAGTTTTGAGCTAATAGCACGGATTGTTTGGGATGTATAGCACCACTGTTAAGCAATGACTGTTTTACCAGTGGGGGAGAGGTAGAGAAACTAAGGTCGTCCAGTGTTTTGGGCATACGTAGTCTTAAACCCTGCCTCTTTCAATTTCTAAACAAATTACAGTCCCTCTTTTTAATGAGCAAGTGAAATATATGGCTATAACATGCCAGTTTCTGTGCTTATTTTTAAAGTTTCATTTGGTGGAACTGATTTTTGGCTTACCAAAAATCCCAAATGCACTTCTCCCATCCTATCTCACTCTCCTTCCTTTGGGAACTGGTGAGCACTCTGGCTGCAGGCCAACCACTTCGGACGACTTGTCCCGACATGAATTAAACAAATCTGATCGAGAACTTGTAAACCTTGATCTAAATGCAGGTTACAAGCAATTGCTCAGGGTTAAATGAAATGATGAGACAAAAGGGTACCTGCAAGCAGGCATTAGACCCATGTGCTATTAAGATGTTCATCTTCTTAGCAGATGTCCCGCTGCCTCCCACACCCGAGGAAGAGAAAGCTCCATCTCCACCCCCTGTACCTGCTCTGAAAACTGAACTGGAGCCTGCATCCACAGAGGTAAGAGCATAGTAGGGTGATTAACTTCTGTTTTTATCCGACTCGATGGGGATTGCCCAACCACTTTTCAGATGCTAGGGGGGAAGTCCTGTTCACTTGTCAAGTCATCCCATCATCCTGCTTGAAAGAATCCACCATGTTCACTAGTTCATTCATTTTCTAGACAATTATTTAAACTCTAGCTTTTCTGCTGACATGATGCAGTTTTCTGTTTTCTTCTCTTTTTCCCTCCTAATGGTTCTATGAATTGTGGCTCATATTTGAACACTCTTTTTTTTTTTTCCTGAATCTTGGCCTCCGGAGTCAGGGCAGGGTCAGAAATGAAACCAGAGACTCCGGGTATTCAGCCTTGTATCGCAGGAAAGCTGCTGTTTGAGGGAGGTGGGCTGTGATTGGCAAGAAGTTAACCTCTGAGCTGAGAAAATAAATGTAGTTTCACGAAAGCGCAGCTTTTTGTCACAGCAGGAGCTCTGATGTCTTGCACACCTTGTTATTTCCTCATTCTTCAGAGGTATGATGGGACAATCCCAGTGCCAGCTTCTCACATAATTTAACACATTTCAACACGTCACATGCCCCAGAAGAGAAATGTGTCCCCTGTGCTGGCAGACGGGAAAGCTTGCTGTCTCAGTTAAGTTGCATTGTGCCTCTCTGAAATTTGTCCTGGTAGGATGGGGAGAATTGTGGCATTTACACAAACGAGACTAGGATATCCTGGGAAGGGACAGAGTTGCTTATCAAATCATGCTCAGCTTCATTAGAGAGACCACATTTCACTCCTGGGGCTGCTGCTTTTATGACCTGTGTACGTGCATGGGGCCTTAACACTTGATTTCTCACAATACTCAATATCCTTCAGGTTTCAGCTGGAGGGAGGAAGAGGAAACGGAAGCGTGTGCTGAAATCCAAAATGTTTATTGACTCAGAAGAAGGCTGCATGGGTAAGACACCTCAGTGGAATTAACTTTATTGAAGCTGTGTTGAAGATTCTTACAGGCCAGCCTCTCCCGGGCTTTGAAAGAGGTTCACAAAATCATTTTGTTATTCCCCTTCGACCTCATGCTCCCAGACTGAGGTAACTGCCCTTTAGTGAAGGCCTGGGTAAGGAGTCATGGAGCTGTGGCTGAATCCTTATTCTTTTTTGATTATTCACAGAATTTCTTCCATTTCTTCTCTATTTCCTCCTGCCAGCATGAGCACTTGCTTCATCTGCTCTCTTCTCCAAAGATACAACTGCTTAAAGATGATGCAGAGAGGTGTCTAGGTTTTGGGATAAATTCTGTCTGGGATGAGTTGTTTGGTTGGTTTTGGGTTGTTTTTTTTTCTTTCGGAGATAAATCCAGAGCTGTGCAGCAGAGCTTGATTATATGTTAATATAAACTTTAAGTATCCCAAATAAACAAGGAGTAAGTTGGGGATTAAATCCTTGAGAAGGGTTTCTGTTTCTGATAAGGATGGCTCTGCTTTCAGGAGGGAAGAGAGCCTCTACAGAAGTACTGAGAGCCAGAGGCTTTGAATTCCAGCCTGACTGGACACTGCTTCCTCCTGTTACCTGCAAAAAGCTGCGTAACACCGCTGTACTTGTTTCCTCCTCTGTGTCCTGACATTGAAGTAGAGCTGCAGGAGTTCAGAATTTTTTCTTTTTCTTTTTTTTTTTTTCCCCCAAAGGTTTTAAAAAAAAAAAATTAAGAGGGTGGAATGTGTTTTTTGTAGCGCTGTTGTCAGCTCAATTATATGGGATGCTTAACATTCTCCAGCCTTGCTGATTTGAGTAGATGTCACGGGAGCTCAGCCAGTTCTAGGAGGAGATCTGTTGCCGTTGTACAGGTTTGTCGTTGTGCATAAGCGTAGATAGATGCAGGCTTGCTTGGCCCAGATTTGGAGCTGCCTGGACATGAGTCAGCTTGTGTCTGTTTGCACCTGCCTGTGTAGTTGTATCTTATGTTTCCTATTAACTTTGTGTGTCTCCGTTAAAGAAATATAAAGCTAGCACTCAGCAACTGGCTGTGCTAGTAACTGAAATCTCAAGTACTGGATTTTTGTCAAAGAATTGGACTTGCACAAAGTTATTGACTGCTTTGGCTAGTTGTGTTATGGGGTGTTTTGCTCTCCCATCCCAGATAGAACCATAAAAACACTTGGAAGGAAAATGGAACAAAAAAGCATTAGCTGGGCAGTTGAGTTGAACGAGGTCTGCATCCAGAGCTTGCAGTAATGACTGTTCCGGGTTCAGCTTCCAACAAAGAGCACTCTTCTGTCTCTTCAGCCCTTTCCAAACATACCAGGGCTGGGAAAATTGCCTTTCTTTCTCTTCTCCCTGCCCCCAAGGGGCTTAAATAGTCTCTTGTGAAATCCAGACCTTTGGTTTCATAGTTCATATCCACTACCGCTTTATGAAAAGGGAAACACAAGCCCCTGTTGTGCCTTTGGGAGATGGATCCTCTAGGAAGGAGGGAGGGATGGAGCTGGGATGCTGAGGAACTGGGTAGGGAGGAGATGCTTCTTTCTACTAAAAACCTGCCAGTCTCTGTTGCGCAGAACGTGCTGTCTGGTTACTGTCCAGTTTCTCTCCTCCCCTCCCTTCCCTACCCTTTCCATGCACAAGCCTAATCATTTGAAGGCTAAATAACTTGCAAATCTCCCAGGCTAATGTAAATTGTTGTTATTCTTTGAAATATAGGGGCTTTTCCCCCTCTCCCTACTGTCTCTTTTTTCTTTTTTTTTTCTTTTTGTTGAACAAGGACTAGATTATAGAGACATCAAATCCTAACATTAAGATTAGGCTGTTCTCCATGATTTTTAAGTGATCATTTTCACAATAGCTGCAATAGCAAGGAATTGGTGTCAAAAAGCAAAAGTAATTTAGGGATTAGCCCTGAGGGAAATTGAGCAATTAAAGTATCTGTGGAATTAAGCACAAGACACGTTACCATGCTTCAACTGGGACTCAGTTGAGTGCCTGCTCTTAGTCTATAGCAAAGGGGAATTACTGAGGTTTAAGCTAGTGCGTTTCTACCTTCCACTTTCTAAAGCTTGAAAGGATGCACATGGACTTGTATATTGGAATATATGCGTGTACATTGCAGGTAAATTTGTCTTACAGCA
Source organism: Larus michahellis (assembly GCF_964199755.1). Classification (NCBI taxonomy): domain Eukaryota; kingdom Metazoa; phylum Chordata; class Aves; order Charadriiformes; family Laridae; genus Larus; species Larus michahellis. The sequence goes on from NC_133896.1 coordinate 214,550,984, forward strand.
CTGGCTTAAGTTAGAGCTCACATAATTTGAGTTACTGCGATTTAGTGAGTCTTGCTGCGAGATGAGCGTCAGTAACGATCTATCTGTGTGCCCGTAGTTGCTGCAAATACAGAAGTTTTAAGTTCAGCTGAGATCTCGGTAAAAGAAGGTCGATCTCAGATGTGTTGTCTTGCAGTTGGAGAGGATTAAGTGCATGCCCTTGGAGTTATCAACAATTACTGACAGGGGTGACAACACGATAGCTTTTTAAAGCTCAGTAAGTGGCCAGTGGTCTGTTAAAGCTTCTCGCTGAAAAGCCAGTTGCCTCTGAAGGGAGGTTAGCTTGGGTTTACAGTCCATGTCTGAGCATCCGCTGGCGCTGCGGAGCAGGATTTCCTACCATTCCTTTTCCCGGTTTCTGGTTACGTAGAAAACCTTATTTAATTTGATGCATTAATACAAGTGAAAGCCAGTTTCCCAGAAGAAGGGAAGTTAGGACATCTGTTTAAAAGAATACAGTTGCTAAAGAAAAATGACTTACTAGAAGAATACCAGAGCACTGCTGGGAAAGCCGATACAACAACATTTACTAGTATCTAACGATGGCTTCCATCAGTGGAGCTGACTTCAGTTTAATTTCCGTGAGCATTGTTTTATATCCCCATCGCTCGACGCTGACAGCAGTGAGCTGGCAATCCCATTCAGTCATAGTCCTTGATTTCAGCCACGGGTTTGGTTTTATTTTTTTAAGGGATTTCTTTATATTTGCCCTGCTTGCCCACCTGTATGGGAAGAAGCCGCCCCCAGGGTTTTGTGCTCCTTCTCTCATCTCTGCGATGCGTTTGCTTCGCTCTTCCCTGACCGTCCGATGTGTGTGGTGCTGGTGAGGGAAGGCTGTCCCTGTCTCTGGGTTGTCTTGTCTGGATTTCAGGACAATCTGTTTGCTTTGGCAAATGAAAATCAGGCCAAGTCAAAATGGTGGATTTTAACCTTAAAGTAGATGTTCCATCATCAAATGCTAAAGTATGGATACTGATCTCGTTCAGATTCATCACTTTCTGATAGCTCCTTGTCAGCCTGTGCAAGACAAGTTGATGGCTGCAGGCCAGTCCCTGGTAGAGAACTGTTTGAGCTGCGGAGGTCTTCAGTCCAGTTGACCCTCGTTTCTAGAAGAGGGCAATGCTTGAATAGGTTTGGAGAGGGAACTTGTGCTCTCGAGGGCCCTTCCCGGTGGGGAGATGCTATTTAGGGTGTGGGTATGGTGAATGAATGTGTATAGGCCGTTTTGAAAGAGCTAATGACATTAAAGCTCCTGAGTCACTAACCTGCCACCTTACACTTAAGAAAGAAGGGAGACGGTTTGGCTCAGTGTATGGAAAGCCCATCCAGTCCTCTGGATCTACTGCATAACCTTGAGCAACGGATTTAATTCCTGTATCTGGCATGTTACTCCTTTGAACCCAAAATGCTCATTTCCAGAAGTGCAGTGGGGAGGTCTCAGGCTTAACCATCATCATCTGTTCCTCTTTTCTTTTAACCAGTGACTGAGAAGGTTTACGAGAGTGAATCCTGTACAGACAGCGAGGATGACTTCGCCAAGGCCAAGCCACCAGCTGCACACAAACAGCCTGCGCAGCCTCTGAAGAAAGAACCAAAGGAAGAAAAGAAGAACCTTAAGAAAGGGGCAGCTACTGCCAACAGAGCCAACAAACAGGTCTCCATCATGGGTTTTTTTCAGAAGAAATGAACTGGGTTTTTCTCCCGGTCCTCTTGGCAGCTTGGGAGTGTTGCTCTTTTTGTGTGGCTTTCTGAAAGCCGCTGCGTTGGAGGATAACAACATGCAATCTTCACTTACGTAAGATATCTTGCTTACTGTGTAAGTAAGCCCTCTGGACTAGATTTTGTATCGGAGAAAAGTTTTATTTGTTACTGCAATAATTTCAATCGTCTTTACAAAGCAGTATGGGAATCGCAAAATCTAGAGGAACTCTTGAAAGACTTTAATCTATCCACATGAAACTTTATTTTTTTATTCAGCCTCTCACCTGTTCCACAAGTGGTAGTTGGACTTATTTAGGAGTCAAGTTGTGGCTTTTTTTCCCTTCTCTTTACGCCCCCAACTCCCCAGATTGATCTAAATGTTGGTTAGAAGCTGCAATGTAGCAGGTCTTCGGGCATACACGCAAATACTGAACATCTGCTGCGGCTTTAACTGAATGAAATGAACTTAATTTTCCCCCTAAGACTGGTAAATAGTTTTTGCTCTGCCTTTCATAATCTTTTTTTGGACAAAGCAGTGCATATAAAATTCTCTTACTTTTTTCTTCCTTGAACATATCCTCTGTAAATTGCTCAGATGCCTAATTATAGACCGGGACGCTGTTGGTGCTCTGTCTTTGCAAAAACATCTTTGAGGCTTCCCACACAATTGGCTCCCATGTAATTGGGGGAAGGCTTCGCTGTTATTGGGAAAGCAACTGTGTCTTCAACCTTGAAAGTTAATGAGTCAAAGGGCAGGGTGATTAGAGGGCAGTTCTGATAACACCCGGCAGGTACCTGCTGTCCTTGTCCGTGAGGGACTGCGCGCTGCTTTTTGGGTTTGTAGTTTTTGGGTTGCCTGAAGTTCTTTTTACAGGCATAAACCAAACAACGGGAGAGTTGTTTTCTAGGACATCTCGTCATCTGCCTGCTGAAGGAAGTATGTCATGGCAAACGGTCCTGAGGAACCAGTTATTGGAGACGAATAAAGCACTGCAGTCCTGTTAATCAGAAATGAGTCGTCTTTTTGGATGCCTCCTGATTTTTCTGGTGCCAAATTTGATAGATGCATGTAAAAGCCAGATCTTCTAGAAGATGGGTGCTGAGCATTTCTGAAGCTTGGCTTGGTGAGGGCTCCCAAATGGGTGACTGATGTCATCAGTGGTTGTTTCTGGGTGGTGTTAGGCCAACGTACGTATGGATATGTATATCCATATTCGTATAGAAAGTGCTTGTGTTGGCAGAAAGGTAGATAAAGTCTGAGGAGTGTGAACCAAGGAAGAAATGTCTTTAGACACCCGGCTGAAAGTATTCCGACCTGTGGGCAGTAAAAGGGCCAAACAACTGTATTGACAGTCATCCTGACCAGGAGATCAGGTTGGTGACTGGAGAAATTTGAGCACACACCTGTTAGTGACCAAGAGTTGACTCGAATGAAGTCACATCACCCTCGGCAGCTTGCACCCTCAGCAGATGTGAGAGGATCTCCTTCAAACCAGCAGTGTCTCTGGATTCGTGCCTGTGTCCTGGCTGGGTGGGTTCAGCTGCTCACTGTGTGGATCGCTGCTCCTGGGGCTCTTCAAGGGTCACCTCGTCGCTCAGCACCCTCCCCATGTGGCTCCCCGTGAGAGTTAAGAACTGAAATTCTGGACTTTCTGTGTTGGAGATGTATAGGGAAAAAAATAATGGGAAAATGGGAAGGCAGAACTGGCACGGTACTCACAGAGGTTGCTGCACAAGCCGAAAAAAAAACGTTTCGTGCTCTCGTGGTACGTTGGAGTGACGTGGGCAGCAGAGGGCCATGGGGGAAGAATGAACAACCTTGTTCTGACTTTTATGAAGAAAATTTAACTGTTTAAAAAAAACCCGAACCACTGTAGTGTTTCTGTTATTCTTGGTAGAATTGGGGGTGTATTTTGAAAAGTAATAAGTAACAAAACCCCTTAAATAAAGATTTTTTTTTTTTTTTGCTTTTGTCCTTGCTTCTCCTTAAATGATGTGCTGCAGCCTGATTTCCCGTGGTAGCTGTGACATTCAGCTGCATGGAAGAATATCACTGGTGAAGTGGGGAAAGAGTTCTGCCATCGAAACCAGGGTTGCGAGCATTAAACTGAGCCTTTTAGAGCATCCCAAATGTGAGTGAGAACATCTCAAACTCTCAGGATCTGTATTGAATTGACCCCTTGAGTCTTATTCCCGTGGCAGATGTTGATGGGACGTGGTGTCCCTGCTGCTCTTGCACCTCACCTCCACCGTGGTCTAGCTGGAGCTCGCTGCTCCACCCCGACTCCCTCTATAACCAGATCAACGTCATATGCGACTTCCTCAGGAAAATGACTTAATGTCTGAAGAAGCAGGACATAGGCGAACTTCAGGCTTCCAAAAATCATGATCTCATACTCCCCCTCCTGCACTTCATGGGCTGCCAGCCCACAGGGGGGCCTCGGGTCCCTTGGCGAGCCTGGAGCTGTGTCCCCAGGAACGGGGCTGCGTCCCCTAGCTGCTGCTTAAAGGGAGAAGGTTCCTTCTTCCAGACGTCACCCATTTGGCACCCTGTGGCTGGTGGGGGACAAAATGTCTGGGAGGCGGTGGCAGCCCCGAGCCAGGCACGAGGACCACATCTCCTGCCTCCCGGTTGGCTCGAGACTTGGTATCGATGGTGCTCAGGGTCCAGAACCTCATCCTGGAGATACAGGAATCTTTTAGGGATTTTTTTTTTTCTCATCTTCCTCCTGCATTTCCCTTCCCACCCCCTTTACACCCAGAAGAGGCTGTGGGAGAGGATGTTAATTTAATATTCTCCGCTAAATAGCGTATTTCACAGTGGTTCTTTGCTCAGGCTTCCTGAAAGCCTTTTTTTTTTTAAGGCGGAGTGAGCTTCACCCTTGTTTTGCAGGTGGGGTGAGAGGCTGAAGAAGCTGCACCGCCACGTGCTCTGGGGCAAAGCTATAGATGCATCAGTTGGCCGAGGTGCCTCTGACCCAGCGACCGCCTGTGCCCTGGGAAGGGGCTAGAAATGCTGCTCCTATGGATGAAAAGTCCCCGTCCCTTGTTCAGGAGATAGCACAGCTGATTTACAGCCCTCTTTCCCACGGGGCAGAGCCTGCTCGGAAAAAAAACCTTCTGTGTTTCCCACTCCGTGGTTGCCTGGCCTTTATCTAGTTAAAGAAAACCAGAGGAGGGATGGGAGGAAGCGCTGCTGGGTGCTAACGGAGGGCAGGAGGGTGTCCTGGCGGCGTGTGGGGAATTGTTTTGCTCTCTGAAGAGGCAATGCCAGCTCGGCCGCAGATACCGGAGAGGGGAGCGCAGAGCAGCAGGGCCTTATAAGGAAGCAAAATGCGACTCGGCGAGGCCGAGCGCCGGCAGAGGGGAGAGCGGGCGCTTGCCAGGGCCGTGCGTCAGCGCCTCGCTGCTTCCCCAGCTCTAGGGAGCGTGCTGCAGCACCCCGGGGTGCACGTGGGGTGCTGCTGGGCTGGATTTGGGGCACCCCCTGCCGCGGCACAGTCTGCTTCCGTGGCAGCGGGTCATGGCATCTGTAGCCCTCGGTGCTGAGATCACTGTAGAAACTCGACGGCAGCTCTCGCTCCATTAACACACCCATGAGCGCTACAGGCTGGGGGCAGAGTGGCTGGAGAGCTGCCCGGCAGAAAAGGACCTGGGGGTGTTGGTCGACAGCCAGCTGAATAGGAGCCAGCAGTGTGCCCAGGTGGCCGAGAAGGCCAACAGCATCCTGGCCTGTATCAGCACTAGTGTGGCCAGCAGGACTGGGGCAGTGATGGTCCCCCTGTACTGGGCACTGGTGAGCCCCCACCTCGAGTGCTGTGTCCAGTTTTGGGCCCCTCACCACACAAAAAGCCGTTGAGGTGCTGGAGCGTGTCCAGAGAAGGGCACCGGAGCTGGTGAGGGGTCTGGAGCACAAGTCTTGTGAGGAGCGGCTGAGGGAGCTGGGGGTGTTCAGCCTGGAGAAAAGGAGGCTGAGGGGAGACCTTCTCGCTCTCTGCAACGCCCTGAAAGGAGGGGGTAGCCAGGGGGGGTCGGGCTCTTCTCCCAAGGAACAGGCCATGGGACAAGAGGAAATGGCTTCAAGTTGCCCCAGGGGAGGTTTAGGATGGATATTAGGAAAAATTTCTTCCCCAAAAGGGTTGTCAGGCATTGGAAGAGGCTGCCCAGGGCAGTGGTGGAGTCACCATCCCTGGAGGGATTTAAAAGCCGGGCAGACGTGGTGCTGAGGGACATGGGGTAGTGGTGGGTTTGTCAGTGTTGGGTTGATGGTTGGACTCAGTGGCGTGAAAGGTCCCTTCCAACCAAAACAATTCTATGATTCTATTCTATGATTCTATCTGTTCCTCCCAAGCGCTGCCCCGTGTGGTGACCAGTTCAGCTGGGGAAGGATTTGAAACCCATTAAAATTGGTGGTTGAAACCAGCCCCACATGGTGCGCTGCTGCTGGCTTGATCTCGCTTTGTGGTTTTTTCCAAGGCACATAGAGCTTGAAGGGAAGAAGGTTTGTGCGCGTGGCACTGGGTGGATGACATCCCGTGTCTCTTCTTCTCTGCTCTCCTTCGGAAAACAGTCCCTTCCCGCTGGTGGGTGCGCCAGTATCCCCATCCCGAGGCAACTGCTGCTGAATCGTCCAACGACAGCTCCTTTGAGCCTTGGAAGGAGGCGCTGGAGACAGGGGATATGGGGAGCACTCCTGAGGAACCTTCACTTCCAGCCCCTGAGGGCTTACAATGCTTTAAAGACCTAAAACATCCTTCCCAGCACCAAGAGTTGTCAATTCACAATCCGGCAACCAGGCTGGCGTAAAGGCAGGAGGCTGAGAGAAATTCAGGGTTCCAACTTGCTTGTGTACACACTGGTTATTTCAGATATTTTGGTGGCTTCTTTTGAGAAGGTGGATACGGTTCTGCTGATCGCACTTGGCCAACAGGCAGGGACTGGATTGAAGGATGGGGTTAAATGCAAGGCAGTGGGGCTGAAGTCCAAGTGAAACCCCCCTACCCCCCATAGGAGACTCTCTTCATCCTTATCTCAGCTTCAAGTGTTGCACTGGGGCAGGGAAGAGCGGTCAGTGCTGTCCCTGGACCAAGATGGGCCACGTTGGCCCCTGATGAGGTCCAGTTCCTCACCCATCCTTGGTCTTTGACTATTTTAAAGAAAGTCCAGCTCTGGAGCCCCCAACACAAGAAGGACACGGACCTCCTGGGAGCGGGTCTAGAGGAGGCCACGGAGATCCTCAGAAGGCTGGAACACCTCTCCCATGAAGATGGGCTGAGATAGTTGGGGGGGTTCAGCCTGGAGAAGAGAAGGCTCCAGGGAGACCTTGGAGCCCCCTCCAGTCCCTCAAGGGGCTCCAGGAAAGCTGTGGAGGGACTCTGGATGAGGGAGGGGAGCCATGGGACGAGGGGGAAGGGTTTTCCACTGCAAGAGGGGAGATTGAGCTGAGATCTCGGGCAGAAATTCTTGGCTGTGAGGGCGGTGAGCCCCTGGCCCAGGTTGCCCAGAGAAGCTGTGGCTGCCCCATCCCTGGAGGGGGTCAAGGCCAGGTTGGACGGGGCTTGGAGCAAGCTGGTCTAGTGAGAGGTGTCCCTGCCCATGGCAGGGGGTTGGAACTGGGTGATCTTTAAGGTCCCTTCCAACTCAAACCCTTCTGTGATGCTATGACTCTCCCTGTGTTCACGTCCCCTGGCTGCAAGGCACCAGGGATGCTGAGTTTTCGCAGAACTTCCAGGGTTCCTGGTGCCATTATTTGATGTTTTCAACACATGTCTTACCAGGAACTGTGCAGATTGCGTGTCTTAATTCATTATTTGATTTATTTTTTTTTAAGAGGCTTCTCCTTTTAAACCACATTTTCTGCAGGGCATGGAGGAGGGCATTCGCCACCTGGAAGCTGCCTGGAGCATCCCAAAAGCTCCCGGTTTGGAAAGCAGCAGCACACCAGGACAACTCCCCTGTGAGAACCCTGAGCCCCTGCTCCAATTTTGGAGCTGGATCTCACATCAAAGCTGACCATGCTTTGGAGCTTGGACCGGAGACCTCGAGGGGTCCCATCCAGCATCTACAAGTCTGGAAATTAAACTGGCAGCTGTGCAAAATCACGGTATTTAAACCCCTATGTGGTGTTCTTCCAGGTGGGGATCTTCTCTATGGGATGTTCGCTGAAATATCGACTCCTTTTGGCTGCGGTGTGGCACGTTAGATGTCTGCAACAGAAAAACATAGCAAATGGGGTGAGCAGAAGGCCACAGCCACTAACAGAGTGGGCTTTCAAGTTAGTAGAGAGGAGAGGGGAGCAAAGCTGCAAAATGCAAGGAGAAAAAGCAGCTGTGGGCTTTTGGAGATGGTTTTTCCGCATCCTCTTCCCAGGGAAGTGGTGGAATCGCCATCCCTGGAGGGATTTAAAAGCCGGGCAGACGTGGTGCTGAGGGACATGCGGTAGTGGTGGTTTTTGTCAGTGTTGGGTTGATGGTTGGACTCGATGATCTGAAAGGTCCCTTCCGACCTGGACCATTCTATGATTCCCGTGGTGGGTACCACATGCAATAGCCGAGCATCCCATCCCACTGGCTGAGCCACGAAGGCGCCAGGACCATGATGCTGGGCACGATAAGCCATTCTTCCTGGATGCTGAACACCCCCATGGGATCTGAGCGTCCCCCAACCTCGGTGCTGAGCACCCTGGGGCCGTGGGGCTGAGCATCTCCCCCCTGGGTGCTGAGCATCCCCCTTGGGTGTGAGCATCCTTCCGCGGGGCCGAGCAACCTTTCTCGATGCTGAGCATCCTCCGTGAGGGCTGAGCACCGCCCTGGGTGCAGAGCATCCCCCTGGGTGCTGAGCACCCTTCTTCAGGGCACCACCATCACCCAACCTTGGTGCTGAGCATCTCCTTTGATGCCGAGAACCTTCCCTTGAGGAAGAGCGTCCCATCTTGGTGCTGAGCATCCTCCCTCGGGGCTGCGCAGCCCCACTGGCGCTGAGCCCCGCAGCTCCTTGCGGACACATTCATGGCTCGTGGTGGCCCATGATGTCCCCGTCCTCCACGAGCATCCTCGGAGCTGCGGCTTCCGCGCCGCCCGGCACGTCCCGGCGCTTGTTTACTCCTCACGTCCCGCCGCGTCGCTTCACCCCAGCGCTTCCTGGGCTGGTGTCTGAAAATAGCTATTTTTAACCTTTTAAAAATAGAAAGTCTCGCAGAATAGCAGCTCCTGTTTTTCCATTCCCTTCTTATTTCATCTTACGGCAAAGGAACCCGAGCTGGGCTGCGCCGGGGGTGGTGGGAACCCAGCGCCGTAAACAGGCTCCTGCAAAACGGGCGCTGGGGAAAACGCACGTGCGTCTTGAGAACAAAAAGAAAGGGGGGGAAAAAAAGAGAAGAAGAAGAAAAAAAAAATCAATAGAAAGGCCGTCCACCTTTCACACGGAGCCTTATTTGGTATTTTCATGAAAAGTTATATCTTCACACTGTAAAAAGTGCCACTTATTACTCATGCTTTACTAGGTAAGTGTATTTTCCTTGGCATCGAGTGCGTTGGGTTGTGTGTTTTTTTTTTTATTTTATTTTTTTTATTTCTTCACTACTCCCGTACAAACTATTTCGAAGGTCTCATTAGTTTCTCCATCAGAACTGGCGCTTTTTGCCGCTGTCTGGAGGAGCGGGCTATTAAACCCGAGACAGAACCACTGTTTGTTCGGTAAATATTAGGCTTGACTTCGCGGGACCGTAAAAATCACAGCGCGGGTGTCCTGCCATGGGGCGCACAGGGCAGCCTTTCAGCCCCGGTAACGGGCCGCTGCATGGACGTGGATGTCACCCCCATCCATGGATGTCACCCTGTCCCCATGGCACTGCGTGCGTGTGGGCATCATCCACCCCACGGTCACTACAGATGTGTGGGTGTCACCATGGCTGGGCACACACACACACACACACACAGACCCCTTGGTCACAATGAACACATGGGCATCATCACCTTGTCCCCACGTCACTTGGGCATGGAAATCACTCCATCCCATGGTCGCTACAGATGCATGGATGTCACCCCGTCCCCACGGTGCTATGAGCATAAATGTCACCCTATCCTCCTGGTCTCTGGACACGTGGATGTCACCCTCTCCCTGTTGTCACTGCAGACACAGAGGGATGACACCCCCATCCATGGATGCAGGGATGTCACTGCCTGCGCATGGGCGTCATCCACCCCACGGTCACTACAGATGCGTGGGTGTCACCATCGCTGTGCACACAGACCCCTTGGTCACGACATACACATGGACATCACCCTGTCCCCATGTCACTTGTGCATGGACGTTACACCATCCCATGGTCATTGCAGATGCATGGATGTCCCCTCATCCCCACGGTGCTATGAGCATAAATGTCACCCTATCCTCGTGGTCACGAAGGACACATGGATGTCACCCTCTCCCCAGTGTCACTGCGGACACGCAGGGATGTCACCCCCATCCATGGATGCATGGGTGTCACCCTGTCCCCATGGCACTGCCTGCACGTGGGCATCATCCACCCCACGGTCACTACAGATGCGTGGGTGTCACACACAGACCCCTTGGGCACAACTTACACATGGATGTCACCCTGTCCCCGTGTCACTGGTGCGTGGACATCACCCCATCCCATGGTCACTACAGATGCACAGATGTCACCCTGTCCCCATGGTCACTGCACACAGGTGGACATCACCCTGTCCCCATATCACCACGTAGGCATAAGAGCACCCTGTCCCCGTGGCCACGATGCACACATGGACTTTGGCCCATCCCATTGTCACCACATACACACGTGTCACTGTCACCATGCACACTGATGTCAACCTGTCCTCACAATCACTGTGCACACTCATGGGTGTCATCTTCTTCCAGGAGCCCTGCACACACATGGATGTCACCTTGTCCCCAAGGCCACTCCATACACATGGACATCACCTTGTCCCCAAGGTCATTACATACACATGAACATCACCTTGTCCCCAGGGGCCCTGCACACAGGGACATAGCCCTGTCCCCAAGGTCACTACATACTCATGGACATCACCTTGTCCCAAGTTCCCTGCACACACGTGGACACCACCTTGTCCCAATGGTCACTACCTGCCCACAGGTGTCACCTTGTCCCAGGGTCCCTGCACACACATGGGTGTCACCTTGTCCCTGTGGTCACTACGTACACATGGACATCACCTCCCCTGCACACACACATGCCCACAGGTGTCACCTTGTCCCAAGGTCCCTGCGCACACATGGACATTACCTTGTGCCAAGGTCACTACATGCCCACAGGTGTCACCTTGTCCCAGGGTCCCAGCACACACACAGGTGTCATCTTGTCCCCAAGGTCACTACATGCACAGGGACATCACCTTGTCCCCATGGTGACTACATGCACATGGACATCACCTTGTCCCCATGGTGACTACACACCCAAAGACATCACCTTGTCCCCAGGGACACTACATGCACACAGAGGCCACTTTGTCCAAGGTCCCTGCACACACAGAGACACCACGCACACGCACCCCTCCAGCCCCACCATGGGGAAAACCAGCAGCCAAAAAGCCGCCTCGCCAGCCCCATACCCGTTCTGCCGGCCACCGCCGCTGGCCACCGCCGCCTGCCTCCGCCGCCCCATGGCCGCCGCCTGGCCCGGGGCCCGAGGCTCGGCGCGAGCCGCGGTTCCCAGCCGCTCTAAAAGCCAGCTTTGTGTTTTACAGCCAGGCCCTCGCTTGGCATACGATTTTAATTAGAGTCTGGTTACACGGCTCGGCAGATGTGGAATGTATTTCTTAGCCCAGGTGGAATAAATCTATTGCCATAAAAACCAACCCCCCTGTTATTAAATTCTCCCTTCTAAATAACCCAGTATTGAGATGCACGGCCCCCCCCGGCCCCCCCGCCCGCACCCCCTCAATGCAAACCCTTCTCTAAGTGCTTAATGAGCTTTAATTTTATTATATTCCCCGGCCGTATGAAATGGGCTTCTGGTCCCGGGGCAGGTTCCCGGCTACCGGCCCTGCTCGGAGAGGGGGTGCAGGCTGCTGGGGAGGACCCTGGCGTGGGGGACCGGTCAGCCCCACGGCCAGGGGGCGGCTTTGGGGGGGGGTTGGCACAAGGGTATCATCCTGCCCTGCACCCAGAAGGGGATGCTTGAGGCCAGGGATGCTCGGGACCGGGGATGGCAGAGCTCAGTGCCGGCTGCTGATGGACCATCGTGTCACCCCCAGTGACAGGGATGCTTGTGGGGACTGGTCCCCCCAGTTTGGAGACTCACATCTGCCGGGAGGGCACAGGGACCAGCTGAGAGGTCCCAGGCACCCGAAGGACCTCCCTGCTCTTCCCAGGTCCCCTGTGGTGCACAGGATGTCCACGAGCGTGTCCCTGGGGCTGAGCCCCAGCCCCATACCAAGGCCCATCCATGGCCCTTGAAACACCCCAGTGTGGGCAGAGCCACTCAGGGAGGCAGATGGAGGAATTAACGGGGACACCTGGCCCCTCCAAATCTGGGATCTCATCCCCCTGCATCCCAGCCACAGTCCCCAGTGGCCGCTTCTCCATCCCCAGGCCACCCATGGCCGAGCCACCCTGTACAAACTACAGGGTCAAAAAGGGATGCTGCACCCGCTGCGGGACCCTGGGGTGCGACGGAGCTGGGAGGGTCAGGACACAGCATCCCAACCCCAGGGAATTAAATCTTCTCCACCTCCCCGCCGTGTTGCGGGTGCTGTTTGCAGGGTTTTGGGAGTTGTTTCCATGGGGCTGGGGGCCGGACCCAGCACACAGCCCCCAGTGACACTCACTGACGTCCCCTGGCACGGCACATCACCACATAACAACCACGGCACCTGGTAAATAAGGGGTCACCCAGCCTGCTAAATTGGGGGTCTTGAAGACTTTGGACCTGTTTATCCAAGATCAGACCTCACTGTCCTCCTCCATCTACTTTTCCTCATCATCCTTCTCCTCCTCCTCCATTGCTGCTCCTGCTTCAGGTCCTGCTCACCCACCACCACGACGTCTTCTGCTAAGGCAGCCATCCCCACTGCACATTTTAAAAGTAATAATATTCAAATAATATGATTATTCTTATAATGATGGATTTCTGCCATTCCTCCTGTCTGAAAGGACTTTAGGAGTAAATTTGGGTGCGATGAGACCTGGCTGAGGTAGCAGACGTACTGTAAAGGAGCTCAACAACATCACCCTCAGCCATCCTTACCCGCTCCCATCCTTATATCCCAGGGATACCTGCCATAGGGGTGTCCCTATCACCCCATATCGTCCCAATTTTGGCCATGAGGATGCTAGTGGAGATGTTGTCAAAAAGCTTTGCTAAAATCCCAGTGTATCCCATCCCTGGCTCACCTGGCAGCTGGAGGTCAGGTTGGTCACGATCCACCCTGGCTGTCCCCACCCTTCACCTGCAGGTGACATTCCCCAGCTGGGATAAATCGGTGGTGGCAGGAGTGGGATCTTCAGTGCTTCGGCCCCAGATGCAAACCCTCTGCCCTGCCCCAGGGTGGAGCAGAAAAGGGGTGTTGATTCCTGTGTCTGGGGAGACATAACTCCTTGCTGCCGCCAAAGGAGGAGACGTGCCCACTTCTGCTGGCTCTGTAGTGCTGCCCACCATGGTCCAGGGATGGTCCACCTGAGACTGTCCCATGCCAGTGTCACCAGTTGGGTTTATAAGGCTGCTCTAACCATGGAAAAGGCTTTGTCATGCCAGGACTGGATGGATCCTGGGTCAGAGCTGAGTGCTGAAGAGAAAACATCCTGTTCCTGTGGTGTGGAAAGCAGCATTTTGGTCTCCTGGGCTGGTTGGACACCCCACCATGACACCCCACCGGGCTGGAGAAAGCCTCTGAATGCTCCCTGAGGTGGAAACTCAGAAACATAGTAAAAATCCCCAAGCATTTCTAACAAAATCGCCAAGTGCTCTTACCCCCTGGGAGCTTTGGGGCGGGGTGTCTCACCTGCTTGGGTGCAAATCAGGAGTAATCAGGGGCCAAAAGTTTTCCTGCAGTGCATTAAAATCTTCTGCAAGACTTTGTGGAGGCCGAAATTATGGGTGGGTTCAAATAGGGCCCAGGTGGGTACGCGGAGCTGCTGATGGCTATTGAGCCACGGTGCTTTGGGATGTGACATCCACCTCCAAGCCCTGACCCATCTCCTGCCAGGAACCAGGGTGGGGGCACCCCAAGGAAGGGTCATCTCTTACTCACCCTATTTCTGGTGATTTTCCTCAATTTGAGGAGACAAGGATGCCTGGGGAGTTGTCTGCGTGGTCTCCTCCAGCAGGCTAAGCAATGGCAGAGCCAGTGCTTGGCAACTTCAAAACTTGGGAAAAAACCCAAAACCAAGTAGCAGTATCTGCTCTCCAAGATCCCACCTCTCCCAGCAGGGGCCATGGGCTGGAAAGGGGAGTAGACTCTGTCCTGCTGGCATCAAAGCAAGGGCTGGAGCCCATGTCAAAGCCTAGAGAGCTTTGTGAACCATCGCAACGCTCTGTTGGGCCTCTGAAAAAGCTCTAAGATGTATAAAAAAACCCAAATTGTAGAAAGGAGGGGAAGATGACACGGGAGAGGAATATGCACAAATGCACAGGGCACCCAAGGACCTGCTGATTCCATCCCGTGGGAACACTGGCATGTCATTTCCAAAAAAAAATCTCCCGCTGACATACCCCACTGCACCATCCCAAACCAGGATGTTTGAAGAACAAAACCCCCAGGATTTTTTTTTTTCTGGTTGCAAGAGATGCCTCCTCCCTCCCTTTGCCTTGGTGTAAAAGGAGTAAAACCGTAGGCTCTGTGAGAAGCGGAGTCTGAGCCCTCCCCACCAATTCCCGGCTGGGAGACTTGGCGCTGGGCTCACCCATGAGTTTTCCCCCAGCTGGCCTCTCTTCTGGCTGGTATTTTGCGATTGCTTTTGTGCCAAGGAGCTGCGGATGACGTTATCCCTCTTCCCCAGACCAGGTGTGGGGAGCACGGCTGCTCCCCGGGGGTGCAAAACCTCACGGGGGGATAAGGGACCATCCCCACCGGGAACTGGGACCCCAGAGCTGGTAAGAGCATCACCCAAGGCTTGTTTTGTTGCCCCATGCAGAGATCGGGCTACTTTATGGCTGGTCTCACCAAAAGAAAGAGCAATGAGCTACAACCGAACTATGGCTGCAAATCCCAGCTCGCGCCACTTCTCCATGTGCAGGTCATCATCTGTCTTCTCCTAGGACCTGCAACGTGACCCCAAAAGGCACCGAGCCCCTTGGAAGCTAGCCAGCAGCCAATTCAACCCAGACATCCCAATCCCAACCGGTGCACAAGCTGCCCAGCCAAGAAAGAGAGGTAAAACTCAAGTTTTGGGTCATGGGAAAATGATTCCTCCAAGGCAATGACCAGCTAGAAAGGGTTAAATTGCCATTTGAAAGGCAAAACCTCCTTCAAAATCCTTTTGGATGCGTAGGGTTAAACCTTGGCCATGCCAATGTGAAGGACAAAACTCTGATTCCAGCGTGCCTTGATTTTAACCGAAGCTGCTCAGATCTGCAGGACAAGTTCAAGGGCAAGAGGCACCTGAATGCCTTTGGAGAGCCTCGTCACCTTCGGCCAGTGGTTGACGAGGCTGATCTGGAAATCCAAAGTCAATCATACAATCTCTTATTTATTAGCAGATCAACACTGTCTGTAGAGTTCGTTCTAGTTATTTTGGGTATCTTTCACAGGCTGGGGGTCGTTTAGGTGAAGGGCCAAATTATATCCACCTCTAACCGACCTTTTCTGTTGGTTTTGGTGCTTCAGATTCAGCTTCAAATGCCAATAATCCATCTCGGGAAGTCAGCAAAGCAATTTGCTGTCCTCCGCTGGAAACCTCTTGGCCCAGGTAGCAACCGCCAATAGCTGCGTCACGTATTGAAGCAGCTATCATCACGTATTGAAAGCCTTTGCCCGTTGTGCAACTGGGTCTTCCTGACTTCCAAGGAAGGTCATCGAGGGAAGGACAACGTGCAGTTCTCTGTGTCACGTCTGGGCTGTAACGTCAGTAGGCTCCAGATTCCCTCACTCCGCCGAGGAGCAGGAGCCCACACTGGTGTCTGCGTAACTTCTCGGGACGTGCTAAAAGCAGCCTGGAAGGGGATCAATGTTTCCGTTCATTATTTAGTGCTGATCCTCCTGCCATGGAACGGGAGCCGGAAGCCTGACGGGGTTTGGAGGAACCTCAGCAGGTCCCTCTGCAGCCCCCTGCCAAACCCCGCTTGCAAACCGCTGTCTCGGGCAGCCCACCGGGGAGCAAAACTCTGTTTTACCCCATTTTCCTGTGCAAACTGTGGCCTGGAGCACTCGTAACCAAGAAAAAAACAGCCATAGAGACAGGCAGGAAAAATAAAGAAGATGTAAATTTGGCCTGTTTGGGTGGACACTGACATTGTAGGTCTTGGCGGTAGGGGACACCAGTAGGGGACGCTTGCCCACATTTCCCATCTAGATAGGTTTCTTGGAGACCTGCTTGTCCATCCCACTCTGGATCTGGGGGTTTAGTATCGTGTGGTTCCCTTTGTTTGCACAAGGGCCTGGAGGTCGGAGGACTGGTTGCTGAGATTGTCCTGGAGTTTAGCCCTTTCCACATCCCCCACCCATCTCACTACAGCCATCGCTGGGGGAATAACCACCCTGGGCCTCCAGCAGCCAGTGGCTGTGCAACCCAGCGAGGGAGAGACGTGGAGAGAGGCAAGAAAGAGCTCCCAACCATGGGAGTGGGCTCTCAGGACTTTCCTCCCCTGGGACGAAAGCTGGGCTTGCAGTTGGGGCTGGGATCCCACTGATTCCTACTGACGAGACAGTACGTAAGCCCATGGTGACATGTCCAGTTTTCTCCAAGCAGGACCAAGTCCTGGAGGGCAACCGGACTGGATCCTTCCTAAAATGTGGGTCTTCATGCCATGCAAAAATGAAAGATGCATGGGGTCACAGCAACAGGACCAACTGATGAAACACATCTCCCACCCAGTCCTCAGCAGCTATTGTGCTGCTTGGTGGGAACCCCATGCCAAGACCACAGCCTGCTCCAACCCCTAGTGGTCCCGAGGAGAACCACTGCTGAGCACAAACGCCACAAAACATTCTTGCTTTCTGTGGCAATCAGGGATCACAGACACCATTTCAGAGGTGGATGTACCCCCTCCTGAGGAGAGCAGGATTCCTACCAACATGGATCACTCACCCATGTGTCCTTAGCATGGCCACCCTCTTAAAAGACAATTTTTTCCACCCCACAGGAGGAGAAGCGCTCTCTTGTGCTGCAGGGCAGCTCCAGGATGGTGCAAGAGGGACAAGGAGTTGGCAGTGATGTCGTTCATCTCCCTGGGGAGGAGAACAAGCTCATCCCAAGGATGCTGGATGAGGCTAGTGAGATGCAGTGCTGTGGGGAAAGGAAGTCGTCAGGACAGCTGTACCACGAACTAGTGTCCAACACACACTGCAGCATTTGCCCTGCTGCTCAGGACCTGGGAAGACCCTTGACGCATGGGTCCCCTGCCTCACCAGGTGGACTGGGACACCATGAGTGGGGTCATCCTGCCAAAAAGCATGCCCAAATGCCATGTCTCCTGCCAGGCTGGTCACACTGGCTTCCCCTGGTGATCCCCAGGGAGAAGTGGTGCTGCAAGGGTGGTGTTCATGCCACTGGGTGGCCATATTTCACAACAGCTTCTTCCATCACTTTGTCTCTGTCCCTTTTTGAATTCATATCTATGTTCTTGACCACCACAAGAAGCCATGGTTCCTGTTCCAAACCACAGGTTGAACCTCACCACCCCATCTCAGCTGGGACCTGCACCTTCCCAGGGAAGAGAAGAGGTTTGTTGTCTTCTTCTGACCACCCAAAATCCACCCCTCTGGGCCTCCAGACCAAAAATCTGTCACACAACCACATTTCAGGGATGTCCGCTCAATCCAGAGGAGATGTATGTGTGTATGGTCAGATCTGAGCACAAGTTCTTCTGCCATCCGGTCATGCAAGCAATTGCCCCGTTGACGAGAGGAGGTTGACACATCCAGTTGGCAAAGCTCCTGGTGCAAGCTGTGGTGGCCACAATAATGCCCCATGGAGGAAGATAAATCTTATATCAGTGCTCCTGTGGCTATATCAGGGTCTAGGAAGCTGGGTGCCCTCTCTGCAGAAGACATGGTGGTGTCCATGCTTAGCACAACCTCTAGCAGGCGTGGCCAGACACCCAGCTCCCGTGGGCACAGTGAGGGTGTTGCACAGTGGTGATTGCAGGAAAACCAGGGCTGTAAATCCATATATTGTTCCTACCCAAGACTCCATCCACACCCAGACCCCAACCCGGCCTGGGGGAGATGGGGGACAATGCATCTCACGTGGCTGGTGTGAGGTGGTGGTGATGGGGACGCAGAAGCCCATGGTACCACCACTGCTCCTCTCATGATGTAGGAAGAGGTTGATGGGCCCTAAGGGACGTATGCCCAGGCATGAGGATGGGGAAAGGTGCTGGGACCCCAAGGGAAGAGCATTTGGGGACTGCAGAAGACAATGTTGAGGGGATGGACTGATGGTGAGCAAAGGGAGGGATGAAGGGGGTCTGGGGAGGAAAAAGCATGTGAAAAGAGAGGGATAAGGGGATAAATGGGCCAGTTCTGCCTAAGCAGGTGAGTGGACACTGTGCTTGTCCCCAGTCAGTGCAATTTGTCTCATTAATTAGACTCTATCTCCTCATTAAGCTCCTCTTTGCCTGGTTGAGGGGCTCTCTGCTGTGTGTGTACGTGTGTTTGGAGGTCTGGGTGCCAGCAACGCAATCACACCGCAGGTCACAGCCAGGTGCTGGAGAAGCTGTCAGTCTGGGAGAGGTACTGGAGAGACTGGGGATGGTGAATTGGAACTGGTGGTACTGGGAGGTCCAAGGCAGCTACTGGAGAGACCATGGAACCTGGAGGCTGGCTGCTGGGAAGGCCGTGCAGGGTGCACATGGGTTACCACATGTGGCATCTCCAAACTTACACAACTTGCGTTAAGTCTCATTTCTCAGGTGGCCACCCAGGGATGGACTCTACACGAGTCTGTCCTGAATTTCCAGCAGGCTCCGAGCCCCTCTCAGGGCAGCTTTGGACATGGTAAGCACCCACTCGTCCTTAAAAATCAGCAGTGCTCCCCGCTGCCTTCCCAACTTGGGGGAAACCCAACTTGGCAAACCCTCAAATCCATCTTCCAGCACCCGCAAGAAACTGCCCAATCTCCAAAGTAGCCCAAGTCCTTCTGAGCGGCAGCGGAGACCTCTGCAAACCCCAACCTTTCCATGGGGCTGCCTCAAGCTTCACAGCTCAAACGCAACCCCCAAAGCTTGAAGAGGAGCATGTCCAGGGCAGAGCTCTTTGCCATTTGGACGTGTGGCCAAGCTCTTCTCCCCTGCTCCTTCCAAGGCCACCACCTTCCCACTCAGGGACACCGACCCGCAGCTGAGAAGGGCACAGCAAGATACAGGGTGATGTTTGCTCCCTCTCCCTGTGTCTAATGAGTCCATCGGGATTATTTTCATTGTCTGTGCAGCTGGGAGGCAAAAAGGGGTGTCCGGGCCAAGTAATCCTTCTTACTTCATTTTCAACTGTTTTCAAAGCCCCTGATCAGACGACCCAGATGGTGCTAAATGGCCGTGAACAACCTTTAAACAGTGGGTTATTGTTGTGCTCATTGAGTTAGATAATTGTGATGGGCCTGAACTAATTAATTTCTACCCAAAAAAAAGCACTGAATCATGGTCTTTTGGCAATGCTGGTGAGAAGGACTTGTAAGCAGCTTTCTTCGGATTTATCCAGCCCCGTACGAACAGGGATCTCCACCGGGGGCCGCGTGCTTCCGTGGGCAAAAAATAGGAAAGCAAGAAACACCATCCCCATGCACTGGAGACGGCAGCCGGAGGTGGGGTGGGAGGCTTTCCTGCATCCCATGGGGCAGGAGGACCACAAGCACCGCGGGATGCTCCATGGGCTCCTTTGCACCATCCGTCTGTCCTAACTCCCCTTTGGAAACCCCACGTTTGGGGATGGCCACGTAACACGTACAGGGCGGAGAGGCCAAGCATCACACCGGAGGAGAAGGCCCCCCGGGGCTGCGGTCATGCCGCGTTGGTCACGTTTCCTCCACCTCCCATCCGTCCTTTGGCTCCAGCTCTGCCAGCCACGGTCTCCGAGGATTTCCCTGTTTTTCTCATCACCCCTCTCTCGGCACCCGTCTTCCAGGCAGCCAGGGGTTTTTTCCAGTGTCCGGATAGTCCTGACTTGCTGGCAAAGCTTTCCTCTGCAGGGATTTTTTTTTTTGTTTCACAGTTCTAGGGGTGTCAAGCTTTGACAAAGCTGGAGGCGGGGAAATGCGATCTCGTTTCCCCAGCAGCTTGGACAACCCGCCAGATTAGGTACATCCTGAGCTGCTCCGGCATCCAAAAAGGTGCAGAAACAGGGGAAAAGAGTGATTACAGACACATTTCTATGTGAGAAGAGACAGGAAATATTAGGACTGTTTAGTCTGGAGAGGAGACAGGTCCACGGTGGCACGAGAACAGCCTGTGAGACGCACAGCACGGATGATCCTCTGGTTTCTCCATTTCTCATCTCTGACAAAGAAAGGGATGTGCAGAGCGGATGCGGGGGAAACGCTCGCCTGGCACGGCACAGGGGTCTCTACGGAGAGCTGCAAGCACCGCTTTAAGAGAAATACCACCTTTTTGGGGAGAAAACCCCCCACCTTGGCTGGGGGAAGTTGATATGAGAACACACAGCCCAACTCATTGGGAGATGCTTCATCTACGAGTCAAAAATTCAAACCATCTCCAGAGCCATGGTCTTCATAGAGGACTTTCAGGGCAGCACCAAACCCAACAAAACCTTCTTGTATGTGACTTAATTTCCCCATGGCAGAGTCCTAATGATGCTGACACCCCAAATTGAGTGGAGCACGTCACCAGCCCCTTCTCTCCCATCTCGTCCGGTGGGGAACAAGGCTCCAGTGAATGTAGCCGAGAGGTATTGGCTTCCCCTTGGCTCCTGAGCTGCCTGCGGGGAAGGGGGGGGGCTTCATGCAGATTAAGGTGAAAGCAGATATTTTGCATGACTGCAAATCCGATGCAATGGAAAACAGCAGGAGCCAAGGAAGTGAGTGTAGCTGGCAATTATATAGACATATAGTTTAGAGAAGTGTTTTGACTAACCTGATAATAGAGCATGAAATAGCATGGCTCTGACGTAAAAAAACCCTAAGACCTCGGAGGTAGAGCCAAGATTTCTGATGGTGGCTTGCCATCCATCCCAGAGCACACAGCCACGGGGTAATTCAGGTTGGACGGGACCCCAGGAGGTCCCTGGTCCAACCTCCGGCTCCAAGCAGGGATAGCTTTGAAGTTACATCAGGTTGCTCAGGGTTGCGTCCAGGCAAGGGCTGCATTTCTCCAAGGATGGAGATGCCCCCCCTTTCCCTCAGTCCCTGTTCCAGCGTTTGATCTACCTGAAGGGGAAAACTTTTTTGGCGTACCTTCCAGCTGGACTGAGTCCAGCCTGGCACTGCCTGCCTGGTACTGAGGACCCAAACTGGACCCAGTGCCCAAATGCTCTCTGCAGAGACCTAAGGTGTCGCAGCACAGGTTGCACCTGCCATGAGATATCTGATGCACTTATTGCACACAAAACAGATTGCAGCAAGAGGAGAGAAGGATCGCAGGAGGGCTGGCAGGAGATACAGGTCCCACAGAAGAAGCAGCAGGAGACACAGGTCTTGCAGAAGAAGTGGCAGGAGATGCAGGTCCTGCAGAAGCAGCGGCAGCATGCAATTCAATCACAACATCTTCTCCCTGAGGGTCAAGAAGAGACTGCGGTGAGGGGACAACAGCCTCAGCCAGGGATGCTGCATTAAACACCCCTGTGTGTTGCTGTTGTCCCATGGACCCAAATCCCTTCCAATGGGAGAGATGCTGCTGTGGTCCAATTGCATGGATGCACCTGCAAATACCCCGAGGAGCCCACAGAGAGTTCAACAGAGCCGTTACCCAGCGGTGGCGAGAATTAGCCATGTTTAACCCACATGCAAAATGCTGGCAGAGACTAAGCAGATACAGGCAGGGTGGCAAAGCCCATCGATGCCACCTCAGGCCTCATGCAAGAAGCCTTCTCCTTGCAGGGCTGGGTGTGCTGATGTTCCCCTCTCCTCCTGGCTCAGGCCAGGGATGGTGTCTGGGTCCATGACAAGTTCTCTTGGACAGGGCATTTGAAGACCCGAAGACCCAAAACCTTTGGTGTCATACAAGCAGTGTTTGAGTGTTTGCTCTGAGTCTTTTTTCTCTCAAGACATCGGGAAACCTCTATGTGATGGCATCAAGACACATGCTGCTCCTCCAGCTCAGTGGTGCCACCAACGGGTGCTGGCTTTCTGCTCACGGGTTTTATCCACACCAGCAAAAGGTCCAAGCTGACTGAAACTCCTTCTCATGCTCTGTGGCTAATTCAAGAGGAACATGGGGAAGGCAGTCCAGAGCAGGGGGACTTTGGCCGGGTTGTGCAGGGAGGTCTTGGAGAGCTCCATCTTCATCTTTCCCTCACCATGCATCATGTCTGCAACCACAAGCTGAGGTTTTTCCTTGCTCATAGATGTGAAAGCACAGTCAGGATTGCAAGGTTTTGTTCCTAACCTTTGAACAGCTCAGAAGTTAGTCACAACGAGCACAACTGGACAATGACAGGGCTGCAGACCTCGTTCAGAAGCTCTAAGGAAGGCAGCCCAGCTGTAAAGAAAGACTACAAAGGTGCTGAGCTCAAGGTAAGGGGAGCAAATGCAACCATCAGTGACAGGGTCATGGGCACTTGGGTGGGCAATGGCAGGGCAGGGTGGTCTCAGCCCTGCACATGCCAGGAAGGATGCTGTCCCTGATGGTCCCCCAATTGTGGTGGGATGGGTGCCCGCGTGATCAGGGCTGAAGCAGAGGTGGCCGTGAGATGAGTGGCATGTCCACAGGGAAGGTCCCTGACAGACCCTGGGAGCACCCTGTTAAACCCTCCTTAGAAAGCCCATCCCTGCCCTCCAAGCTCAGTACCACAAGAGATGAGAGGTCCCGTGGCGCTGGGCCAGCTCTGCCCCAAAATCAACCCCGGCTTCATGGCTCGTGTGGAAATGGCGTGATTCCTGCAGAGGCAAAAGGACACCGGGAGGAGGAGCGGGGCGAGGGAGGCGATGCCACCAACCGTGAAATGTTGGCTTCTGATCTGTGGCTGCTGATCCAATTAAAAGGGTTAATCCCCAGAGATGCCCCTGTGGGTAAAGCAGCCTCTAAGAGGTCCCCCGTGGAGAGGCATGGTCATTAGGGCATGCTCCTGGCACGGCCGGGTCTGGTGTATCACTGACACGATTACAGATTACCCACCGCTCACAGCCCCCTCCAACCCCACAGCAAGTCCCTCTGCTCCTCCTCGGCCACATGTCACTGGGCAGTGCTACGTGCAGAGGTTGGTCACCAGCCCACGTGGCCCCTGGGCACATCTCCAGCGCTCCTCTGGGATCGTTTTTTACAGTCCTTGGAAAAATAAAGGTCTTTGACACTGGCCAGCATTCAGGGTAAACCATGGTGAGGGTGATGTCTTCTCCCTCCCATGCCACTGCAGGGAAGGAAAAGCCAGAGGGCCAAAAAATTTATGGCTGGAGAAGGGAAAGGATGGATGGAGAAGGATGGATGGATGGATGAATGGATGGATGGGAAGGATGGATAGGGAAGGGTGAGGAACACACCTAAGAAACCCATGGTTGCAGCTCTGCCATCTGCAGGGAGAGCTGAGCCTACTCCTCAAATCCCTGTTGGCTCAGGGATCACCTCAGCTGGGTAAGAGCCCTTCCTGCCTCACTGCAGAGAACAGAGGGGAGGCTTTTGGGTCTCCTTGGGTGGAGACAAGCTGTCCTGCACCACCTGTGGCCGTGTCCCTCTGACAGCAGACACCAGTGCTGCTCCAGGACCAGTGCAAGGCTTATTCCTCCAACCAAACCAGCAAAAAGCAGCGATGTCCTCGTTTTCTCTGCCAGGAGCCGGCAGCCGAACTGTGGCACTTGGCTCCTGCCTACCTGGAGCTCGCCCCTTTGGTCCGTGCTGCCACAGCGAGCGAGGGGGAGCAGCAGCCAAGGCGAAAATGTTTTACTGTTCAATATAAAATTTATGGGGTGCCTTTTATGACAGCGTCCCAAAGCAGGGCTGCAGTAAAGGGATAACTAAAAGGCAGCAGAAAGCCTGACTCACAACAACAGAGAGCTGGCAGTGGCGTAACGCCTGAGGTGGGGGAGAAGCGGGCACCGGAGAAGATGAGATGTTGCTCGGAGGCAGCCAGGGCCCGGCGGTGCAATGGTTCTGGGAGATAAAGAAAGTTATGGGAGGATGGGACAGTCACATCATGCAAATGGCGTCTTTGGAAACTTCCACATCTTCCTTTCATGGTGGGTACGCTCAGCACCAAACCCTGTGTGCTAGGATCAACTTCAGTGCAAGGACAATGGCAGCAGGAGGAGCAGAGCATACCCAGTCCACCTCGGAGCACCAGGGCAATGCCATCTGTGTTTCCCAGGAATGGACCAGGCCGCAGCATCACCTCTTGGTGGGAAGCTCCTTGGGATGAGACCGCTTCTCCATCTCCATCTCGCATCTCCATGAAATCTCTCTCCAAAGAATCTCTCTCTTGCTTATTGCTGTTAATCTCCAAATCTCCCTGCCCAAGGCAAAGCTCAGCCACGTGTCCAGGGTGATACAGCACAGCAGCTCTGGGGTTACTCCAAACACGCAGTGCTTTTTAGAAGAAACATAATGTCCCATGCTCTGGGTAGAGACTACTCGGTGAGGGACGGCACGGACCTCACCCAGGCAGGTTCCTCTGTCTCTGCTCACCAAAGGGTTTCTCCTGGCTGTGGAGCAGCCGGCACCATCCACCACCCTCCTGGAGATGGTAGAGGAGCTCTGTGTGCACAGCACTCAGCTGATTTGCACCCAAGAGGTCTCCTGCCCGTCTCTGGGCTCAGCATAACTCATATGGGCTCAATATAACCCATACTGGGCCCAGTAATCTATACTGGCATCGGTAATCTATAGATACCTGCAGGAAACCTAGTCTGGGCTGGGCAGTGCTGGGTTTGCGCTGGTTTTCTCCAGGCCATCCCTAGGAACCCAAGCGGGCGGCTTCATTTCAAATGCCTGCCGCTTCTGGTAAACGAGCGTAAATGGGGCCTCAGCTCTGCTTCAATTAGAGCACGCAAGAGCGAGTTAATTAGGCTGAGGAGTGAGGGGTCAGGCTCTGCCCGGCGACTGGCAGCATCTTCCCCGCTGGGGCACGGCTGTGGTCATGCATACGGCCATGGGGCGAGAGGATGGTTTCACTCCCATCCCTTTGCCCCACGCCACAGGGGACACCTCCCAGTGCCCAAAAACATCACTGGGATTTTTTCCTGAATAAATTTAACCGCGTCGGCCCCATCTCCTGGATCATCGCACAGCTCCGGTGAGCGGTGCCGGGTCGCTGCCGACCGGCTGCTCCGATTATCCCCCGTTGCTCCTTGCTGCGGGTTCACTGGAGCTGTGGACATTTTGCTCTTTGGCTTCTCGGCCCTTTGGCCATGCACAGACCTGGTTTCCATCCACATCCTGAGCGCACGGCAGCAACCTCTGGTTTTTTGGGAGCGTAACGAAGAGAGAAGGGGAAGGCATGGCTGTCCCCGGGGTGGGAGCTGCTCGCATTGATCCCTTTACAGCCCCACGTGAGCAGTTGCCTGTCCAAGAGAGAGCACCTGCACTCACTTAGCAGCTTGTTGGGCGCCCATCCAGCACGCCAGGACCTCCCGGTTCCTGGCCCGGGTTTGCCCCCAGCCTTCGCCTGACCCTGGTGCCCCAAAGCTCTGTTTTCAGCCCCAAACCGTCTGTGCACCGTAAGCGAGTGGGGCGGGATGATCCCCTTATGAAGAGCAAAGCATCCGTGGGATGCTCTCTGCATGCCTTGATCCCGCATCCCAACCCTTAGGATGCTGCCTGAGTGAGTGAAGGGGATCAGACCCCACCAGGATGGGGGGGGGAAGGCGGGGAGGGGCAACAGGGCCCCGCTATGGGGGAAGGAGAGCCAGCAGAGGAGGCTGAATCAAGAAGACGCTTTAATCAGATTTATCAGACAGATCTGGATCTCCAAATAAATAGATTTATCAAAACAGAATAAAACAAGAAACCAGGGATAAATACATGTACCAAAACAACCTGAAAATCCCCCAAAGCTATTTCCAGACAGGGGGAGGGCGATGCTGGCTGCAAGCCCTCCTCCCCACGCTGCAGAAATGGTCCTGTTTGCCCTTTGGGAGATGCCTCTCCTGTGAATACAGCCCAGTAGATATTATGTAGAATATATATAAATATATAGCATAATAACATGCTTAGTAGCGACCTTAGTGCAGTGTTCGGGGTCTCAGACCCTGTCAGCAGGTGGGTCCTCCCAAAAACTACATCTTCAAGTGACCTGCAAAGAAGGGAAAAGAATCCTCCCAGCTGAAACAGAGGAGAAAAAGCCCAAGATTTTTCAAGAAATGCCCTTTGGAGGATATTCAGCCAAAGAAACCCTTTTGCAGATCACTGGGGCTCTCAAGAAAAGAAATCAGGATGATTTTTCTCTCCTCGCAGGTCATCCTTATGCCGGCGGTTGGTAAAAAGCATGGTCACGTTCTGCTTTACTGCTAGCTCCTGATGCTCTTCAGAAATCCCGGGGTGTCAGGAACGTATCCCCAGTCTTCACATCGCACCAGGTCTCGCATCTCCGCCGTCTCTCCTTCCTCCCTCTGCACACTCGACATCTCCGGTGGCAGGAGACGACGGCCGGCCTCTTCCACTCCCCGGCTGGAGAGAGGCACCTCCACGGCTGTGGCTGCAATGCGGTTCCATTTGGTTCGTTTGCTGGAGTTTCTGTAATTTACACTAGTGTTACCCTTTATTGCTGTGCCAGTCTATTTAATAATGCAACTTTTTTTTTTTTCTTTTCATATATATGTGTATGTGTGTGTGTGTGTGTGTGTAGATAAATCAATAGCTAGGTTAAAGTGTTTTTCTTTACAAGTTCTTTGTTTCTTTCTCTGGGCTCTCTGTCATCCTCAGCTCTGACGTCTGGGCTCGGAAGATGTTCCAGTGACCTGGATGAGCAGAGACGGACACTCGTTAGTAACAACCCTTGGAGCAGGAAAACACAATTTACCCCACGCATAGCACCCTCCGCATGGGAGAGGACCCACAAGGACCACGCTGGGAGGGAGGTGGGGAGAGAGGGCTACCCACAACATTGGCCAAGGCCAGATGGGGCCCCACAGTCTGGTCCTAGACTTTGCCATCTTGCAATTAAAATTGTATTATTTGAGGTCAAGGGGCCCTTTATACCTCCTGCAATGCAATTAACAGCACAATCGACAGCATAGAATCAGAATCATAGAATCGTTTTGGTTGGAAGAGACCTTTAAAATCATCAAGTCCAACATTTCCAACGCTTTCCCTGGAAACCACTCGCACGCTCTTCAAAGAAAAGGAGCTCAGCCCGAAACAGGGATAAATCCTTCCTTCTGCCTCCTCAAACGATGCTTCAACGTGAGCGGTCAGGGCCATGTCTGGGATTGGGGCTGACTCCCTGCCTCTCGGGGGGAAGAAGCATTTCATGGGCTTCTCTCCCCCCTTCTCTCAGTCCCATTTCTTTGGGGTGGGTTGCTCAAAACCCCCACATTTATATTTATTTTTATGCTGCTACCCCAGCCTTGGCTCTTCATGCAGGGCTTTGCGACCACCTATGCAGGGGAAGATCCTGCTGCAGAAGGAGGAGAAACCCCTCTGTATCCCCCCACAACTTCACCAGTGAGCTGCAGGCTCCCCGCAAAGCAAATGCATCGGTGGGAGCTGGGAAACACCCCAAAAACTCGCACAAAGTGTCCCAATCCCTCTCCTTCCTCCCCCAAAACACCAGCATCCCCAGAGGTGCAGGAGGTGGCTGAAGGTGCTTTCCCTCTAGGTGGTTGCTTCCCTTGTAATCCCAGCAAGGATTATGCAGCCCTAATGTCGTCATCCCCGGGGGGGGGGGCATATTTTCTAGCTGAATTAATCTCCTGTTGTGAAGAAATCACCGGCCAATGCTTTCCTAGAGCTTGTGGCAACGGCAGAGGGATGGTTTCACAACAGGGTTATTTGTCAGGGGAAACTGAGGCAAGAAGCAGTGGGCACACACCGGAGACCCCATCAGGTTGCGAAGGCTAACCTGGGAGCAGGGACTTGAAAAACCCTCCAGGGTTTGGTCAAGAGATGTTGTCTCGAAGGGATTGGAGGTGAAAACAACTCTCCACCCTCCCCAGGGCACTGGGCGTGCTGGTATGCACTGGGCAGCAGCGTCGGTCCCAGCTGACCCCATGACCTGCGGGTGCTGGACAATATGGGAATGGCTCCGATCCGAACCTAACCCATTAAACTCTAACCCAGCCCTGGCGAAGAGGCAGCCAGCGGGAAATAACACGGCAGTTTCGCTCTGCACAGGCACTCTCGGCATGTGCACTGGCATTCCTGCTTTTTGTAACATTTACGCACATCCAAGAACATTAAGAATGATTTTTAAAAATATTTCAAGAGTTTATACTTTTTTGCAAATCCCTTGCATCATTTCACTTCCCCCCCCCCCCCCGCCCCCTCCCCAGTAACGCCAGATGGATTAGATATAAAAATCAAACAGTTTTACAGGCTTTGGAGAGACAAAGCCTTTGGATTTCACAAGCGCGCGTCCACTTTTAGAAAGCTGGCTGCCCTTTCCGATACCATAAAGTGAAAATGCGACTGCTAACCAGGAGTGTTGCATGAGTGTGTGAAGACAGGTCAGCCCCGACCCGTCTGTGTTTGCACAAGCTTCTCCCTACGGCTCAGCTCTCCACGCCGCGCCGGGATTTAGGCAGCCTTTGCGAAATGGCAGGAAAACACGGGGGTTGTTTGGGGCAGGGTCTGACAAAGGAGCAAGGAAATGGGATTTTTTTTTTTTATTTTTTTTTTTCTTTTCTCTCCCTACCTTCGTTCGTCCTGGTGATCAGCCTGAAGTTCTGTGCTTCTTGCTTGAATTCTTGTTTGCTGATCTTCTTGGTCTGTATCAGATGAAATATTCCTGCAGAGGGAAACACAGGGCATCAGGCTCTGCGACGCTCGGTTTAAGGCTCAGAGGGGTTTGGACGCACAGCGCTCTGTCCCCTCCTGAGATGCAGAAGAGAGACACAGGCTGCACTGGATGCCCCGGGGTCCTGGTTCGGTGCGGGACCTGCTGCCAAAGCCTGGTGGGACTTTGGGAGTGAATCCAGGACTGGCCAAGAACTAGGAGAAATCTCGTTTGAAAACGGTGAGTGCTCGTTAAATCAGAACACGGCAGGGACAACACCACGAAGCAGGTGAAAGAATAATAAGACTTTGTTGCTCTGGAAAGCATCTCACACTGGAGGAGGTCTCATCTCCCCAGAACCATTAGAGAAATTAAGGTGACGCCAATGGGCTCCCCCTCTCTCTCTCTCTCTTGCTCTTGACCATCTACCTTCCCTGACCGCAGAGGCCCCTCCATCCTCAGATGTTTTCCTTTCCTGGAAGCAGCCGGAGACCAAAGTTTTCCATCTCTCTGCCCCCAGCCCTGAACCTCCTCCAGGACAGAAAAAAACCACGAATGACCTCAGCAGAGATTGATATTTCTGTCCGTGCCAGCACCGTCCCGTTAGTGGAGGTGCCTGACTCAGACATTTGACCCAAGAAAACCAGAACCTGCATTTAGCAACGGAAGCGACCTTTCGGCAGGATTAGGGGTTACGATATTCATATTTGCCTGCGAAGCGTGACAAACCAGACAGGTATGCCTGGCACATCCTTCCCCACCTCTCACCCGGGCTCCTCGTGCGTCCAGCCTCTCGCTACCAGCAGACGTGAGAGGCAACGTGGTCCCCCTTATTTGGTTAAGAGACTTTCCCCGATTCCCAGCAGCAATTACACATAAAAAGAGTATGTAACAAATGAGAACCGGCTAGCAATCCATATAAACGAGATGTTATGGACTGTGGAAAATTAATACAGGAAGTCAAAGACATCCGGAGAAATATGTGGATATTTGGACTATTAATAAGTCCTTTAAGTGGATCAGAAAAAGAAGTCCTACCAGTAACAAAAGAAGATACGGGATGAAGATAATAAAACTGTTAATGACGCAAGAAAGGCACAAGTGTTCAATAAATCCTTCTGGTCTATACTTAGAAAGGAGCAGAAGGGTGTGCTTATAGTCCCTGTGGCTGATGAAGCACTTTCCAGTACATTAGTAACCAAGAGGATATTTTAAACAAGAGCTACAAGAGATAAACATCTTTTAATCAACCGACCTAGATAATGTTCACCCAAGAGCCCTCGGAGAGCTGTCTGAGACCTTTGGCCCCACGGACGGTCGTTTCTGACGGATGCCAGGACCTGGGGAGCAGCGGAAGAATGCAGACGATGCTCCAGCACACACAAGGAGAGCACGAGGAGGCGCAGATAAGAATAGCCCGCTGAGCCTGTCATCCGCCGGAGAGGCAACACGGGATGGAGCTGGTAAAAGGTGATGCCGTTTCCCGGTGAGCAGATCCTGTCCACCAGACAGGACCGTTCTATGCAATGTTTGGGATGAGATGGAGGGAGGTGGTGGGGCTGTCGGGCACTTGCCACCCTTCTTGGTGCTTTAAAGGGGGCTTATAAGAAAGATGGGGACAGAATTTTTAGCAGGGCCTGTGGCGATAGGACAAGGGGTAATGTCTTTAAACTGAAAGAGGGGAGATTCAGAGCAGATATTAGGAAGAAATATTTTATGCTGAGGGTGGTGAGACACTGGCCCAGGTTGCCCAGAGAGGTGGGAGAGGTCACATCCCTGGAAACATTCCAGGTCAGGTTGGGTCGGGCTCCGAGCAACCTGGTCTAGTTGAAGATGTCCTTCCTCATGGCAGGGGGTTGGAATAGAAGGCCTTTAAAGGTCCCTTCCCACCCAAACCATTCTATGATTCTATGCTTTAGGCACTGCCTCAGGACCAAAAAACAAGCGGAGTCCAGTAGGGCGCAAGGAATGAATTAAGGATCAGCCCCATCTCCTCCAAGGCAGCAATTCATCTTTCCGAATTTTGAAGAGATAAGTTCTTCCAGACAGCCATTCTGCCCACCCTGAAATGGATGGACGGGACATACCTTCACCGCTTCTCTCTGTGGACTACGTGAGGAGCCAACATGACTCTTTAAACATGATATTTAGCGCTGGGCTGAGGAGTGAAGTTCAAGAAACCGGTCTCAGTACTTGCTAAATCAGCTGCAAAACAAAGCTCCAGCAGGTGGACTGAGACAGGAGCGTGGGTGCACATGGGTGTATGAGACCCACCCTAGCAGGACACAACCTTTACCCAGAGCCCTGCACCCCATTTTGGGCTCTGAACTTCTAGAAAGACAGAGAGAGTCCACAGCAGAGCCATGGGAAGGACCAAAGGACCAGAAATTTCTAACATCAAGGAAAGACTGAAAAAACTCAACTGCTTAAATTGTGTAGGAGAAGACAGAGGCAGGACCTAATGGCATCTGCAGAGGAAAGGAGTCTGCTCTTCACACCTGCGGTGGAAAGGATGAGAAGGCAGGAGCTTGAGGCTACACAAAGGCTGCACATTGGGAAAAGTCTTCCCTTAGGAAGGGTTTTGTGGCTCTGGAAGAGATTACATGGGCTGTCGAGTCTCCGTGGCAGGAGATCTTCAAGCACATGCCAGAAGAGGGCAAGGACAGCTGTTTTGGAACCTGCAAGCCCCCTCCAGCCCAGATGTGAGGTACACCAGTGTGATGAAACACTGGGGATCGCTGAAGGTCCCAGAGGTGCAGGTTTTCAGAATAGTAAGGAATATTTTGGTCAATGTCTAATCAAAAGCCTGGCAGGGTAAATGTGGGAAAGAGGTCCATGGGGTGACAGCAACTCCAAGTACAGCTCAGGCCTCCAGCAAGGCAGGGTGAAGGGCAGGAGTCAACAACAGAGCCTCCAAACCGTGCTGGTCCCTCTCTGATCCTGCCTGTTCCTTTGCTGTCTTCACTCCCCATGATAATTCCTGCTCTAAAACACCAGCAAGTACCATTTCAAAACTTCTGAGGTGTTCAGATGCCTGAAAGCGTGGGGAAACCCCCACTGCAACTCATCTGGGAGCTGGTGGTGCACTACCAGCAAGCTGGTTAAAGCTTTCAGCTGGGTGTTAGCACTGGTTTCTCCTCCCAACTCCTGCCTTGTGGAGGAAAC
Source organism: Larus michahellis (assembly GCF_964199755.1). Taxonomy (NCBI): domain Eukaryota; kingdom Metazoa; phylum Chordata; class Aves; order Charadriiformes; family Laridae; genus Larus; species Larus michahellis. Next base: position 214,583,062 of record NC_133896.1, read on the forward strand.
CATTCCGGCACAGAAATAGATGAGGCCACGTAGGTATCATAAGCCCATACAAAGGCAGATGGACAGGTTCCAGGCGCAACTTGCAGTCTCTTTTCTCTACACACGCTGCTCTGTTGGTAGAGTGATGGACCATGGAGAGGTGGAATCCATATGTGACTGAGCTCATGCTCTTTCCCAATAGTAACACTTTGCTCTGCCAAGCAAAAGAGCTGTGTTGGCCTCGGGGACAAGGGCCTCCCCTGTCCTTGGCTGGCAGGGTTCGGGAGCTCCGTGCAGACGTGAAGCTTTTGGCCTCAGAAGGTGGCAAGAAGGTTTGGGTGGCGACCTCTGCCAAGGAGCAAGGAGAGGAAATGGTGGGGCCCAGACAGTGCAGGCTCAGAGCTGTCCTCCAGCTACAAGGTGCCATTGTAAAGGAGGCTTTGCCGAGGCAGGGGGGAGGACAGGGAGAGGGGCACCGTGGAGGACGGAGGATGGCAGGGGGAGGATGGAAACATGGTGGCAGCCACAGCTTCATCTCTGGAGTTAATTTCTCCAGATACTATCTACATGTGCCCACCCCCGGCAGCTGGAAAGAGCCAGCCCCAGGAGGCCTGAGGTCTCCTTAGGGAGAGAAGTGAGACACGAACATACCCAAGAAACCAGAATATCTGCCTACACATGTCCAGAAGACACCCAGCTACCTGGTGTGAGGGTTGCTGTATCCATTCTGGGGTGTGACCAACCTCAAGTGCTCAAGGCTCAAGCTTTTGCAAGGAGTAGAGTATGTCCAATGAAGACTTGGGGTTGGGGCGCTGCAATACTTTCCAGGGCCCAAGAGAAAGACAACACAAATATTTACTGGACCAAGCGCCTCCAGTAGAAATAGGCTCCTCTGGTCCATAAGAGTGTTGCAAAGCTAAAGGTATGGGGACAGAGCAAGAGATTTGGTGTTACTTGATGGTGTATCTGCTGTGCTTTGACCTTTGGAGGACACACCAACAGAACCATCCAAATCCACCCATCCAAAAAGTGAGCTGGGGGCAATTCAACCCCTCCTGTGTGCACCTTCGCAGCAGCTCTGCCAGCTTTGCTCCCAAAGATGGGTGGACTGGGGCGGGGGGGCGAGCAAAAGCAAAAATATGGAATGACCAGAACAATTTTTTGTTTTGTTTTCCATGTATGTTTGGCATGCAAGCGGGCAGGTTTGGTGGAGCAGCCCCATGGCCCATGCTTTGTTTGCCCACGTGCTGTGTCTCTGGGTGGTGTTGCAGCTCGTGGTGGGTACACTGGGGCCAGCAGTGGTTTCCAGCCCCTGGTCTGTATGCAACTGCAGCACAAGAGCATGAAAAGGGGAGTTAGAAAAGCCAGCCCGCTGTCAGCAGGTTTCGACTCACTACACAAGGTCTGGAGCACCACTAGAAAAGCCTGAAAAATTGAACAAAGCTTGGAGAGCACCAGGTTTCCACACACACCTCCTCCGCTGCTGCCTGGTTTCCTTACAGGACTCACCTTTAATCAGCTTCCAGTTGTAGATTTCCACCTCTTCCGCGGGCTCCTTCTCGATCGCGATCGTCCTGAGGATCTCCTTGGAGGTCTCCGAGCTCGGCGGCACAAACATGTACACCAGGACACGGTTGGGGTTCTTGCCACATCGCGTGGTCACTACTTCATCAGTGGGTTTGACTCTGGTTTCTGGGCAAAAACAAGGACAGAATTCATTAAACAGGGGCAGGAAGGAGCTTGGAGGAGGTCATCTCAGCACCTGAGTTGAGGTAAAGGCATCTCATTGGGTTTGACACCATGTAGCACACCACGTCTCTGAAAAAGACCCTAGCTCCCAGGGTCTGATCCCCAGTGCTGAGATTGGCAACAAAGGGAGGTGTTGATAAAGGATCTGTGGACCCACTCATCCCCATATTTTCCATTCCCTTTGTTTTTGGCAGCCTCTACGCCAGCGGGGATGGGGAAGGGGGATTTTCTCCACCTGGATCCCCCGTACCCACTGCAGGGACCTTGGTGCCATCCTCAACGCAAAGCCCAGGCTGGATTCCCCACTTCCCATCTCGCTCCTGCTGCTGTCCCGGAGGAGCAACGTCAGTGAAGCGAAGGGATGAGCCCGCAGCGCGGGAGCCAGCGCCGTGGCCGGGCTGCCTGGGCAGCGCGCCCAGCTCAGCCCCACGGGTGGGCTCAGCCCCAGCCCGAGCCCCCTCCCCCGTATGGGGCACAACGGCAGGGAGACCCACACCAGGGATGTCAGTGGGACCCTACGTGACTTTTTCAACATCCCTGGTGAAGGAGAGCCGCAAATTTTTTAATTTCTTTAATGTATCTGGAGTAATTAAGAATCCCCCATGGTTTTGGAAGGAGATTTATTGCCTTTGGTTGTGGTCCTTGGAACGCAGAGGAGCCCAGCTCTGCTGAATTTAGCCTTGTTCTCCCCGTCATTTTGGATGCTGAAGCTTTTTACACTACTCGAAAGAAAGTTTGGCTATAAATAGATGCGTGGGGTTTATTTTAGTAGACAGTTATTTTAGGCCTGATTCTGCTCTCCCCCGTGCTTTCTGGGGTGGTCCTGAGCTACTCTTCTCAGAGAGGGATGGAAATCCCGATTTAAAGGGATGGAAAGCCAGGCTTTTTCAGCGGTGGGAAGACAAGCGTTCAGTTCTGCAGGCTCAGCATGATGTAAGAGGGGACAATCCCAGTCCACCACCCTCACCCCTGCCACCGCGGGGTCCGGGTCCCCAAAAACCTCCGTCCCAGACCATTAAATTTCACCCACACCAGGGTTGCTCTTTGCATCAATCGAGGCAGCCCCACCTTCACAACAGGGAAGGAACCACACGTCCTCACAGGTACAACAGGTATTTAACAATCTTGGAGCTTCACACTGGAGCCACACAACAGCCAAGAGCATTGGGAAAGAGGAGCAGGGACCCAGGGGTCCCGGCCGCTAGCTCTGCCCCAGCAGCTGCAATGGTTTCTCCATCCGACCAATGCATCCCAGCAATTCCCTTTCGATCAGGGTCCCTTTTGCAAATAGAAATCACTCAGCGTTTCTTTCCAAGCCTCCTGGCTACAAAGGAGGAAGAGGAGGACAGTCATGGAAACTGCCTGGAAAAAGAAGATGGGTGAAACCTCCGTGCAGTGAAACAGAGGACAAGCATGTAACTTGGCTGAGCAACGTGTATGTGTGTGCGATTGCTATCTGCGAGTACTGGAAAGCAAGAAGAAAATCATTTTGGCTAGGTCAGAGTGTTTAACTGGAAATAAATGAAGACTGAACAGCAGACAAGAGATCCCAGCAGAGAAAGTTGTAGACTTTAAACCAGAAAGACCCGTTATAATGAGAATGCAAGACTGGAAGGGCTCTGCTCAGTCATCACATCCCATTCCCACCAGGCACCACGTCATAAATCCTGCTCATAAACATATCAGAAACCTTATTAAAACAAGCTGAGCTTCTGCCCTTCGCTCCCCCGGGGAGGCCATCCCAGAACCTCCTTGCTCAGAGGCTGGAAAAGCTTGAAAATCCCAGCTGAAATTATTTTGCAGCCTGTTTGCCCCCATTCTTAAATGTAGCAATCCCCTTTGCTTCTTCTCCCTGGTGAGACCCCCCTCCACAAAACCACCTTGAAGATGCACATCAGAGGAGATCGCCCAGAAACTGCTGCATCTGCAGTCAGGCTCAAAGAGACTCAGGTATCTTAAGTCTCTCCAGGGAAGCAGTGGGTGGTCCATCATCTAAACATCTACTGCTGAATGATAGTACAGAGAGAAAACATTCTCCAGTGGGAGCAGGAGAAGATCTCATGCCCTGCCACATCTTTGCCAGGTCTGTGGTTTAAGGTAAACAGCTTTCCAAAGACGAAGAAGCAGCTGAGAGACACAAAACCCATTGAACACGAAAAAAAAGAATCATAGAATCATAGGATTGTCTAGGTTGGAAGGGACCTCTCAGATCAAAAGAGGTCCTCTCCACCATGTCCCAGCCCCAGCACCAGCCCTGTTCTACCTGGCCCACCCCAATAGTTGTGTGCCAAAACCTCCCCTTCCTTGGACGGGGACCTCAACTCGAATTCAAACAAACCATGAGTGCCACAGATAACCCCACACCCAAGAAGTGTCTTTGTAATCTCAAACCTACGTTTTAGCTGCCACAATTTAACCCTATGACTTCTTGTCCCAGCTGGTCTGGAGAACAGACTGTGCCCTCTCCCCAGAAAGCATCTTCTGTCTGTCTGAAGACTCCTAGCATGTCCCTCCTGGGGCATGCTCTCCAGACATCTTTCTCCAGACTACACCCACCCAACAGATGCAACTTTTTGGGATTGGTGCAGCTTCCTCACCTTTGCTCTCCAAGACAGGCCAACATTTACATCAGTGCTTGCCCTGCTGAACTCACCTGGTGTGAATTCAAGTCACCAGTGATGTGAACATCTACACATCTCGGCTTTAAACTTTAAACTTTTAAAGCTCTGGGCTTTAAACCAAGGCTAAAGGAAGGAACTGGAAGGCAGCTGCAGGAGCAGGTGGGATCTCACCTACCTGGACATATTTTACAGCATTTTCCATCTACTTTCTCTGGATAGTCACACGGATACTCCTTGGGGCACGTGATCTTCTGGCAGTCCTGGACACCATCCCTGCAAGTGCAGAGGATGCAGGGCAGGAGGCCGTAGAGCCGGAAGACGGGGTGCCACACTTCCCCATGGGAGTAGGTCTTCCCATTGTAAACACAAGCTGGAGGAGAGAGAGAAAAAAGTTGCCAATGGAAATAAATCCTCCTCCTCTCTGTACACTCAGGTCTTGGTGGAGCTCAACACATTTCACCGCCTCAGAAACGGGTGGCCCTGCTGTCTTGAGGAGCATGATCTGCTGGCAGCACATCCAGCAGCAACGAACACTGAGATATAGCAGCCACCCCGCCCAGGAGGTGCCATGAGGCAGGGGACCAGGCTCCAGGAGGTGGAGGCTGCTTGGGTCAACCACCCTGGTGGGGGTGAGTGGAAAGTGTGGGCAGGACCTCACCTGCCTCCAAGCCTCTGTGAGCCCAGGGTCTCTCCGAGGCTGTCACAGGCATGAAGCACAGTGAAGAGTGCCACCTGCTGACTCCTCCATGAAAATTTGTGGAGGTCCCAAAATTTCCTCCAGGGCTTCATCTCCAAGGACTGGAAAGAGCCTTTCTGGAGACACAGTGGTGGGAGAGCCCCCAAGAGAAGAAATGACCTGTCTTTCCCCCTTTGGCTCCATGGGGTTGCCTTCTCATCTCACATTTCTACTCTCTCCTCCAGGAGAAAGACTGCAGCACCAGGACAGACCCAGCACATGGTGTGTGGGTGCAAGGGGGAACATCCTGTCCCTCTGCCACACTGTCCTGGAAGGACCACATGGAGTCTTCCAGCTGAGCACTGCCCTTCCCAGTTCCCAGGTCTCCAAAACACCCCAAATACCAATCTTCTTACAACTCTTTTTGGAAACTGGTAGATTCATGCAGTCAAGAGGCTGTGGGCCACGAGGACTGAGATAGCTAGTGAGGAGTGGGAGGTGGGACTTGATGGTGGAAAGCTGCTGCTGAAACAGATTCCTTGGACAATTCACAGTCCCAGAGAAGTCACCTTAGTCCATGTACAGACCAGCCCTTCTATCTCTTACCTTTCTTGTGCTTCTCCTTCAAGACAATCTTCACGGTGGTGCCACCTCCTCCCTTGGGTTTGAAGCTCCTGGGAATAAACTCCAAGGAAGAACTGAGAACAGTGGACATGGTGGCTCCAGGTGGCTTCCTGCCCATTGCTTCCCCCAAACACTGGTCTTGCGAATGCCTCTGTGAGCAGTCAGAGAAAAAAAGGGACTCAGACCCTAGCAGTTGGGTTGTTCTCACTCCAAAACATGCTGGAAAAAGCCATGCACAACTTTCATCAGGAGTGGAAAGTCTAGAGACCACAGGGATGAGCAAAGACCCAGGAGCCATCTTGGTGCCTGCAACCGCCTAAGGGGTGCTGAGCAGTTTGTGTCAGTGCCCCACACTGGTGTCCTCCCTGTGCTGCATGCGGGTCACCCTTATTGGGGCAGCACCCTTCTCATCCCATGCTCATCCCAATGCCCTCAGGTGAGGTCCTACATCACTAACACAGGCAGGGAAATGGGCTAGTTTTTTCTAGATGCCTGCTGGGAAACTGAAGACCAGCATCCGTGCAAGGTAACCAGGATCAGAGACGTAAGGATGGGTCTTATCCTGCCCTCTCACCTGGCTGGCACCAGGAGGGTTGGTGTGTGGCTGCCAGCCAGCAGGATTGAAATCCCGGTAACATCCCCATCTTCCACGAGCAAACTGCTGGGACAAGACATGCAGCACAAAGGGTCCCCTTGTGTCTATTTTGGAGGTTTTATAGGTGGTGGAGGTGTGACGCTGGCGTTTCACCCAGCAGTATGGAAAAGGGCAGGGCCAGGAGCTGTAAGTGATCTAATCCCACAGACCTGGCATGGGCTGCCCAGCTCTGAAATGTCACCACGAATCCACCCTCGGCAGCCAAGGAGTCACTTTTTCCTTGCTGGGGCTGCTGATACAAACAGCCTGGGGAAAGCACACTGGTGGCCAGCTCCACTGCTGGCTGCTCTGTGGGAACTACAACTGGGAGGCAGGACTCCTTTGAGCCCAGAGTGGAGTGGAGACACCATGTCCTGAAGCAAAAGCCCCCAGAGAGAGATTTGGCCCATCTGATTCTATGGGTAAGGGTCACATTTGGCTGTTGGTCACCTCTGAGTCTGCTCTGCCCATGCTCCCCAGCTGTTTTAACCTACTGGCCAACTTCAGCCAGGTTGGCCAACAAGGAGGAGAAGCAGCCAAGATTTACAGTTCTTGCAGGTCTTTTGCTCTTCCAAAGACATTAGAGGTTCTTCAGAGGAATAGGATGAGAGTCTTTCCCTGGTGGTCTGAAGTCTCAGCCTATGCTGATAGCCCTCACCTAGAGTTAACACCAAGACACTATTCATCTGCAAACCAGGTGTCCGTGGCTCTGCTGTCCAAGGAACTGACTACCCTCCTAGAGCTGCTGTGGGTCATTTCTTTGCAGAAGATTATGGTCAAGGACAAATGGCTTTCTTTGAGCTGTTTAATGGGGCTGTGCTAGAAGCAATAATCTGAGTTTTAAAATGCAAACGTCACGTACAACACCTCTGTTTAACTGCAGGGGCTCCTCCTCTGTGGACTTCTCATATGAGCCATCTGCAAGGGAAAAACATTGTCCTGTGAAATGCTGCAGGGTTGGATGAGGATTTGCTCCCTGGGGTCCAACTGACTAAAAGCAGCTCTCTTCAGGGTGCTGGCCCACCTGCAAGGTCTGGAAGGAGAAGAGCTTCACATAGGCAATGCACATCACCCAAAGCAAGTGGGAGCCATACCCCAAAAACCCTTTTATCCCCACTGACTATTAACAAGATCTCAGCTCCAAGAAAGACATGGCCTTGTAGCTTCTGAAGTCAGGCGGCATGAAAATACCCCCAGAAGTAGAGTATCAGGTGATGGGGATGATCTGGCATTAAAAAGAAATCCAAAGACATTTCTCACAGAGTCAATGACATGTCCCAGCTGCACCAAAGAAAACTGGGAGAGAGGAACACAAATTGCAGAAGGGGAGAGTTTGGAGGAGGCACCTAGAGGAGGTCATTCTGTGTCCACAGCCAGGAGACCACCATGGCCTTACAGCTCCATAAAATTTTCTCATATTAAAGAGTCATTTTGTTCTGTGACTTCACTGTCAGCAAGGTGTGAACCTGCCCACTCGCTCTTGAGTCTGTCTCATTTGGAGACACGAAGCTTGATTTTCTCCTAACCCTCTCAGCTGTGAGTCAGGGGATACAGCAGCAAATTCAAATATTTCTCCCCCATGGAGAGCTGTGGGAGTAAAACTCAGTCATGCCGTACTGAGGGGGAAGGGGGAAAGTTCCCTGACTGGCCTGGAAAGTTCCCTGGAGCAACAGACGCATGCACAATCTTTACGTGGTCCATACAACCATCTCCATCCTGGTGGGTGAGTGGTCTGAAGGACTTTGCCCTTCATGCAGGTCACATCTCTTGCATGATGCACCAGTGGCAGGGCAAAAAGCTCAGCTCTGGCCAGCGTGTGGGCTGCAGGGAGGCAGGACACAGCTAGGTGTGGGAGGGGAAGCACGCAAGGAAAAAACCGAACCCTCATCTTTTGTTTCCTGGTGCAACCAAGACATAGGCAAGTGGCCTGATTTACAGCAGAGGCTTTCAAAATCCTGCTGAAGTGGCTTCAAATGGCTCCCAGTCCTCGCTCAGGAGCAGCTCCTGGGCCCCTCCTTACCTTTGCAGACCTGGCAGCAGGAATCCGGCACAGTTAGGGGAGAGGAGCACAACAGCTCTGGGCATGTCACCAAGCCGCAGTAAATCTGGCCTTCCTAGGAGACAGGAACAAAACCAAAAACACTGTCAGCGTTATCAAGGTCTGGACAGGGGTGTATGTCACCCGTGTTAGGGTGTCAACACTTCAAATTGCAGACCTAGCATAAATCAAAAGCCCCCCAATAGTCCATCCTCAGATATCACCAATTATCTATCAACTGATGAAAGCTGAAAATCTGCCCCTGCCGCACACTCCATCCTGTGGGGTATAGCGTGGTGGGTGGTGTCTTCTCCTGGCATGGCTGGTTCACCAATTGTCAGTCATCATGCTCAGGAGTGGAGTGATCTTCCCCAAAAAGAAGGAGACAGTGCCCTGCTCTCAGCCACTGTTAGCGCTACCAGATCTGAAACAGCCACCACACACCTATAAACTCTGCTTGACACCCACCAATTCAAAGTGGCGCAAGAACCTGACGTCTCCCAGGACAAGGACCTGGAGGAAAGGTGAAAAGGGTAAGTGTGATGCTGAATCCAGGCCCAGGTTGAGGTCACAGCTCTGCCCTCCCTCTGTCTTGGGTTATTCAATAACACCAGAGCCAAGCACACAAAGACGTTGGGTCGAGAGCTGTGGATGGACATTCAGGTCTACACCTTCTTCTACTGGCTTGGTGGTTAGTTTGGTAAGTATCATTGCTGCAGCGTTTAAGCTGAAAACCATGGGCCAAGGCCAGTCTTGACCTCAGTGCATCCCAGTCCCACGTCAGTCAATGGATTTGCACCCGTTTGCTGCAGGTCTAAGTTTTTCCTGCTTTGCAGAAGGATAAAAAAGGATGTTCGGCAACCCACCAGCCAGACCTCAACAGCAAGTCCTCTTCTCCAAACAGCAGTTTCCTCTGGGACATACACAAGCTCTCAGTCAACTGAAGCCAAGAGGTTAACCAAAGATTTCCTTAGAAAACCAAACCACAGCAGCTTCTTCTACCATCAGTAAGCCAAACCGCTGTGCAGGGGACGTGAAGAGGAGGAAGAAAGTTTGGTAAATGAGAGGATCTGGTGGAGGCCGCTGCAAACCAAACCCTGCTCTCCACTTCAGGGACCTCCACGGGGTCCAGACCTGCAGGGAGCAGGGTTTGGCCATGCAGCTTCTTCCTTCTTTCTCCTTCTGACCAGTAGCTCTCGGCAAAGACCTGCCTTGGGCGGGAAAGAGCAAATGTCATAAAAAGCAGGATTTATCCCAGAGGCACTGGTCTCGGGGCAGTTTTCAAAGAGGTTTAGACCAGCTGTTCACGCAGCTGTTCTAGCAGCTGACAACATCAGACACAGCCCAGCGAGACCCCGCCGCTGCAAAGCTCCTCAGCCATCCTTTTATTTTCCCCTTCGTATCCAAGGCATTATCGTGCCGAATAAACAGAGCCTGAGCGAGAGCCAATGCCTCTGAGAGGGACACGAGGGTCGCAGGCTCCTGGGGATCGTGGTGGATGGGGTGGGAAAGCAGGGCCAGGTGGGCATGTAAAGTTGAATCCAAGGGCTTCTTCCCAGCGTTTGTCCCCAGCCTCGTGGGCTGGCATCCAGATGGGGTCCATAAGAGAGGAACCAGCCCCAAAAACTCTATAATTTCTATGTCTAAGCTATGCCTCTTGCCACCTAGCTCCAAGCCACTTAGCTCCAAGGCGGGCACAAGCACCAAAGGCTCAGAGCAACTATCCTGGCATCATGGACGTTTTACTATCAAGCATCAGCTGATGGTAACCACCATGTGCGTGCTCATGGCATGAGAGAGGGAGGTGGTTTGGGGTCTCTCACCCCTTTTTCTTTTCTGGCCAAACTTAGTCCAATTATTTGCCGCAAGCAAAGGACAGATCAGTGGAGCCTGGTCCCATCTAAGGGCTCTGTATGATGCGTGGTGAAAGCCACGTCTGAAACCCTCTTCTTTTTTACAGCAGAGGCTGTAGCGGGTATGAGAAGTTCCCCACAGCATCCAAGTCCAGCATCGGCACTTTCAATCCCCCTTCCTTGCTCCCTCTCAAGGAGGAGGAGCTGCTCCATTTATCTCCCAACACTCAGCTCCTGGCACGCGTGGCTCTACACTCCACACACCTTCCCCATCGCCACTGGCCAGGCTGCCTCGCGTCTCCTGAGTAAAGCATCAGGACTGGGTTTTTGATGGGTTTTTGCAGGATCCCAGACTGCGGGAGAGGGCTGGCCAGAGCGGAGCCAAAGCCCTGTCTCAGGGCACTGATGGAAGCTCACGGATATGGAACGTCCCTCCAGTGCTGGCAATGGGTGGTGGATGGGCAGTCCATCCCGGGGATGCATGTTGAGGACCACACAGCATCCTGGCCACTGTCACAGCCCTCAGGTAGGGCAACCAGGGCCATCAAGGAAGATGGGCATGCAATGGTCCTGCAAAGGTCATTGTAACTCAGCATGAAAGGCAAATGCTTCCTGAAAACGCTTTTCATAGACAGCCTGGGAAGCATATGCACAGCCCTTCTCCAGGGCACAGCTCCACACACAACAGCCCAGAAGGTTCGTGAACACGCTGCAGGAGTTTCCAGACAAGAGTAGCTCCTGGTGCTCAAGCACATCTTGGCCCTGAGTTCAGCTTCCACTTAAATCCAGGCAAGGGGAATGAAGATCGCTAGGTGCCTGCCCATTGCCATCTCTGACTGCTAGGCTCCACTGCCCCTGGCTCTCTGCTGTCATCTCCTGGCTGTGTTGGAGCGTGAGATCCAGCCATGCAGGGCAGGAGCTGGCTGCTGGAGGCACTGTGAGACCCAGGCACCCACCAACGGTTGGGAGTCACCAAATCCTTTCTGGAGCTCAGCTCAATTTCACCAGGTCAACATGGGGCTCGATGTCCCAAGAACTTCTGAAGCCCAAGAGCTGGCATCCGTGTTGCCTTGAAGGCACACTGAGCTCCCCCATCTTCCCCTGGCTACAAACCCCACCTGCTTTGCACCAAGCACATGGGTAAAAAGGCTCCCTGTCATCCCCTCTGCCAACCATCTGCCATACGATGCCTCGGTGGGGCAGGTGGGATAGCTGGATGCTGTGGGGACAGCACTGGTCCCCAGCAGGCAAATGCTCAATGGGGACAAGGGCTGTCCCCCTGCCCACCCCAAGGAGCCCCAGCAGGGTCCATCCAGAACTGGCCTGTGGGATGTATGCTGAATAATCCACTCTTGGAGCAGCTTGTTTGTGCTGTTCCCACCAAGAGGAGATGCAGGCAAGTGTTTTGTGCTCTGACCCCAGGGCCCAGCGGACATTTGCAGCCCACCCTGCTCAGGGTCAAGGCCACATAACACACCTGGGCAGAGGGGGAAGCACCGAGCTCTGTGGTGGTCCTTGGTCACTGGGTAGGGGAGGACCCATCACCATTTCAGAGGAAGCTCAATCTCCTGCACTGATAACCTGATCCTGATAATAAACCATTCCACCATGGGCTGGTACCACCCAATGGTCTTCATGAGGCTTTTGACCTGGTGGAACACTGTTGGGGTGCAGGAGTAGACCCCAAGTCCTCCCCACGTCCCGCGGGCTCGCAGGTAGCTTACGGAGCAGCTGCACTGCACACACTGGTTCGGCTGGCGGCTGGGAAAGAGCTCGTTGGTGGTGAACATCTCGCCTTGCTGGTAGGTCGTCCCGTTGTACTGGCAAGACTTGATGGGTGCCCGGAGGCCAGAAGGCGAATGTGGCTCTGGAAAAGAAGATGAGAAAGCAACTGGGATGAGAGTCAGCCCTTACTTGGCTCCGATGTAGCACAGATGCTCAGCAGATTCCCACCAGCCCAACCCAAAGGGACAAGGAGACTTTTACGCACCGCAGTTATCAGGAAGAAGTGGCCGGGGTATTGCATGGCCAAAAGCTTTTGGAGAATGAGGCTGCCCTGACTGCACTGAGCTCAGCACAGAGTTGTGGAGTCTCCTTCTCCGAAGAGAGGAAACCTGCCTGGATGCATTCCTGTCCAAGCTACTCTGGGTGGCCCTACTTTGGCAGAGGGGTTGGACTACGAACGTTCCTTCCAACCCCTACCATTCTGTGATTCTGTGAAAACCTGGAATTCTGATCTCCCACAGTCTTGTCCCCTGCTGTGACAGAGTGATGGCAAAGCTAGTCAAAAACCAACAGCAATTTGGGAAATTAGAACAAAAAAAAGAGAAAAAAACACTATTTTTAATTTTTAGCTAATTATCCATGGGAGAAGCCCTTTTTATCTGACTCCATCTGATGGTGAAAGGCATTACACACAGAGGAGGGAAAAATTCAATAATTTTGTTTAAATTCCTCTAAATTATTCTTTTCCCTACATCCAACACATTTTGCTGGCAAACGATCTGAATAAAGTGCCAGCTTCTGCTTTGTCCCTGAACTGACATTTTGTCTGTCCCTACAAGGTTCTGTGGATGGGGGAGAGTTGGAGAAAGTGGTCTGCTAGAGACACTTGTCCGTCAAAGTGACATTTTGGGGGGGAAAAAAGCAACGTGAACAGCCTGAGCTGCCATTGCTGCCATGACCCTTGAGCAGGGCCAGACCCAGCATTGCTGCGCTGCTCCAAGCGTGAACATTCAAGTGACTGCAGTTGAGGTATGCCCTGCAGGACATGGCAACCTTGTCACCTCCTCCCCATGGGATGTCTACCTACCGAGACACCGTGGGCAGCACTGCTGGGGGTCCGTGACGGGACTGGCACACTGCAGAGCCGGGCACTGGATCCGGTAGCACCTGATGTTGGTGTTCTGGGGAGAAACAGAGAAAGATGGTTCGTTCAACTATATGTTCACCCCTGCATGAGGAGGAAGATGTTGGATGACGGCCACATTATCACAACAGACTCTGCTTGTGTAGCTCACCTAGACAAGGACGTCTCCATCCCTGGCTCAAACCCAGCCAGCTCATGGTCTCATCTCTCATCACCAAAGATCACTTGTGGTCCCACAGCAGGCCTGAGCCACTTCCACCCACAACCCATCAACACTGCCGAGACAGCTCCCTCACAAGGTCAACCCAACAACCCCAGGGGGACATGGGGCTTTGTCAAAAGGAAAGAGATTAATCCAATGTCCCTATGGGACTGGAAAGGGCTTCTCTGGTCAAATTAGACACCAAAACTTAAAAGCTGCCAAAGCAATGCCCCAGGGCAGCAGCAACCCCACCACCTCCCATGGAACCTCACAGGGGACGTGCCTCAGAGCAGCTGCAGCGGATGCAGTACATCAGCCCCTGTGGCTCCAGATAGGGGTGCCAGCTCTCGCCAGGGCTGTACTTCTTGCCATTGAAGTCGCAGAACATATCGGGCCCTGAAAGTCAACCAGGAGAAGCTATGTGAGAGAAAGGAACGGTCCTTGGGAGAGCTTTCCTCCCTCCATGATAAGAAGAGCAAGGCCAGGTTGGATGGGGCTTTGAGCAACCTGGTCTAGTGGAAGGTGTCCCTGACCATTGCACGGGGATTGGGACTAGATGATCTTCAAGGTCACTTCTAACTCTAACCATTCTATGATTCTATGACAGCTTGGTGTCTTCATGCTTTCCCCCATGAGCAGATGATGGCCACATCCCATCCACCAAACCCCAGAATGAATACATTCCCCAAAAGACATTTTTTTGCCGTGATTTGTTATATTTTTAGCCTGGGATCCATCTGACCAGCTGGCAATTCCTCTGTGCAAGCTGGACTCCCTTTGCAGGCAAGGAACAGAATGGGTGGGTTTGAGCCATAAATTAGAGCGCTGTCTCTAAAATATGTCAGTAGAAATGCTCGTTTGATGATGGACAGGTGATTTCAGGGTGATGTTATGGGACTGAATTTTCCCCAGAAGGGCTGTGACTGGTGGGGGGGGACAGGAGAGCCTGAATTTAGGAGACGTTTTCACTGTTACCCAGAAATAGAAGAGGAAAAAAAGATATTTTGAGATAGAAACACATTCCAAAGGAAAACGTTTTACTGCCCCTAAGAGCTTCAGCTCATTCTGTTCAGGACCCCTGGACAAGCGCCATCAGCACACAGGCAGCGGAGCATCAGCCCTGAGGAGCAGGACAGTGCTGGCTTGCCCCATCCCACCAGGCTCAGTCCCTTGGCTTTACCAAGCTTGAGATGGCACTGGTCTGTCTGGAGTGGGTTGAACCATGCTCTTCATTCATGGGCGTGTCCACGGGGACAGCAAGTCCACCTCATCCACTTTTTGCCCCCAAAAGCACAAAGCCATGTATTTTTCTACTCCTTCCTGATCCTATCATCCTGAGAAGAGCCAGTTTCCAGCCATGCTCCTGAACTGGAAGTGTCTGTCCCAGAAACGATCTAACCCTGCCTACGCTGGCATGGGTTTAACCTTGCCGTGGCACAGGGAGATGGATGAGATGGTGCCCAGCACAACTGGTGAAGGAGATCCCCTTTGGAGATCTCCCCTCTCCCTGGATTTTAGCAGGTCTCTATCAACCCCTTCCATCTCCAAGCCCTTGATTACACACCAACCCTTTGGCAGGACAAGGCCAGCCTGCAGCAGGACCTGTGGGACAAACTGTGGCCATAATCACCACCAACAACCAAAGGGTTTTGGCCAGAAAGCCCAGATCAATCATCCTTAATGTTCGCATCAAAAAGCATTGCAGGACCAAGCTTCGAGCCCAGTTGGACCTGCAAGAACCTGGACCCTGTAACTCCCTCCACAGCCCAGTGGCTGCTCCTGCTCTCCCATGGTGTGTCCTCAGTCCCCGAAAAGCCAGAGGGACGCATCGGGGCTTAAGCTCTTTCATGAAGAAGCACATGCCTGCCCGCGTGTGTTATTAGTGGTTTCAGTGCTTACAGCCCCGCTAAAAACTGAAGGTGATTTAAAAGGTTATGTCATCGAGGGGATTTGAGGTAGTTTGGGTGATTACGTTGCACGAAGGCAGCAGAGACATTTATGCTCCCTGAAGCATTTATGGGTCTTTTAAAGCCTTGTGGTGCCCTGGGGATGTGGGGAGCGGGCAGAAGGCTGTTTTCCAAGGCATGGTGCCCAGCTCTCACCACCTGCCGCATGGTTGGGCAAGCTAGCATGTGCTGACCCCGCTACATGGCTGGAAGGAATCCTCGATGAATAGCAGAGGGTCCCCAAAATCAGCTTGGTGGTGCTCACCACCCCAATGATACTAAAAGTCATCCCATGCTCCACTCTGTCACCTGGGGCAAAGCAGTGGTCTTGAGATCCATGCCAGCGTTGTCCCACCTTGCCAAAGCTGAAGATGCCACCTTCTTCATGTGTTTCTCCCACCAACCAGGCAAAAACCATATGAATACAACATGGTGGGCTGACATCCCTCCTCCAGCTTCTGACCGTCCTCAGGATGAACCCAAGTGATGGTCTACCACGGCTGGTCCCCATGGCCATCAGGAAGGGCAGCCCTACCTGAGGACCCCTAAGGGTCTATGATGATCCTTATGGGTCCCTTCCAACTCAAGCCACACAGGTCTGCCAGCAGCCATGAGCTCCTCATTGAGTTCATGGCTTTAAGCACATGATTCTACAAGTTGTACCTTCAAAGGAGGTGATCACCAGCTGCCCAGACCACCTAGTCCAAGCACAGTGGTGTGGGGCCAGTGTTGTGTCTGTAGAGGTGGAGATTTGCAATGACTTTGGGGTGGATGCTGTCACAGGGACAGGCATTTTCCTTCCTTTTCCCTACTCCGGTCTTTACATTGTCCCCATAGCTTGCTCCAAACCTCTCGACAAGTCAGCAAACCCTGGCCATGCACAACACAAGCTTACAGCAAACCACACAAGAATGGGAAGCACGTGGCTGGAAACTGCAGAAACCCAGAAGAAAGGGGAAAAAATCCACGAAACTAAAAAAAAAAAAAAAAAAAAAAATCATCATTTTGCAAAAGGGTGAGAAAATGACTTCATTTTTCCCTGCTTGCAGCATCTTCATGAATTACGCTGAGGGTGAAGAAATCGAGTTGCCTTCATGTGACGCGGCCCCGCTCAGCTCGCAGGCTTCCATGCCAGTTGGCTGCTTCGTTCAAACATTTAATCACAAGTGGAGCCCTGGTTTGGGTCCAGCCCTCGAAAGCAGCCTGATTCATGTCTGCAAAGGGCCCGCTGGTAAAATTAAAGCCGACTGGCAGCGCTGGGCAGCAGCAGACACTTGTCCGCATCGCAGTAGCACTATGCCGCGTATTTGGCAAGAGGCGCCAGCATGTTTGGTTAAAAGCAAGCTGGGGATGGGTGGAAGGAGGAGGCTTAAAAGCTGAAGGCTCTGGATCATTTTTTCCCATGCCAGGCTAATAATTTCATTTTCAGAGGTCAAACTTTGGATATCTTCCCAATTCACTCGGACTGAAAAACCATTTGTGGCAGTAAATTGCTCCTGTGCCGTTCAGTCTCCTTATTTATTGCGTCTTCGGCAACAGCATGCTCACAAAAGTCACGTTGTTTTACTTTTCATTTTCCAGAGAGGGCTCCTGAGCTGTGGAGCATTTTCAAGGCTGCAGTACCAAAAATCCAGATGAAGCCATCACCTTGTTTTCCTTCCCGAGGACCACGCCACCCCTGGGTAGGAGAAGACAGCGGGCCAGCCTGGTCCATGCCACCTCGGAGACACAACCACAGCTTGCTGATTGCAAGTCAGAGGCTCTACGCTTGTTGGTGGCCCTACGGGACCTGGAAGCAGGAGCAGAGGTGGGAAGGGGCAAACAGCTCTCATTGCAAACACCTCCAAGAACAGGTCCCATCTAACAGGTCCCACCTAACCAGTTTCTTCTCAAATACAAGAAGCCCCCAATACAAGACCCTGCTCTTCAGAGTATCGTTACGGGTTGTATGAACCAGGAAAACCAACTGAAAACCATGGAAATGATTTCTCTGCCACCCAGCAGCAAGTCCTGTGCCTAGAGGGAGGGTGGGAGATGCTGCAAAGAGCAACTCCTCCATGCAGGAACTGCTCCGCCTTTCCCACCACAAATGGTTCTGCTTGGGGACATCATGGAGGAGGAAGGTTTCTCCCTTCCTCCCCATCCAACAGACAGTGTTTTCTTGGGTGAAGACCACCTGGTTACAACCAAATCATTGAATACCCCAGGCCAGGGTCTGGGGCCTGTGGCCCAGCCCAGCTCATGTTCATACCCACCTGCTGGAACTGCCCTGGCCCAGCTGTCCCCAGGCATTTGCCAAAGCGCAAGTTGGCATCGGCCAACACCACGCTGGGGAGTGCACCTGCAGCGAGAGTCTGGACACCTCCAGTCAACACTCAAGGCTGTGCCCAAGCCCTGGTTTACTTTGATTATCATTAATTGTCATTAATTATCATTAATTGCATCCTGGACAGCAAGGAGGGTATGTAATATGATGTGGAAAGTAAGAGGGGGAGGACAAGGCAAGAGAGAAGAATAAAGTTACAAAGAAAAGGGTGTTTTTTGTCCATAACAGGGACAAGAAGCAGTCAACCTGAGGTAAAGCCTGGAAGATTTAAGACAGGTATTGAGGGAAGGTTTCCAGCTACCAGGAGATTTAAACCCCAGAAGAGGCAATCACAAAGGCTCTGAGCCACTCCATGAACCCCTTGGAGCAGCATCTTCATGAAATGGTCTAGAGACATCAATCCAGGGTCACAAACTGAATGGCATGGAGAAACCCCTCCTGCACTGCCTTTGGTGACCGCTGACACCCTCTCACACCATGAGAATGGCCTCAATGCCTCTTTGGGATGTATCTCAACAGCTTCATACACCAACCACCACGCCATCCTGCATCTTCGTGACCTGCTCTAAATCCGGTGAAAGACCATGAAACAAGGGGAGATGGGCGAAATCCCATGGTCTCCTTGCTGAACCATCAAACTGACTGATGTTGATCAGACCATCCCCAGACATCTGGCCTCAGATGCAGACAAGTCCACTCAGGCCAGCATGTCCATGAGACCTTTTCCCTTGAAGCTCTCCCAGCTGCTGACACAGCCCGTTTGAGCCGGTTCCTTCCACCCCTCCACATTCACAGTGGACAAGGATGTCCCCATGGGTTTCCCAACACAGTGTGACTCCTCCCACTCCCTGGGCACTTTGACCTTGGATGAACCAGGGGCAAAAACAGGTCAGATGTTCTCCTGCATCAATCCCGAGCATGGTAGCAGGAACCGCAGTGAGCTATCAAACCCGCAAGCGTGGTGGTTACCAAAATGCCACGTTCTGCTGCCAAATCCTCCTTTGGCTCAGGTTGAACCATGCTCACTTCACCTTCCTCTGGGTATAGGGACTGATGCTCAAGAAAGTCAAGCCATAGACACACCTGTGCCTGCAAGATCCTGCCCCTATGTCCCCAACTCCCACATCGGGGGGTTTCCCATACCTGAGCAGAGCAACCTGATGGGTCATGGGAAGTTTAAAGATGCTTTTACCTCACTGCTCCATCAGCCCAGGGATTCTCACACCCGTTACCCAGTCGGGTCTCCACACACGTGGGATCACCATGCATCAATCCTTACTTTCACTGGAGATCCTCCATGCTACAGGACACTGAGGAGTCCCCAGAGGCGATTCCCTGCTGCACGTAAAGCCTTGACCCGTGGCTGGAGAGGGGCTAATGCGCCCACAAGACCCCAGAGCATGGAAAATGAAGGTAATAACCTCTCCCAATTTGCTCTCCCACTGCAGAAAGCTTCCACCAGCCCTGTGCCTCAGTTTCCCTAGCAGGGACTTTCACTCCAAACCGGCTCCGACAAGGATGCTTCCGAAATATCCCACAGGTCTCACCCTGCTTCTCCCTCCTTTCATCTCATGGGGTGGGGGGTTTCCTCCACCTCTGCATCCCCAGAGGGTCTCCCCATAGCTCTCCCCCAAGCAGGGCACGTCTGAGCCAGGCTCCCGACCCCGACAGCTTTGTCGGAGGTCAGGCACCTGCCAGCCATCCCTGCGCCGGGCGTGCGGGGGTGTGTTTATGCAAACCATTTTGCGAGTTTTAAGAGCCGCCATAAATAAAGTGTAAAAACCACTGTCTGGTACACAAAGTCCAGGCGCTCCTGTGACAGCCCTGTATTTATGAAGGGCTTAAAATGCAACTTAGCTGCAAAGGGACTGGTTAAAACACACTGGGCCCTTGACATGTGGCATCCTAATGACTCTGCTCACGTCCAGATCGCTTCCCACGCGCTCGCCTCGCTCAGTCCTGGGCTGGGATTTTCTTCTCAGGATTTTGGGAGCCTGGAAAACTCTGCAGCTCTGCAAATGCAGCCTCACAAAGCATCGCTGAACTCCCCAGGGTGGAGGAGCCGAGTGAAGTCCCGCACCCAGAGCATCCGCAGGGGTTCTGCGAGCAGCAGACAGGGCCCCATTTCCCTCCTCTCCTTCCCCCATTTCCCTCCTCTCCTTCCCAAGGGGATGCTCAGTTGTCTAAAGCAGGGCATGCAGCCCTCACCTCTCCCTTACCCTGGCCACCAGCAGGATTTGCTTTTCATCCGCATCGTTCCTGTCTTGGACCAGTCAGTCCCTTGTCATGCTGAATCCGAACTCGTAGGACAGAAGGATCCCACAAACTCCCTTTTCTCCAAGAATGACGTTAAAAAGAAATGAAACGGCAACTTCCAAGCTCCTGGGGAAAACCACTGCCCCGCGCTCTCCAGAGATGCTGGTGTTTAAATGCCTCCAGCCAAAACATCATTGCATTTAGCTATTGCCGCTGAATTACTCATAGTGGCCGGGCTGCAGCACATTCGGCCCAGTAACCTGTGCCTCTGTTATTTTTTCAGCTGAGAGTATAAATCCCCTAAAATAGCCTGTTTCTGTGGGCAAATTCTTCTTTTCTGACTGGCCTTCAAGCCCGAGCTTTCTGCTTCTCACCTATTTTTAGCCACGACACTGTAGGTCTCTTGGCTGATGAGCCTGCTCGTAACTAATTTATTCCTGTCTTCATTCTCCTGGAGCGCTCGGCCCTGAGCAAACTTCAAGGCAGTGAGCTGCAGAGGTGGACAGCGGAGAAAAGTCCACGATTTGATGAGGACCTTGTCAACAAGACCCTCCTGCCCTTGACCACAGGGCATCTGGAGCCCCAGCCAAGTCCCCTGCACTGCACCGCAGGATGTGCCCAGCGGCAGAGCCAAAGCGATGCAGAGCTGGGGGTGATCCCGGATCTCCCTGCTCCGATCCTGTCCCTGTCCTGCGGTGTCCAGCCCTTTATCACCATTATAAATCCCACAAACAGACCCCAGCGCTTCCTCCCAAAGCAAACAAACCCCTACTGTCCCCATTCATCCTGGCTTATGCCCAATTTAGGGGCTCTGCTACCATCAGCAGGTGCCTCCGAAGAGCAAACACCTCACCTAGCATCTGTGTCACCTTCTGGAGATGTCTCCATCCTCCTCCTAACGTGGGTACCACAGTTAACGCAGCCCTGGCAGAGGCAAGGAATCAGATCCACATCCCTCGCACAAGAAACAGATGCTGCAGTCTGAGATCGGTGGCTTTCCATGAGCCCAGGGAAGGAAAAGCAGCCAAACTCACCCAGGTTTTGCTCTCCAAGGCTCTGCACAGCCCCATCGAGCCGCCTGCCTTCCCCCCCACCAAGCACAACCCACCACCAGGACAAGCAATCCAGCGCTCACATTTTGGGTCGGCACTCCAAGAGGACGATTATTTGCTGAGTGCCTAATGCACTGCTGGCAGCGGGCAAGTCATAAATCATCCTAATGCAGTCACCGACAGACTCTACTGGGATTTCGGGAGATTAAAGGAAAGAATAAGTGTAGGGACACAACAGGTCCTGCTCTGGTTTGCTCGGTGTTCAGGTAGCTTTGTGATGCTGTAGGGGTGCCCTGCGCCCGTTGGTGAGGTCCCAGTGCCTTGCCCAAGCCAAATCCACCTCCCGGTCCCAGTTAACACCTCCGGCACCCTGCAAGCTGCTAAACAGCCCCGGCCAAGTCCTTCAAGTCCTTCTGTACAAGGAAGTGTTGAACCTCCCTTCCCTTCCCCATCCCAAAGCTTATCTTCCCCAGTCAGCCAGCTGGGAGCAGGGGCAAGGAGAGAACAAGGGATGGACATGGAGATGGACAAGGGATGGACACGGAGAAAAGCCCCCAACTTTGCTTTGAGGGGGTCATTTCCCACAACTGCCCGTGTCCCCATCCACCCTCAGAGGGGAGATGCACCCATGCAGCGTGGGATCAATGGTTGGACTCGATGATCTGAAAGGTCCCTCCCAATCTAGGCAATTCTATGATTCTATCTGTGCAGGGGAAGGGCTGCAATTCAACCTCCTGCCCTCTGTGATTTCTAGCCCACAGGAGGGGGGGTCCCAGACCTTCAGCACGTCCCTGCCAGCCCATGAAACCCCACAGCCCCCTCACCATCTTGCAGCAGTGTGCTCGGCGCTGTACATCCCCACAAAGCAGCCGGGGACAGCAGTGGGTGGAGGGGGACACAGTACAGGATGGGGGACCCAGCTTGCTGCATGCCCTGGGACGTCCTGGCCATGGAGAACGGGCACCTGCCACAGCGAGGAGTCTCCCCGTGATCCTAGCCATGCCCGCAAAGCCCCTTCTGCAACTTCCGGGGGACCCTGGCGATGGGGAAACTGAGGCACAGAGGGAACCAGCGCAGCCGGGAGGGGAGCGGGGGCGACTTACGAGCCCGGGCTCGGCTCTCAGAGGCGAAGAGGAGCAGCAGACACCGGAGGAGGAAGGCGAGGGGACCCGCGCCGGGAAGCATCGCAGCCCGGCGATCGGCGCCCGAGGGCTTCGATCCCGGTGCCCGGCGGTGTCTTGGTCCCAGTGCCGGGGGGCTGCCGCTGCCAGATGTCCCGCTGCTGGTCCCGGTGCCCGGCGGTGCCGCGGTCTCGTTCCCGGTGTCGGGTTCCTCGGGGCGGAGGCCGGTGCCCGGGGGTGTCGGTTCCCGGGGATGCCGGTGCCGGGAGTGCCGCGGTGCCGATGCCCGGGGATGCCGGTGTCGGGGGTGCCGAGACGCCGGTGCCCGGGGGTGTCGCGGTGCTGGTGCCCGGCGGTGGCGGTGCCGGGGGTACCGAGATGTCGGTGCCCGGGGGTGCCGGTACCGGGGGTGCCGCGGTGCCGGTGCCCGGCGGGGCTCGTCTCGCTCCGATCAAAGGCGCCTCCTTTAGGGAGAGCCGAGGAGTTTGTTTGTTGGTATTAAAGGCGGAGATGGGGAGGGCGGGGGGGGGGGCGAAGGGAGGCGGGGGGGAGTTGTGTGAGATCCGCAGGGTGGTTGTTTTTTTTTTAATTATTATTATTTTCCCACTTTTTTTTTGGGGGGGGGGGGTGTTTTAGGAAATTCCTCGGCGGCGGGAGGGCGGAGGGAGAGCGGGCGGGCGGGGAGCGGGTGCGGGAGCCGCAGGTTTAACCCCTGCCTCCCTGCAGCCTGGCCGGGGCTCCGCGGGGAGGCTCGGGGGCGGGGGGGCCGGGGGGGGGTTGGGACGGGACTGGAAGGACCTGCCGGGCTGGCCCCCCTCCTGGGGTGCTACGGGGTGACACTAATGGGATATATCACCCCCCACACACAAGGCTGCACCCCTTCTCCCGGTTAAACCCCACCTGGCTCTGGGATGCTTGAGTCCCGTCCCCCCGCCCAGGGAGAGGTTTAAGCCCCCACGCTGGGGTTGAGCCCACGCAGATGCATCTACCCCAGCCCCGAGCATCTCACTGCAGAAATCCAGGTTGCAGCCTCCCCTCCCAGTGCTCTGCTCCATCACCGAGGTCCCCCAGTGCCCTGACTCCCTTCCCAGTAAATCCCAGTGCCATGGATGGGCTCCTTCCTTCCCGGGACAGAGGGGTGCAGCAATCCCCCCTGTACCCACAGGACGTAGGGACAGAGGTTTCAGCGAGACAAAGCGGTCGATCTCGCTTTCCCCGCCAGCTGCTTTACATTCCTCCAGCTGCATAAAGCCATCTTAAATGACCAGCGTAGCCCCTGCCTGCAGGAAACCCCCCCTGTCCCCAAGCCACGATCCCAACGGCGATCGTACCTCGACTGCCCTTCGTCTCTGCAGCACGGAGCTGCTGGGCAGGAAACGCCGTCGGTTGGAAAGCCACCGGTCACGCAATCAACCCCTGGAGAAGCCACCTCGCCTCCACACACATTGCTCCTGTTCCTGCTGCTCCCCAAATTCTGCATGAAGTGGTCCAGCTCTGGCTGCCAGCCCTGCTCTGCTTGTCTGTGGGGCTCAGCTTTCTGCTCTCCAGGACCCTCATGGAGAAGTTCGGCAGCATGGGATCCTCCCCGAGCAGCCATGTCCACTCAGCAGCACTGCTTCTCACCACCAAAATAATCCAGGGCCACCAGCCCACCATGGAAATGGGTTCCTGCAGCCTCCTTAAACCCCCAAGGCCAGATTTTGCGTAGTTTTTTACCCATTTCTGCTCTACCTTCACAACTCATACTTCCAGGGGTGCTTAGAGCAAGACACTTTATTAGCACAAGAAATACCTTAACGCAGCGCTGAACACCTTCATGCCCACGTTCCCCCATCGGGCAGGCTTGAACAGAGGTCCCAGACCTTGCAGGAGCCCTGGGCTTCTCCTTCACAAACGGCTTCGTCTCTACACCATGGGGTCTCCTTCAGCTTCCTCACACCGCTGGCCAAGGAGAGACTGTCATCACCTGCGATCCCTTGGCACCGGGTGACCGGAGATCTCCTCTATCAGCTAAGTTATGATTTATTTTGCTCCATTAATTCAAGCTTGGGATTGGGTTTTCCAGAGTGTGAGATCATTGTGCCCGACGCCAAACCACTCGAGAGTGGCACCAAGCCACCAGTCTGCCAACGGCTCCAAGGTGGCCCAAACCCCCTAATACTGGTCACACAAGCCACGTACCTCATTTGACTCGGAGAAGAAAACAGTCAAGGGGAATTTCTGCAACAAAAACTCTTCTTTCCATCCATCTCTTCTTTCCATCTGGCTCTAGCCCTGCCCCAGGAGCCAGACACATCCCCCTGTACCACACCGCATCTGCAGGTGCCTGTTCCCAGAGCTGGATATGAGAGAGGGAAATCTTTGTAAGAAGAAACCTGTTTTTATAACAGTTGTAATCATCATCTTTGTTATTGTCTCTTTAAGCTGTTGAGCACAAGAAGTCAAGGCGCATTTCTGCACCTGCATGAGCTGAACTCATTTTCTGGGAAGAAGGTGTCAATCACCAAACCACGGGCAGCAAATGCAAACGAGTCCTCAGCCCACCTTGACTCTCCCGTACGGGAATATCTGTGACCCTCAAAGAGCACAGCCCTGTGTGCAAAGCAGGACAGAGAGCTGGGTCATCTGCAGGGATCGTCACAGGTTGACTTGTTTACGAGCTCTAAAAATAATTTCACCGCTCGGTGACCTCCCCTGCGAATTGTGAGTGTGGTTCTGCTGAAGGACCAAGTCACTACGGGGAAACATAGGAGCCCGGAACCCAGGACTGCTCTGCACCCCATCTGGCACCCACCACCTACAGAAAGCACAAGCATTGCCATTGCTGCTGCAGTTCAGGGCTACCCAGGGCGATCCTGATGTGACCACACACCTTCAAGTCAAACTATAAAGCTGGTTTTTAGAGAAGGCAGCACAGGAGAGACACGGAGCTGTTGGAGCGGGGCCAGAGGAGGCCCCGGAGATGATCCAAGGGCTGGAGCTCCTCTGCTGGGAGGACAGGCTGAGAGAGTTGGGGGGTTCAGCCTGGAGAAGAGAAGGCTCCACTGAGACCTTGGAGCCCCTTCCAGTCCCTCAAGGGGCTCCAGGAAAGCTGGGGAGGGACTCTGGATGAGGGAGGGGAGCCATGGGACGAGGGGGAAGGGTTTTCCACTGCAAGAGGGGAGACTGAGCTGAGATCTCGGGCAGAAATTCTTGGCTGTGAGGGCGGTGAGCCCCTGGCCCAGGTTGTGGGAGATGCCCCATCCCTGGAGGTGTTCAAGGTCAGGTTGGACGGGGGTTTGAGCAACCTGGTCTAGTTGAAGATGTCCCTGCCCATGGCAGGGGGTTGGACTAGATGGCCTTTAAAGGTCCCTTCCAACCCAAACTATTCTGTGATTCTATGATTTTATGAACATGCCTCGTGAATTACAGCATCATGTGTCAGAGCAACCCAAAGGCTGGGATGGTCCACGCTGCCCACTCCTCTGAGCGACGGGTCAGCACCTCTGCAGCCTCCACGTAGGTCTGGGATGGGGATGTCCCATGGTGTGGTTGGAAAACCCGCATTTTTCCCCCATCTTACTGTCCCCGCTGCATTATCTGCATGCTGACAGCTCCGTGCAGGGCAGATCCACACCGGCCACGTTCAACTCACCCAATGGTTCCAACTTCTCACCATCTAACCCAGTTTCCCTTGTTTCACTGCTTCACTCATTTCCACCTCCCTGCAAATTTTGCTAGCAATGCCCCTCTATTTTCTTCTCATGCCTCGATAAAGATATTAAAGGGGTTTGCGTAAACAGCAGGCTCCTTCCAGCTCCCACCAGGAACAGCCGGTACCTCCTCTCCCAGCTCTTCCCTTGCACAGGGCAGACTTGAAAAGCCCATTTGTAGCGTAAGTCTGTGGGCAGGTTATGAAAGTGCTTAGAAAAATGGGGACGCGAAGCCCAAGTCAATGAAGTTATTTTACGTCTCTGCTGCAACAGCAACAGCTGAATTCAGGACTGTAGATCCTGGCCCCGCATCAGGGCTAAAACGTATGGGAAAGTTCAGCCATGTCCTAAGCACAGACCCAGGAAATAAAGGCCAGCCTTGTCAGGAGCAAGGTGCTGTGTTACATCTCTCTTGCGTCTCATAAAGAATACATTCATCCTTTGGCAAAAACGAGGCTCTTTATCTTCATCTGCGAAGGAATCCGTCTGACAGTTCGATTCTGCCAACATCAATCCATCTGCGATCATGAATCAGGCTCCAAAAACCATGGGATTGGCTTGGAAATAATAAAACTTGGGTCCTTTTTATTTGCCTTCTGGTTCCTGTGCCTTTAGGTCAAACTCACTTCATGTTTTCAAGAAGATGAGACGATTCCTTTTTTTTTTTCTTTTTTTTTTTTTCGAATGAAAACCGAGATTCTCCTACAAACTACTGAATAAACAGCGTGGGCTCCAATAACATCCCCCGCCACGCAAGCCTCGTGGCAGGATCGTGAGCTGGCCAGACTGCAGGCTGGAGGAGCTGGCTGCACATCACCGTACCTTTCCCTGGAAGTTTGCAGCCCAGCATCCCCGGTGTTTGATCCGGCGCGCGTCTCCAACGCACATGCGAGGGCTGCCAGCTGCAGGCGACGGAGCTGGAAACCTGCAGGACCATGAACCGTTGCGAGCCGGACTAAAGAAATCCGCCTGCAAGAATGAGCCCTGCTCTGGGGACAGAGGAGCTGCTGCCTCACTTGACCGCAGGCTGCAAAAACACGCAGCCTGATGTGGTTCCTTCTGCTCAAGTGTGAAGGCTTGAGCCCGTCCTGGGGAACGCAGGAGTAAATCCTGATTACCAGTAATCCCACAGTGAAAAGCACGGTCCCCGTTCAAGCCCCGCAGCCCGCCCACCCCACCAACCTTCAGCCAGCAACAAAATCCAAGCTGGTACCAACCTCCTCTATCAAGCGGGGAAAATCACCTCCCATAAGCAGATTCTGCTCTTTTTTATTTTTAATCACAGGCTGTGGCATGAGACCCTGGGAAAAACCATCACAGCCTCGTGGGAACTGTGGGCAGTGGGAGGACAGATGCGCTGGCACACGAATTCGGGGTCGCCCAAAGCAGAGGCGAGATTCCTGCCGCAACTCCATAGTCTTCCTCCAACCCTGTTGATGACCAGCAACCACATCCTTTATTTTTGGAATGCATTCGAGGAGGAGTTGATGCATCCCACATCGTCATGGCAGAGGTCCCAAGCTGGAGTCAGGGAAGATGGAGGTGGAGATGGAGCCCTCCCATTCCAGTAAGATGGACGTGAAATGGGATGACGCCTCTCCACCATACTCCACCGGGTATGGCTAAATCGAGAAAAATCCAAATTTTCTTCATACCACAACTACATAAAACTCCTCTCCTATACCTGGAGCCTCGTGGGCTTCCTCTCCTCATCTGCAGATTTGAAAGATGGTTCATGGCATTTCTGCAGGGAGACACAAGCTGATGGTACCTCCCCAGCCCCCAGCTCCAGCCCAGCCTCCCAAGAGGGCAAGAGTTGTATCTTCAGAGCCCTCAAGAGCAGAAGACATGCCACCAATGCTGGCAGCCCAGCCTGAGCCTTGCTGCAGAGTTCAAACCACCCCAGCTGCACAGCCCCAACTGATCCCCTCCATCTGCTTTCCCACATCACCTCGTTTCGGTGGGGTTTATCCCTCCTGTTGCCCTCCTCAAGGAGGAGTCTTGTCACTTTTGTCACTTCTATGTTGCTCTGCTTTTGTACACTCTCTGCAGAAGGATATTGTCCTGCTTGGAGAGTACCAGCCACAAGCGGGATACCCTGGAAATGCTTCCTATCAGCCCTTTTCCTATTTGTCTCTCTTTTTGGCCTTTCCAGCAGGCAGCAGCTATGAATTCTCCTTCATATCCAAAAGCAGCCACCACAGAGAAGTCAGTCCCCTCCACCTCTCAAAGCCTTGAGCCCATGCATGGGTTGGGCAGGAGTGTAAGTCTCCTGCTCCTGGCCCACCCTGCTGTAGCCCTCCTCCCTGCAGATACAGAAGCCACCAGGAGGTAGAGGTAGACATTTGGGTAATTAAGGCTGATGGCCTGGGTGCCTCCATTCCCCGTTGGTCCCTCAGGCCAACATGCAGAGATAGACAGCTGGAGGGGTAAAATATCTCTTTCCAAGCTGCAGAGTTAATCTTGCTGTGAAACCACAGGAGAGGAGCTACCTCCTTCCCACGACTGACGGTGTAACCCTTGAACTTCTCCCTGGGCTCATTGCAGCCTCCTCGACCCAGGGCCTGGCTTTGGTGCAGTAATGGCAGCAGATGTGCCTCCAAGCTAGAAGTCGACACTGAATGTCTCCTGGAGCTGCAAGGAGACACCTTGCCTGCAAGCAATCAGCACCTCCTTGGGACACAGCAGCTCAGGGAAGCTGCCTCCGGCTGCAGTTCTAATACAGACATCACCTTACACAGCATACGGTTTTCTGCTCCCATCCTGATGAGTGATGAACGCTGGCGAGAGCTCCTCCTGAAGGTCTCTTGAAGGCAACTGTGTTCAGGGGATGTTCAAGCAGAGCATTCACAGTGGAGCAGTCCTGGAGATAGCTCTGCCCAATGGACCAGGCATGAAACTCAGCCTCACACAGCAGCTTTATCTCATCTCATACCACACCTCAAGCAACAAAGACTGTCTATAGAGGACATCACCCTACCTCTCCTGACTCATGCTCAGGGGAAAAGGAGGAGCAACCTTTGCATCTGTCACCCTACAGCGATGGATCTCACGACCTGCAGGACTCGTGCTGGAGGCAACATAATTTGTCACAGCACCTTGAACACAAAGTGTGTTCCCAGAAGCTTTGCAGAGTTGCAACAGGATCTGGTCAAACCCTGCGAGAGCACGTGCCAGCTCTGGGTTGCCAGCATCTGAGAACGTCTTTTCCTCATGCAAACAGCCATAACTACCACAGGCAAGTGGTTGTTTTTGCATGAATCTGAGTGCTGGAGGACTTTCAAGAGCCCTGAAGCTGCAGCTTCGGGGGTTTAAGGCAGTCAACGACTGATGAGGCTTAAAAAGATTATTTATAAATGGAAACAAGTAGTCCAACCTGGAATGGGAAATCCAGTCATTTTTTTAACATCTAAGCATGTCACCAAGCACAAGACCAACACATAGTAAATAGTCTATACAATCAGGGCAAATCAGCAATACAGAGAGGACAGTGAGTAAAATATTCTCCTCCAGGAATGGAGATCAGCAACCATGTAAGAGTGAGGGGTGATGAGAGGCTGGGCAAAGCAAGAGGGAAGGACAGAGAGGAAAAATGGGGGACACAGTGCCATGGGCCTGTCCATATCTCCTGTCTCTGCTGTGACACATACCCACCTGCACCCCGTGGCACTTGTCTGGCCAGTGACAGCATCATCGCTGGGAGGGCCACAAAGAGAAACGGCGGTGGCAAAACCCTGCTGGCTCCTCGGGAGAGGTGAGAAGTGGAGAAACATTCCCCGGCAGCCTGGGCAAGGCAGAGCTTTTGGCTTGGGGTGGCGGGATGCGAGGCTGGAGCTTTGCACGGGCTTAGGATACCCTCTGCAGGCCAGTCCTGAGCTCCACATGCCCCGAATCATAGAATCACAGAATGGTTTGGGGTGGGAAGGGACCTTCAAAGATCACATAGTCCAACCCCCCTGCCCTGGGCAGGGACACCTCCTACCAGACCAGGTTGCTCCAAGCCCCGGCCAACCTGGCCTTGAACACCTCCAGGGACGGGGCAGCCACAGCTTCTCTGGGCAACCTGCTCCAACATCTCACCACCTTCATCATAAAACAGTTCTTCCTTATGTCCAAGCTCAACACTTTTTCAGTTTAAAACCGTTGCCCCTTGCAGGGGTTTGGGCTGAAAGACAAGCTGGAGACACAGAAACCAAGTTCTGTCCAGGGTGGGCTGGATGTGCAGGAGTAATTTGGCAGAATATCTGGCAGAGATCCCTTTCCTAATCCGCTGTCACTAGGACCTCTGCAGAGAGCTAAAGCTCTGCACAGCGGTTTGTCCCATGAGTGGCTTCGGTGGAGAATTTTCTCCACTTCCCATGTTCTCTGTTCCTCCTCGAGGGCTCCCCAGGCCCCAGCTCCCAGGCTGATCCCGGGGAGTGGGCAGCTTTTGCAGGGGGACAAGGCCTCTGTGGGAATAGCACACCCCATCAGCTTCTACAGGACAGGCACCCCAGTTGCTGGACTAAGTCCAGTCCCAGCACCAAACCGCTGCTTCCTTTGCGTCATCATTCATCTTAATAAAGTCACCACAATTTTTCTGTTGCCTGGAAATTAGCTTTTTTGCTGACTGGCATTTTGCGGATCCCGACAACAGCGAGGATCAATGCACTGATAGCCTTTTAGTCATTCAACAGCGAGAGTAGAGATGACTAAAGACAGAAGCGTGGGTAAAATAGCAAGCAAATGATAACCCCTAGCAAGTTCCTGGCACACATTTAGAGGCTGTTTCTCGGGCACGGATCTTCCCTTCCTCTCTCCAACCGTAGGTCTTTCAAGGAGGTCCAAAGGTCCAGGGCTTCACCTCAGTCTCTGCAGCCACATTTTCTCTGCCGCCATCCCAATGCCTAGGGTAGCTGAGAGCCTTCACCAGGGAGGGACCTGACTCTAAAATATGGTGAAAAGACAGATTGTTTTAGTGCCCCAGTAAATAGATGAACGGCAGAAGCGAAGCACAAGAGATTTCCATAGCAACCAGTGCAGAGACTCTGCCTCCTCTGCTTTTCTCCAATTCACCTTCCCTGCACACAGATAATCCAGGGGTGCTGGTGTGACCACTGACCCCACTGGAAAGGGATGGCCTTAAAGGAAGTGCGGTGAGCACATGATGGAGCCATGTGGACATAAATCTTCAGCTGGCTCTTCCTCCAAAGGAAGCACCAAGTTCTTCTAGAGGGGAATTCTGAACCTACGGCTTGCTTAAACACGCCAAAAAAAAATCAGTTCTTCAAGCTGATTGAAGCCCCTGAAGATAGAAACCTGCAAAGCCAAGTCATGCTCTCAGAACCCTGAGTACGGTTGCCATCACGGTGACATCCAGCCCAAGCACTAACTACTAACTAATTCCATTTCTGGCAATATACAGAAAGGCGAGAGCTCCGTTTGACTTCAAAATAAAGCCACACACAGACTCGACGCTCCTTTGGTCTTCCCAGAAGAAATAGAAAAAACAAGCATAAAGTCACCCTGAGAGCTACGAAAGAAGTTCTTGCACACCTGAAGAGGAAGCTGGTAGGACGCAGAGTCCTGGCGGAACCTGCTGTGCTCTGGAAAGCACAGAGAGCGGAGGGACAGCAATGGGGGGCATCAAAGCAGGACCGTGTCTGGGGCAGCCCTGCGAGAAGAAACGTGTCCTCTGCGCTGCGCTGGCATTTGAGACGTCTTCTACTTATCATACAGATGATAAGTAGAAACAAATACTTGTTCGGACAGGATGGCAGGTAGGGGTGGGCATCCCAGACAAGACAAATCCCTGGCTTAAATGTCAATAAGAGAAATTCAGATACAAGAGTGAGAGACTAAAAGATTGGGACCGATAATTTAGGAAGGCTTCAGGGTCCCCACTGCTGGAGATCTTTGAGAAGAGGCTGAATTCATCTGTCAGCGATGACATACTCAGAGCTACCTTGGACCGAAGCGTAGGAGCAATCTGGATCGCTGTATCCAGCCCTCTGACCGAAGGCTGCCATGCAGCAGAGGTTTCATTCTGATGGTCAACAGGGCATCCACACCACTTGCCACACGGGGACAAAAAACACCTCCCAACATCCCACCTAACGAATGGCTTACCACACCAGGGGAGAGCCTCCGAGCTCAAAGGCCTCTCCTGTACCTACAGCCCTGAAGCAGCAGGGAGGTTGGGTAAAAATCAATCCAGCAACCCCGGTTGCTTCGACCAGGGTGAAATTCCCTTGAACACATTTGGTGCTGGTTGTTAAGGGAGTTAGGCACTGGAAAGCAGGGTGTGCAAACCCAGGGCATGGCTCCTCTGGGCTCTGTCTTGCTCAGCACACAGCTTGGCAAGAAAAAAAACAACTCCCCAAACAGATGCCCCAAAAACACACACATGAGCTGACGGTTTGGTGGCATTTACTGATACCTCGTGCATGTCCTGGCCAAACCCTCTGCCCTGCCCCTCCACAATGGCTTCATGAAGCCTTCGAGCATCCCTGCGTGAACGCGTGTCTCTCCCACTAGCACTGTCTCAGCAATGCAGAGGTCCCTGGAGGTTCTGCTACCCTTGATCCAAAACCTCAGTGCTCTGCTCAGCTGCAGTTAAATAAACTCCAACTATAGGTCCCTTAGGTCTCTTCCAACCTAAACCATTCTATGATTTTATATGGCAGCCATGAGGAACTGTTGGAGGTATCTGAAAGATGGAAAGGTACCACAGAGATCTGGTGGCCACAGTGACCTGAAACCAAGAAAGAACAAATCTCCTGAAAAAAAAAAATCCCTAAATCTCTATTATACCCACCTTCCCCTTGTTCCTAGAGCGCATGGAAACAGTTAAACCCGTGGCAGGTGGCTGACAAAGTCCAGATTGTCCCATGTCCCTCTTCCCTAGTCAGAAGAAACAGCCTCTCCTGCTCCCCGTGTGAGTCCTAACACCCCAACCCCAGCCCGCACAGCTGGCACAGGAAAGAGTAAACTCACCCCAGGAGAAGCTTCAGGGCAATTAGATGGTTTTTCCTCCTCTTCCTTCCCTGCTAACTCACCTCCCAGGACGATTGGATGTTCCCAAGTGTCCTGTGTACTTGGTGCTGCACAAATGTTGAAGCAGGGGTCGAGGATCTACTTAAGCAGAGCGACAAGACGCCTTCCTGACCCAGCGCGCGCAATGACCTGGAAAGCAGAACAGCTGGTGAGATGGCCAGGCGTCCTGCCTGCACGGGTGCTTTGCATCTCCCACTCCTCACATTTAACACCCCAAACAACCTTCACGAGCCTGCACACCGCCTCACTCATGCCAGGCCAGCTCGGAGGGGTGCTGGTGGGCTTTCCAAGCAAATATCCCTCTCAGACTCAGCACAAG
The DNA here is from genome assembly GCF_964199755.1 of Larus michahellis. NCBI lineage: Eukaryota > Metazoa > Chordata > Aves > Charadriiformes > Laridae > Larus > Larus michahellis. The sequence goes on from NC_133896.1 coordinate 214,616,054, forward strand.
GAGCCCAGATTTTGAAGTAATTTAGGTGTCTGGAAAGGGAGATAGGCACCAGATGGGATTTTAACAGCACACAGGCGGTGGCAACAAGGTGCCCATTGCAGCAACCCTCGCTGACCTCCTCCCACTCCTTCCCAGGGTGCCATGCTGTTTGTGGTATGCGTCACAGCAATTCATGGCTCCACAGATGGAGCCTGTAGCTGCTAACAAATTAAATAGTCCTTGCTCAGGCTAAAGCCACACTATTAAGTGCTTTGTTCCTTCCCAAACACGGTGGTTGCATCTAAACTACTTTTGAAGAACAACCTGTGGCCCCAGTAACCCCAAAATCATGCCTGGGGATGGGCTGGGTTAGCATGAAGCCGGTTGTTCAAGACAAAAACTCTGCCAAGGATCTAACAGTTCACTTGGGATGCGTTGGGGTGTAACACAATCCCTGGGATATGGACTTCATCCTGCAGCCCCAGCTGCATCAAGATGAGAGCGGTGGTCAACAGCCAGCCAAATATGAGCCAGCAGTGTGCCCAGGTGGCCAAGAAGGCCAACAGCATCCTGGCCTTCTATCAGGCCAGATCCTGTATCAGGAACAGTGTGGCCAGCAGGACTAGGGAAGCGATTGTCCCCCTGCACTCAGCACTGGTGGGACCCCACCTTGAGTGCTGTGTCCAGTTTTGGGCCCCTCACCACAAAAAAAAGCCCTTGAGGTGCTGGAGCGTGTCCAGAGAAGGGCACCGGAGCTGGTGAGGGGTCTGGAGCACAAGTCTTGTGAGGAGCAGCTGAGGGAGCTGGGGGTGTTCAGCCTGGAGAAAAGGAGGCTGAGGGGAGACCTTCTCGCTCTCTATAACCCCCTGAAAGGAGGGTGTAGCCAGGGGGGGGTCAGTCTCTTCTGCCAAGGAACAGGCCACGGGACAAGAGGAAACAGCCTCAAGCTGTGCCAGGGGAGGTTTAGGATGGATATTAGGAGAAATTTCTTCCCCCAAAGGGTTATCATGCATTGGAAGAGGCTGCCCAGGGCAGTGGTGGAATCACCATCCCTGGAGGGATCTAAGAGACATGTAGATGGGGTGCTGAGGGACACGGGTTAGTGGTGGATGTGGCAGTGTTAGGTTGATGGTTGGACTATATAATCTTAAAGATCCCTTCCACCCAAAACGATGCCAAGGTAGCTGCCAGTCTAGACTCCTTTGTTACCAGCCTGAGTCAGGAGGAAGGGATGGAGGTTAATGGAGACAGCAGGGTCACCAAGACAAGAATTATGGAAGATTTACATCCAACAATGGAAAAATAGCTTTCTGATGACAGGGATAAGCTCAACCAGTTGCCTGGGGGGAAGGTGGGTTGCCAGCAGTGGAGGTCTTTAGGAAGAGGATGACCAAGCCTTGCTCAGGAGTGACCTGGACTGCACTGATCCCACTGCAGGGAAGGGGGGATAACCAAATAACCCCTTGGGGACCATGCCAGGCCAATTTTCCATGATTCCTGCATGCTCTTGTGTAATATATCACACACATCTGAAACACCACATAGTATTTGCCTTTAATAACTAGCTGGTCAGCTTAGTGGGGCGAGTTAACAGGGAATTGCGTTCCCCTAGTTCCTAAGGAAATCACATGTATCTGGATGCCACAGCTCCTCTCCTCATCTCTTTCCTCCTGGAAGAGTGTCCCCTCTGCAAGCCCTGCTTGGAGAAGGAAGGGGAAAAGGGAAGCCACCACAAAACAGACCCCAGGAATCTGCTCCTAAGGCAGCCGATGACCCCACGGGGATGGAGCTGGGGTTCACTGCACGCACCAAGCTCACCCCGGCCAGCAGCCAGCACCCCTTGCTCGTGCCCACGCCTCACCATCTTTGCTTCTTTTCCAAGCCTGTTTGCTGCCTCATTTTCCCTGCCCACCCTGCTCTGAATCCACTCTAAGCCAGCTCCGCTTTGCAACCTCTTTCCCACACCCTCCCTTTCCTCCCAAAAAAACCCCACAATGATTAAATGTGACTTTGCATCTCTTCCTCCAAGGCTCTCCCATAGGATGCGGTACCTCTCAGGAGGAAAACAGTTCAAAGCTTTTCTCTCTCAGTAAAAGCTGTTTGTTAAATCGTCAGTCTGCTCCACGAGCATTGAAGCTTTCCTCCTCGTTTGCTAATCACTTAACACTGCAGGCCAAACACTGTCTATCTTCCATCAGAAACGGCTGTTCCTCACATTAAGCCTCTGAGGAGTATTTGTTAAATGCTGTTAATGAAAATAATCAACTCTGCATCGCTACACCTTCAAACGCTAACAGCCATGGATGTACAGCAGTGCTGCCCCTGCAGCTGCAAGGCTTCACACAGGAGTATTGTAAGATTTTTAGGTCTAATCGCTTCTTAATCAGACGGACCTTTCAACCAGCCTGATGGAAAGATAGATATCGCAAAGATATTGTACACCAAAATATTCTGTGCAAAGAGGAGCTAGGTAGGAGAAATGTAAATTAGTACCCTGCAGTAAGTGGGATACATTAGTAGACACTGGAGAATCCACAAGGAATGGAGCTCTGTGGGAAGCACATCATTTCAATGACGATTTCCTAAACTTCCCTGCCCCTCACCTCCCAGCAGCTTGCATCCCAAATTAGGCAAGATTAGAACCTACCCCACCACCCCTTTTACCCCTCCTCAGCAAGTTATTTAGCAGAAGTGGAAGTCTTGAGATTAATTCCCAGTCCCTACTTCAAGCAGCAATAGAAAATGATGGGTTAGGGGAGACCTGGAAGTCCTAGGATGTGGTTGGGGAGCTGGGAATTTGGGTTTCTCCAAACCCCGTGGCCGTAGGGCTGAGCACTGCAGTCACCGAGCAAAAACACTGGCTGAATGCTTACAAGCATATACTACCTAGAAAGGGTTAAACTAAAGGGTTGGTGTGGTACTGGCTCCTGTGCTCTGCTGGTTTATAACTTGCTAATCTCATCTGTGGAGCTCCTGGACACTCATATCCAGCCGGAGAACGGAATGGGGGCTCTCCACTGGCTTGGCCTGTTGATGTCTGGAGTCAAGCTGTGCTTAAGAACCACCAAGGAGTCCAAAAAGGAGCATGTCCTGGGGATATAAGGAAGAAAAGCTGTAACAATAAAAAACAAGATAGAAAAGGCTTGTTAGCACATGGGGATTCTGTGGTGTCCTTTTAAAGGCCCACCACTGGATCTTGTTGGAGGAGGAGGCTGGAGGCAGCCAGAGGGCTCTAGGGCTGCTGAGAGCCCCCATCCAAGAGGGATGGTCTTAAATCCCCTGAGAAATCACAGGGATTTGAAGCAGCACCATGAAAGGCAGGCCAGCAGGAACAACCTGAGATTACGCCCTTCACCCAAGCATCCAGCAAGGCTGAAATAAAAGATACCCCAATCCATAGCCGACTGTGGAGGTTTACCCTCGTGTGGCAGACAGTTTGCTAAAGGATGTGCCACTATGCCCTACGCCCTCCTCGGGGTGGTGGAGGGGACGCTGGCCTCCTTCAGGGACAGGGCTCCTCCCGCCCCACTGCCCCTCACACCGGGCCCGGGCTCCGTGAGTGAGTGGACCCGCCGGCCGCCAAACCACCGCCATCGGCCGAGGCCCCCCGCCTACTGAGGGAAAAGGGAGGCGGCCCCTCCTTATATACCCGAGCTCATGAATATTCAGTGAGAGGGCGTGGCTTATGCGGAGTGAGCCCCCGAATACTGACGCGCCGCGGTGCTCATGAATATGAAGCGAGGAGGGGCGTGGCCACCTCATGAATTATGTGGGAATTGGGAGGGGCCGCGCGCCCCAACGCTCTGTCCCTTCAAAGTGTGTGAGAAGATGGCGGCGGCAGCGGCGGGGCCCGGCGGCCGGGCCGCGGTACCGGCGCGGCGGGGGCGGCGACGGCGGGGGCGGGCCGGGTCGGCAGCGGCGGCGGAGGAGGAGGAGGAGGAGGACGAGGTGGTGCTGGCGGTGGCGGAGTGCCCGGTATGCCGGCAGGCGTTGGCGGAGGCGGTGACGCCGCCCTGCCGCCACTCGTTCTGCCTCGCCTGCTTCCAGCGCTGCCTGCAGGGCCCGGGCCTTTGCTGCCCGCTCTGCCGCAGCCGCCTCTCCACCTGGGCCCGCCGCCAGCAGGCCCGCGCCGAGCCCGCCGCCACCACAGCCGCCGGAGGAGGAGGAGGAGGAGGCGGCGGGGAGCAGCGGCCGCCGGACCAAGGTGCGGCGGGAAGAAGGCGGGGGGGGGGGGGGGGGGGGGGCAGGGTTGGGGTGCGATGAGTTTGCGGGGGCTCAGCCCCGAGGGGGCGGGGCCGGCCTGGCCTGACGGGGGAGGGGGGTGCGATGAGTTTGTGGGGGCTCAACCCCGCCCCCCCACACTCCCCTTCCCCACCTCTTGCAGCGGTGGGAGACGGGTTGCGGGGGGGGGGGGACATGTTTTCCCACCTCAGCGGTTCAACATCTGCTCCGTGCACCGAGTGCGCCCGGGCCCAGCTGTCGGGGTCCCCTCACTGACAGCATCAGGGATGGGAATGGGGGTGGCGGGGCAGCAGGACCGTGCCCCCCTCCACAGAAACGGTTCAGCCCCCCACCCCCGGGGCTGAGCCCACCCTCCTTTGCAGTGGTGAGATGATGGGTTGTGGGGGGGCGACGCGTTTCCTCACCTCGCCAGTTCAACATCTGCTCCATGCACTGAGTGCGCTGGGGCTCAGCCGTCGGGGTCCCCTCACCCACAGCATCAGAGATGGGAATGGAGGGGGCAGCAGGATGGTGCCCCCCCTCGACAGAGGTGGTGGAGGGAGAGTCAGGAACCCTCCACAGAGACGGACCAGCCCCCCACCCCCAGGGCTGAGCCCACCCTCCTTTGCAGTGGTGGGATGGTGGGTTTGGTGGGGGACACATGTTTCCGGACATCCCCATGCCCGGTTCAGCATCTGCTCCATGCACTGAGTTGCGCTTGGGCTCAGCCGTTGGGCTCCCTTCGCCAACAGCATCAGGGATGGGAATGGGGGGAGCAGCAGGATGGTGCCCCCCTCCACAGAGTTGGCTCAGCCCCCCACCCCTGGGCCTGAGCCCACCCTCCTTTGCAGTGGTGGGATGATGGTTTTGCAGGGAGGGGACACATTTCCCCACCTTGCCGTGCCCAGTTCAGCATCCGCTCCATGCACTGAGTTGTGCCCGGGCTCAGCCTTCAGGCTGCCTTCGCCAACAGCATCAGGGATGGGACTGGTGGGGGCGGGGGGGAGGTGTGGGCAGCAGGACAATGCCCCCTCCACAGAGATGGCAGGCTGGGGAGATGCAAAGGCTGGGTGGGAGAGGGCTACTGGCATCGTCTCGCCCCATTCTCATCCATGATTTTTAAGAAAACACCCCACGTGGGGCAGGTCTGGTTTGAGCCCCGAAATGCCGAATGGCCAGTTATGTTTATAATACGGTTATTATTTTTGTAATGGTTCCAGCGGTGCTGCCTATCGTAAGGGCTGGTAAAAGTCGCGTTGAGAGAGGAAAGCTTTTACACTGTGGGAAGTTCCACTGCTTTGTTGACATTAAAAAAAAAGTCCATCGTTTCTAAGTTCATGGCTTTTTGTCACGCGTTTCCTCCCCGTCCCAAAAGCCGCCAGCCTTCCTCAACTCCTGGAAAACGCTTCCCTTGCCTTTCCTTTAAAATAAATCCTTGTTTGAGCTGGTGGCGTGGCTTTTTCCTGGTGGGAGCCGAGGTGCTGCAAAAGATGCCCTGTCGAAACTCGCGGTGTGCTGGGACCGCTTCTGCTTGTGCCGCGGTGCGTGTTGGTTGGAGAGGGTTGATGCAGCAGCACCGGTGGAGACTGGCCGCCGATGCCGCACCTCCACAAGTGCTTTGCCGACGTCGCAGTGCTGATGGGAGCCCTGTAGAGCTTCTCCGAGGCTTTAAGCTGTGGATAAACATCCTTTTAGCCATCCAGCCATGCCCTAACCGTTCCTTTTCGAGCGGGTTACGAGTCTCACGGTTCATGCTTGTGTCAGCACCCTCTAATTTGCTGCGGGAAAAATTGGCAGGATGAGCTTAAACGGCTTAAATTGGTGGTTTGAACTAACCCCGCTAACCTTTGCTCGAAGCGGACCGGGAAGCCTTCGCGCAGAAGGATTTGCTGAATCAATGAACAGATGGGGCTGTCCGGAGGGAGCTGAGCCAAACGGCTGGGAGCGGTTCCTCCTCGCCAGCCCAGCCGGAGGAGGGACAACAGCAACTCTCTGAGTTGGTCTCCACTCCGAGGTACTTCTGTCAGTCACACTTAAATATACTCAGCTTGGTCCAGCCTAGCTGGAATGAGAATATCCAGACATGCTGCAGGAATACTTAACAGAGTGCCTTGGCTGTTTGGTTTTTTTTAAATTAATTTTAATTCTCTGCTTGGCTTGAATTGTCTGAAATGTGTATATTTTTGCAGCGAGGCACATGGTTGTCATGTTGATTGTCATTTTCTGCCTGTCCAAACTTCTTAAAGCTCTGGAAGTGTTTTGGAGAGAATTGTGGAAGGTCTTAGCACGGAGCAACATGGGGTGTGCTCCCCAGACGCGGACGGACACCTGCACCTGGGTGTCACCTTGTACACCTTGAATATGGCTTTGTCATCGGCACTCTAAATTGGGCTGGACTAACCCTTGTACTCTGATTGCGTTTCGTACCATAGACCTCGCCGCCATGAAGTTGCACTTAGAGCTGCAGAGCAGCTGAGTTATCAGCCGATGAGGTGAGCTAAAACCAGCCGTAATCTCGAACGGCGTTTCTGTGGCATTTCTAGCTTAGGCTCAAGCTTGTCCGCCAGACGGCTGAGTTGGGCTAAAAGCTGTCAAGGTAACTGGCCGTTTTTAAGTTGGGCTAATAGTGTGGAAATCAAAGGTAGCTGATCCATTACAAACGGTAACGTGCAGAGGGTGAGCAGTGGATGTGCTTTATCTTGATGTTAGTGGGGCTTGTCAGAGAAACACAGCATGGCCGAGGTTGGCAGGGACCTCTGGAGACCACCTAGTCAAACCCCTGCTCAAAGCAGGGTCACCAGGAGCAGGTTGCCCAAGACCATGTCCCGTTGGGTTTTGACTGTCTCCAACTCTGCAGATTCTCTGGGCAACCTGTGTCAGTGCTTGGCCACCCTGACAATAAAAAAGTGTCAACCAGAAGGCTGTGCCGCCATCCAGAGAGACCTGGACAGGCTGGAGAGTTGTGCAGAGAGGAACCTGATGAAGTTCAACAGGGGCTTCTTGTAGGGTCCTGCACCTGGGGAGGAATAACCCCATGCACCAGTACAGGTTGGGGCTGACTTGCTGGAAAGCAGCTCTGCAGAGAGAGACCTGGGAGTCCTGGTGGGCAACAGGATGACCATGAGCCAGCAATGGGCCCTTGTGGCCAAGAAGGCCAATGGTCTCCTGGGGGGCATCAAGAAGAGTGTGGCCAGCAGGTGGAGGGAGGTCATCCTCCCCCTCTGCTCTGCCCTGGGGAGGCCACAGCTGGAGCACTGGGTCCAGTTCTGGGCTCCCCAGTTCCAGAAGGACAGGGAACTGCTGGAGAGTCCGGCCGAGGGCTACGGAGATGTGGAGGGGCTGGAGCATCTCTGTGCTGAGGAAAGGCTGAGAGCCCTGGGGCTGTTCAGCCTGAAGAAGAGCAGACTGAGAGGGGATCTCATCAATGCTCAGCAAGAGCTAAAGGGCAGGGGGCAAGAGGATGGGGCCAGACTCTTCTCAGTGGTGCCTGGGGACGGGACAAGGGGCAACGGGCACAAACTGGAACACGGGAAATTCTGTGCAACCACGAGGAAAAACTTTCCTGTGAGGGTGGCAGAGCCCTGGCACAGGCTGCCCAGAGAGGTGGTGGAGTCTCCATCTCTGGAGACATTCCAAACCCGCCTGGACGCGTTCCTGTGCCACCTGCTGTGGGTGACCCTGCTCTGGCAGGGGCTTGGATGAGATGATCTCCAGAGGTCCCTTCCAACTCCTACCATTCTGTGATTGTGTGATGATCAGAAGGCTGGAGCACTATGTCACCTATGAGGACAGACTGAGAGAGTTGGGGTTGTTCAGTCTGGAGAAAAGAAGGCTCCGAGGAGACCTTATAGGGGCCTACCAGTATCTTAAGTGGGCCTACAAGAAAGCCGGGGAGGGACTTTTTAGGATGTCGGGGAATGGTAGGACTAGAGGGAATGGATTAAAACTAGAGATAGGTTGATTCAGACTGGACGTTAGGAAGAGATTCTTCACCATGAGGGTGGTGAGACACTGGAACAGGTTGCCCAGAGAGGTGGTGGAAGACCCATCCCTGGAAGTTTTTAAGGCCAGGCTGGATGGGGCTCTGAGCAATCTGGTCTAGTGGGAGGTGTCCCTGCCCATGGCAGGGGGGTTGGAACTAGATGATCTTTAAGGTCCCATCCAACCCTAACAATTCTATGATTCTATGTTATCCTATGTTAAATGGAACTTCTTGTATTTCAATTTGTGCCCATGTCCTCTTGTCTTGTCACTGGGCATCACAGAGGAGAGCCTGGCTCTGTCTTCTCTACTGTCTTCCACCAGATATTTGAACACATTAGTAAGATCCCCCTGAGCCTTCACTTTTGAGGCTGGACAGTCCCAGCTCTCTCAGCCTGCTCTTGTTAGTCAATACTCCAGTCACTCAATGATCTTCATGGCCCTTCACCGGCGAAGATAAACATCCACTGCTCTCTGCTCATCCACCAAGGCAGTCATCTCTATTAGTTACGTATGCTTTCCTCTTCATATATCCATGCTGACTACCTGCCCAACACCTTCTTGTCCTTCATGTGTCTGGAAATGGTTGCCAGGAGTAGTTGCTCCATTACCTTTCCAGGTATCGAGGTGGGATGGCCAGCCTTTCATTCCTCCTCCTTGCCCTTTTTAAAGGGAGAAGTGACATTTGCTTTCTTCCAGGCCTCAAGAACCTCTCCCAATGGCCATGACCTTTCAAAGATAATCAACAATGGCCTCCCAATGACGTTGGCCAGCTCCCTTAGCACTTGTGGGTGCAACCCATTAGGTCCCATGGACTTGTGTATGTCCAGTTCGTTTAAATGTTCCCTAAGCTGATCCTCCCTCCAGCGAGGGTGGGTCTTCTTGGCTCCAGACTCTCCCCCTGATCTCAGGGGCTTGGGATTCCTGAGGCTGGTCTTTAGAATGACAGAATGGTCATTGTTTGGAAGGGACCTTCAAAGATCACTTCGTCCAACCCCCCTGACATGGGCAGGGACATCTTCCACTAGATCAGGTTGCTCAGACCCTCATCCAACCTGGCCTTGAACACCTCCTGAACACCACCTGAAACACATGCACTGGCACAGGTTGCCCAGGGAGGTTCTGGAGTCTCCATCCTTGGAGACAGTCAAAACCCAACTGGAGATGGACCTGGCCAGACGGCTGCTGGTGACCCTGATTGAGCAGAGGGGTTTGGTCTCCGGAGGTCTTTGCCAACCTCAACCATCCTGTGATTCTGTTAGCAAACACCAAATAAGCTGAAGTATTTCATTAAATCACTTAAAATCTGTAAAATTGATTTAGAAAACTACTTGGTATTATTTTTTCTTTAAAAACCATGAAAGGTGCCTCTACTTGACACAGCTTAATTCTTCCAGCTTAAATTGGCTAACTAATAATGGTTTCAAGTCCCGATTTTTGTCATTCACTGTGTCATTTATACATAATAGTGGACTTAGGGAGCTCTCAGACCTTGGCTGAGATTGAGGATTCTGTGTTAGGTGCTATATGGATACGTATGAAGACAAAGTCCTTGTCACAACACTCATCAAACAAAACTGGATAGAAGTAAGAGGAGACATCACGTACTCGCTCCCTGTGTTGTGTCTTAGCATGGGCTGGGTTTGGTTGCCTGCTCCTGGGTATGATGCCCTTCGAGCTGCCCCGCTGCCTTCAGTCTGGTCTCCAGTTGCCGCTCCAGAAGGTGTGGGTGGCCCATCAGTCCCACATCCTCTCTGCCTGCTCTGTGGGCATCTCTAGGTACCATATAGCATCTGGAAATTCACCCTCAATGCTGGCGTAAAACTGAATCTTGAGATAAAGATGGAGTCCTGGCTGTTATACTTTGCTAAGGAAGGTTTCTTATATTAAACCAGTTGCCTGGTGGAAGTCTTGGAAGGCAGATAAGTGCGGCAGATGGGAGGCTTGGAGACTGCGGGAACGTGTTTGAGGATTCAGTTGGCCAAGAAGAACAAAGATGTACGTATCGTGTTTGCAGCAAGTTGCTCAGCCTGATTTGTAAGAAAATAAGTACATTCCCATTTCTCCGAGGAAGATGGAGGACCCTATGAATAAGACAAAAGAAAAGGATGTCATGAAAAAGGACAAGCAGATGAGATTTTGGCGCACTCTTCTCAGACAGCAGGCACCAGTCCCACCTTCAGTATCAGATACTCACCCGCATCGATAGATTTTTGCCTATCAGTCCTGACATTACTGTCCGAGATTATAGATGCCTTTATGGAGCTTGGAAAATTGCTGAAGGGCAAGCATTCCTTCATGAACTGGGAAAAAGAAATTCAATTTTCCAAGGAAAGGGCTTGTTAAGCTGGTCAAGCGCTTTAAACTCCTACCAGGAAAGTGGTTGGGGAGGGAGAAAATAATTGACTGCTTTTGGAAGGGGCAGGGGAAGTCTGCTCCCCTTCGCCTGAGTAGGATTGAGCGTACCTAAACCATTCCTCGTAGACACCCGAGCCATCCATTCGTCCACAGATGGCAGAAGGGGATCCCACAGCCACCTTTGTTTCAGCCTCTGCACGCTTGGAAAATTTTGCCTAATATCTAATCAAAATCTCCTTTGTTATAAACGCAGCTGATTTCTTTTGTTTCTCTTCTGCCCGGTAGCTATGCAGAACAATTAATAACTGATGGTTTTATAAGAGGGGTGGGGTGTTTTTGCCAGGCTTCTAACGTGACTTCCCCCTCCTTCCTCCGAGTCTTTTTTTGGCTGTGGTTTCCCTCTTTCCCCGCTGAACCAGACCAGTCTAGTTCTTGAGCATTTCCTAGTGATCCCTTAATTTCCTGTCACTTCTGTTGTTCTCTTGCCTGTCGCCAGTTTTTTTGCCTCAAGACCACAGTGCTAAGAGTTTAGAAATGGCAATCCTGACGAAGCCTTTCCCTGCTACATGAAAAGCAGTGATTTACTCCCACATAGAATCATAGAATGGTTTGGGTTGGGTTGGGAGGGACCATAAAGATCATCCAGTTCCACCCCCCGGCCCTGGGCAGGGACACCTCCCACTAGACCAGGTTGCTCCAAGCCCCATCCAGCCTGGCCTTGAACACCTCCAGGGATGGGGCAGCCACAGCTTCTTTGGGCAACCTGGGCCAGGGGCTCACCACCCCCATAGTGAAAAATTTCTTCTTAATATCTAATCTAAATCTCCCCTCTTCCAGTCTGAATCCATTACCCCTTGTCCTATCACCACCCCTTGTAAAAAGTCCCTCTCCAGCTTTCTTGTAGGCCCCCTTCAGATACTGGAAAGCTGCTCTAAGGTCTCCCCGGAGACTTCTCTTCTCCAGGCTGAACCCCCCAACTCTCTCAGCCTGTCTTCATAGAAGAGGGGCTCCAACCCTCGCAGCCTCTCCGTGGCCTCCTCTGGCCCCACTCCAACAGCTCCATGTCTTTCTGATGTTGGGGGCCTCAGAGCTGGACATAGTAGTCCAGGTGGGGTCTCACCAGAGCAGAGTAGAGGGGCAGAACTGATTCAATCAGTTCATCAAACTGGTTAAAGTCAACACCACCTCTTCTTTCCTCCTTGTTGCAGCGCTGGTGGTGTATGGCTGTTTGATGGGATGGGTTTAAAATGGGTTAAATTAAATTAAAAGATTTCCCAGGAAAAGAAAGAAGGCAAGGCTGCCTCTTTGGGGGCAGGAACAACTGTGCCATGAGACTGTTGAAGAGCTTGCACCTCCATCTCCTCCCTCGCTGTCCTCTCTCCAGTCATCCATGATACTTAAATTCTTTTTAATCTACTGGTCAAGCCGTTAATGAAGAGAGTGATGAGGACCAGACCCAGAGCTAGCCCCAGTGGCCAATGTGAGAGGCAGTCCTGGCATGGCGGTGGATCGTTAACTCTTGGAAAAATAATTTTTCCGCTAGTTGTGCATCCATCTGAAGAGTGGCTATACCTACACTAGCTTTTTTTTTTCTCACTGTGCTTCTAAGAATGTTTTTTTTTAATGTGCTTCCAAATGAAGACAAAATATTTTTGACGTACTGTTACTCGGGATGCTAGGGACACGGTTATCCTGCACAACGGGGCTACATCCAGAAAATAGGGGAGCTAAAGGGTGAGCTGGGGATCGGCTTGCAAGGAAACTTCATGGAATGAGCCTGCATCTGCTGGAATTTGAGCTCTGTCTCGGGACCAGCCCTGCTGCACCCAACCTGGCAGCTCTGCAGGGTTGCACGTGCATCCCTGGCAGCTCCAGGAGAGCACACGAGCTTTTGTGTTTGTGCAACGCTACGCCTGAGCTGAAATGGTCTCCGTGAGCCCAAAGGGTGTTGGCAGTAAGCCATATCTAGCAAAATTTCTTAACCTGCCTTCACAGGGTTAAGAGCTATCGCTCCTTGTCCCACTCCTTACAGCTTCTCCATCTCGTTCTTGGAGCTTCTTCCCTCCGATGCCTCCACACCACACTCCAACCTCCCCAACCAGCTCTTCTCCTCCTTTTTCCACAGAAGCATAAAGGCAGGATTCTGAGTTCCTTTGCGGTGGTTCCTATTCTCATATTTTCTTGCTTTCTTTCCAGAGCAAGTTTTGGACAGTGTAGGAGCAGTTCCTGCATGGGCTGCTCAAAATTACTTGTGTGACCCCTAACACAACACATCCTGCTAGTCCTTAACTTTCTCCGTAAAGGAAAAGTGTGGATATCTTGGTCTCTACAGCTGGCAAAATACCCTCTCACCCCCAGGAGATGAACTCATATCGTTACTTGTTTCTCTCTCATCCCTTAATTATTCCACCAAAGGAGGAGATTGGACTGAATTAATGCGAGTTCTTCTTACTGAGTTGGTTTGTCATCTGCTTGTTACCTTTTAGAGACTTCCTTAATGAACTAAAAATTGGTTGTAGTACCCACTTCGCTAAGTGTGCTGTTTTACAGATTTCAAGTAGCTGCTTCCCCTCACGTTCCCCAACTTCTCCATGACCTTAAAAAAAACCCCTTTTGCTCCAGGAAGCCTCAAAGAAACCACAAACAGTTCAGAACTTACCAAGGGGGTTTTTACCAGCTTTCTAAAGCATCCTCTTCTCTCTTTCCCACTCACATCCCCAGACAGCTTCTCCATCTTCCTTTATTCCAAGCCTCTTCCCAGGGTTTGCTACCAGCAGGAACACATCTTTTGGATTTATACCCAATATGGCTTGAATAACTCCCATCTTCACCGAGACTGGCTCTCAATACACCATGCAGAGGCATCGACTGGTCCTCGGCTGCGTCCCGGGAAAGGTCTTTCCATTTACAGTCTATTGTATTCTTGAACTTGGTACATTCCTTTTAGCTTAGATGGCCTTTCATCTATTTATACCACTGTACAACTCACAAATTTTATAAATCCTATCATTTGGATATCATTTGGAGCGGGTCCAGAGGAGGCCACAAAGGTAATCCAAGGGCTGGAGCCCCTCAGCTGTGAAGACAGGCTGTGAGAGCTGAGGTGGTTCAGCCTGGAGAAGAGAAGGCTCCAGGGAGACCTTAGAGCAGCATTTTTACCAAGGTCTACAATGACAGGACAAGGGGCAACACCTTTAAAACTGAAAGAGATTAGGTTTAGATTGGACATAAGGAGGAAATTCTTTACGAGGAGGATAGTGAGACACTGGAGCGAGTACCTAGAGAAATTGTGGATTCCTCATCATTGAATGTATTCAAGGCCAGGTTGGACAGGGCTTTGAGCAACCTGATCTAGTTGAAGATCATAGAATCGTGGAGTCATTTAGGTTGCAAAAGACCTTTAAAATCATCAAGTCCAACCGTAAACCCAACACTGCCAAGTCCACCACTAAATGTCCCTGCCCATGACAGCAGGGTTGGGCTAGGTGAGCTTTGAAGGTCTATTCTAACCCAAACCATTCTGTGATTCTATGAAAATCCGTTGGGAAGACTTGTCTTGGGGAGATTATTGAAATTATTAGTACCAGCCTATTTAGGGTGAAATGACAGTGTGTTAATAGCTATCTACCAAAAAATTAACATTTTTTTAGTGTCATCATCTGCTTCAGCTGGAACTCCAGGCTCAGAACTAGATTAAGTCTATTTTTGTCCCATTTGGCTCTGCATGAGAACTGGTCTGGAGCATGTTAGGTTATGGGAGCTGCCCTGGGGTGAAAAAACAAAACTTTCTGGAGGGTTGTGGGTTTTTTTTTTCAGTAGATCAGTCGTAGCTTGGCTTAGTTCCCATCTCCGGTTTGCTGGACCACAGATGCCCACAGCAGAGCAGGAGAAGGGGGCTGGCGATGCCGCATGTTGTCCTACCAGTATGTGACAGCTGCAAGTCTTCCTACAGCTCCCACCTTATTGATTCTTCCACTTATGAAAAGTTGCAGATTTCTGGCCAAAATATTCTGAGTTTTGATTTCTTGTTTTCAAATACGCCCCAATCCACCAATGATGAAGTGTATATATATATATATATATAAAAAAAAAAAAATAAAACATATATATGAAGTATGCCATTGCATGTCTTCGTGTAATTTAGTTAACATCCTTTTAAAAGAACTAGATAAATTATTCTTGTTGGATAACCTCCCCGTAGTCAGAAAACTTCTACCTTCTTGTTTTGTGTTTTGAAAAAATTAAGATCTCATCTTCACTAACTGCTGGAAGTTAAAAGGAAAAAAAGTGAAAACCTCGAGGTTTTGATTATCCCTGCCAGGAATACAGGGAAGCTACGAAGGCTGCTGCAAGTTTCCATGGAAGCTGGGGGTGAGGGGGATTCGCTGCCGCGGGTGGCAGGGCTTTGACTTGCCGGATGGCATCGGTTTGGCAAAACCCAGGAGCCTCTGAACGACAGGCAGGGAACCGAAGGGTTTCTGAATCGAGTTCAACTTATTTTTATTCAACCCATGTTGTTAAATTCACCAGATGGATGTTTCGGAATCTTTTGCCAGTAAATATAAAATCTGCTGGTCGGGAGTGCGGATTAAGGGTGGCAGTGTGTAATGCACACTTCTGTGCTAACGTTGGAAGGATGGAGTCATTCAAGGGGATTGAGGCTACAAGTCAAATGCCTCTTATAAAAAGAACCAGTGTTAAATAATTAGAAAATATTTTTTCCTCTCAAATAGTGCAGAAATCAATTGGGCTATTTCCAAGATTGAGCACAATAGGATGAAACTCTCGTCTGCCAGTGTAAAAGAGCAGGATGCCGGGTTTGCTCCTGCCACTGCGACTGTTTCGGTGCTGTCATCGTGCTTGGAAGGAGCATCCCAGTGCCAGCCTTCCCCACAGCCCTTCAAAGTTGGCTCCACTCAGAAACCGTTTCTGCTGACCCACAGCTCGCTGGAGAAGAAGAGCAAGGAGCTTTGCAAATTAAAGCACAAGAAGGACATGGAGCTGTTGGAGCGGGGCCAGAGGAGGTCCCGGAGATGCTGGGAGGGCTGGAGCCCCTCTGCTGGGAGGACAGGCTGAGAGAGTTGGGGGGGTTCAGCCTGGAGAAGAGAAGGCTCCGCGGAGACCTTGGAGCCCCTTCCAGTCCCTGAAGGGGCTCCAGGAAAGCTGGGGAGGGACTCTGGATGAGGGAGGGGAGCCATGGGATGAGGGGGAAGGGGTTTCCACTGCAAGAGGGGAGACTGAGATGAGATCTCAGGCCGAAATTCTTGGCTGTGAGGGCGGTGAGCCCCTGGCCCAGGTTGCCCAGAGAAGCTGTGGCTGCCCCATCCCTGGAGGGGTTCAAGGCCAGGCTGGACAGGGCTTGGAGCAACCTGGTCTGGTGGGAGGTGTCCCCTGCCCAGGGCAGGGGGGTTGGAAGTGGATGATCTTTCAGGTCCCTTCCAACCCAAACCATTCCATGATTCTATGAAGGCTTTTTCTTCCATCATCTTACCCATTTCATTGTTCTCTTAGGCTGTAGCACACATTGAAACAGCTGCACAGCTTTGTCCTGCACCTGAACATGTAGAATTAGCACGTGAGGTGTGCTGGAGGAACACGTGTGATGCTCTGATCATCTTGCCTTCCTCCCCAGTTGCGCCCCAGTGCGAGGACCAGTCTGGTCTGCAGCAGTTCTGTGCTGATAGAAGCATCCACAGTGTAGCATCATTCTACCCCAGAAAGTATAACAGGGTGTTGTAAACATGGATATACAGTTGTGCAGAGAGTGGCCTAGGAGTCCTGGTGGGCAACAAGTTGCCCATGAGCCAGCCATGTGCCCTGGTGGCCAAGAAGACCAATGGTCTCCTGGGGGGCATCAAGAAGAGCGTGGCCAGCAGGTGGAGGGAGGTCATCCTCCCCCTCTGCTCTGCCCTGGGGAGGCCACAGCTGGAGCACTGGGTCCAGTTCTGGGCTCCCCGGTTCCAGAAGGACAGGGAACTGCTGGAGAGAGTCCAGCGGAGGCTGCGGAGATGTGGAGGGGCTGGAGCATCTCTGTGCTGAGGAAAGGCTGAGAGCCCTGGGGCTGTTCAGCCTGGAGAAGAGCAGACCGAGAGGGGATCTCATCAATGCCCAGCAAGAGCTAAAGGGCGGGGGGCAAGAGGATGGGGCCAGACTCTTCTCAGTGGAGTCCAGGGATGGGACAAGGGGCAATGGGCACAAACTGGAACACGGGAAATTCTGTGCAACCATGAGGAAAAACTTTCCTGTGAGGGTGGCAGAGCCCTGGCACAGGCTGCCCAGAGAGGTGGTGGAGTCTCCATCTCTGGAGATATTCCAAACCCACCTGGACGCGTTCCTGTGCCACCTGCTGTGGGTGACCCTGCTCTGGCAGGGGGTTGGACTGGAGGGTCTCCAGAGGTCCCTTCCAACCCCTGCCACGCTGTGATTCTGTGTCCACACATTTCTGTTTTCATCTCTTCTGCACACAGTGAGAAATTTGGGTTCTCTGTCTTTTGACCTATCTATAAAATGTACAAGTTGTTGCATAAAGATGCTCTACATAAAATTGCCTCCACCTGGTGTTAGACCACAAGCTAAACCAGCCCAACTTTATAGATAAACGTTCCGTTATTATAAACCTCCTCTGGGCTGCCGAAGCCATGTAAGCAATGAAACAGTTGATGCGGCTTGTCTTTACTGCTGCGCGTTTCCCTCGGGTTAGCTAGTACGCTTTTATTACCCTGGAGGGAAAAAATACACCTCCTTAGCCTCGAAGATAAGGTCTGAGATGAGCCTTAGGCATTCAGAAGTAATTGAAGGTTGCTGCGGGTGCCTTACAGATTGCTGCTGCTCTTGGGACCGTCTCCGTGGAAGTTCAGCTTGATAAAATTCACAAAGAACTGGAACTGTTCAAGGACACAATTGAAAAAAAACATTTTGAGAAGCCGGTGGAAGGTTTCCAGCCCGGCCGGTTGCAGGCGCAGGAGCGAGGAATGCAGCCTGGCCTCCCCAGTGTCGCCACCGCTCGGGATTTTTATCACACATGTTGGGACATTTTTGGATGTTTTCCTTTAAAAACAAGTCTAGCTCGCGCAGGCGTGCGAGTGAGAGGGAATAGCAGCTCTTGTTTTTTAAAAAAGAAAAATAAATTCTAGTTTGCATGCTTGAGGTTTGATTACAAGAGATTTTTTTCCTCCCCTTTTTAAAGCAAGTATTAAATACTTTGTCATTTGTTCAGCTCTGGCGTTGGCAGCGTTCCCTCTCTGGATGCTCTGAGTTTGCACTTACTGGTGAGTAAAGTTATGGGGCTTTCCTCTAAGAAATTAAAAGCAAACCAGTGGAAAGCAGGACAGGTGGAAACAGGATTTAATCAGTCTTCAAATGGCACATCTCAGCACCAGGGCTGTGACCTGTCCCTGGGGAGGAGGCAGCCGCGGCCATGAACTGGAGGATGCCCAGCAGGGCAGTCGGCCGCTGGGTATTTGATTTATTTGCCCTGCCGTGAACCTTTAATTTTTGGCCCAGTGTGTTTGAGGAATAAAAACGCTTCCTAAATAAAACATGCGGTGGAGCTGCCGGTTTATAGCCCTTAATTTCAGCGAGCTGGGAAAAGGAAACACCACCGATGTTTCCTCCTTGCTCATACCCGTTTCATCCTGAGCGTGGCACGTCAGGGTGATGAGCTCTGCTGCACCCTGCCTGGAGCACGGATTTGGGCTGAGCTGGGACGGTTGTTTAGGGGTCGTCGTTTTATTCCGGTTGTTCAGGGATCGTTTTTTGTTCTGGTTGTTCCCTTTTCCATTCAAGCTCCTCCGACTGCAGCGCAACTTGCCCCATGCAGAAGCGGGAAGGAGCTTTGAGGCCGTCGTAACGAAGCAAGTCATTTGGGGAGTAACTATATTTGGGGAGGTTAAATTATAACCCCGTGGCAATATGCTTTCGCTTTCTGAATTCCCAAGGGGGAAGGGAGGAAGCGGGAGCAGGACGGGGAATTCCTGCCGGACGGAGCAGCCCGCCCGCCCGGCTTCGAAATATCCACCTCGGGGAGTGCGTTTGCAAGCGGAATAAAAGCTGTGTTTGCTCCAGACCGGTGCGACGGCACCGCAAACGCCTGCGAAGGAGAAGGGGATGTGGAGGAGTGAAAACACCATTTCTATAGAAAACAGAGAGTGTTCTCGATGTTTGTTTAAACGGCAGAAGGGCAGGGGTGTGAATTCGGGGTGTGCTGCTGCTGTCAGCCTGTGCTTCTCGGGTGTTTGGCTGGAGGAGATGTTTAAAGCCTGGTTTTATTTCTAGCGCTCAGATTCCCTGTGATTCTCAGGGCTGTTACTTAACCTCCGTGTTTACATCCTCCTAATGCTCCCCGGATTGCTTAACTGCTCGTCAAGAACTCTTGAGAGTCTCAAAAGTAACTATAGGCGTGCAAAATGGTATTCCTTGGCCATCCTCCTCCGAATGTTTCTGTATGTTAAACAGAGCTTTGATAGCAGTGTCATAATATGAACATATGTGCTTGAAAAAATGCTGCCGAACCTCTTGTGCAGTCCCGGGAGAGCTTACCCTTTTTGGGAAATAATGGACAACCCCAGTCATCATACCCTAAAAAGTGTTTCCTTTATTTTTTTTTCCCCTTCTCTTTCCAGACTTTATATTCAGAGCACCCATTAAATTAAGCAAACCAGGGGAACTCCGAGAAGAATATGAAAGCCAGCTAAAGAAGGTACGGTATTCTGTGTAATTGCGGTTTTTCTTCCAGAATAACTTGGATTTCCTGCAGGAATGCCATCCTACCTATAAGAAAACTTGAAGGGCTTTTTATTCCTGCTCTGTAACAAAGGTCATTTATTCCCTTTATGCTGTTCAGCCAGTTCAGGAAAATGTTGGCAGTAATGGAGCATGTAGAAGCCAGATTTTGCTGTCTTAGGCTGCCTTCCAGAACATGGAAATGTACCTTCCTTGGTGGACCTCGAGTGACTGTTGGGTTTGTTGGAGCGTCAGTATTTGTGGATGTAATTCCAGAAAGGCTTTTGCAGCATACGGCATCTCCTGCAGTAACATCCTTCTCAGAAAGAATTTATTCCAAATTAGAGCTTTCTGTCTATTTTTAGGCAAGAAAATAATGTCATTTAAAGACAAAAAAACTGAGAAGGAAAGAAAAGCTTTTCAGTTGATATGGAGTTAAAGTCTGGGAAAATATTTCCTACATTTAAAAAGGGATTTTTTTTGCTTAATCTAAGTCATTGAAATACCTCCAGTGACTAGTCATTTATCGAAATTGGCTGCTTTTTAGGTGACAAACACCACAGTGAAGCAGCGACTGCTGTAGGCGAACAGATAATGATTTCCATTGTGACCCTTCTTGTTTTAGCCCATAAGTTGCTAAAACATTCCCGCTGTCACTCGTAGCTCCTGCCTTTGCCAGACCCTGCGCACTCTCCTGCCAAAACAAGGTGGACTCTGCCCCGCTCCTGGTGTCTCTGTCAATAGATTTAAGCGCCGTCCTGGGGCCTTGATCTCTGCGATGGTGTTCGGCTTTGAGATGGTTCCAACCTCTCGCGGATTAGTTTACCTGCAGGGGGAAAAGGAACAGGGGGGTTTTCCTCATTGAAGAATTTTCCTTTGGGTTTTTACTTGAAGATCTCAACAACCGTAGAAATGGCTGGGAAGCCATTGAGTGATGCTAAGCGGGGAAATGCTGCTTAGGTGATATTTAAGGTAAATAACTCCTCTGGGAAATGCATTAAAGGATACAGTTATAAATGTGGAAGGGTCTTCTCTCCTGCTTCTCTATGCGTGGCATCAGCGGTGACGCTGACGGACATTGTCGCTACAGATTATTGGGATAACTTAACTTTGGCTGACTGTGACCTTTCATTAAGCGATGTGAAGAAATGCAAACTCTTCCCTGGTCCTGGTGACTTCGTCTGGGTAGGCAGGCATGGCTTTGTGCGTAAACTCTTATGACATTTTAAGCATTTTTAGCAACGGTGAGACACTTCGTTGAGAAGTTTAGGCAGCAGCGTAAGACTTAAGTGCCCAGAAATCTTATTCATATAAAAATCTAGTTTGTTAAGTAACTTAAACATGCATCATTGTGGCAACTTAATATTTTTTCACTGTAACCTTCAGGATGAGTATACTCAGGGCATCTTTGGCTTAAAGAAGAAATATATTTTTTTCTATAGGTATTAACTGTAAACCCTGCTAGGGTTTTATAAATCTCTTCATAATAATGAGTGGGAGGTGTTCTGTGATGATATTGGAGCCGACTGCTCATTGATCCTGCCAGACTTGTTGTTTGATGTCTTCAATCCAGCTGCAAGGCCAGAATTTCCCGGGTGTCCAGAGGAGCAGGAACCACCTGAGTTCCATGGGGGACAGGATCTTGGCTCTGCGGTTCTTCCGAGTGCCTCCGCACTGGTGGATATCTGGATCTTCTGGAAGGATTAAGCCATCTTCTTTCCCATAGTCCATAACATGAGCCGCCAATGTGCACTGGTAGCCCAGAAAGCCAACCGCATCCTGGGCTGGATCAAGAGAAGCATGGCCAGCAGAGTGAGGGAGGGAGGGGACTCTGCTCCGCTCTGGTGAGACCCCACCTGGAATACTGCATTCAGCTCTGGACCACCCAACATAAGAAGGACATGGAGCTGTTGGAGCGGGGCCAGAGGAGGCCCCGGAGATGATCCGAGGGCTGGAGCTCCTCTGCTGTGAGGACAGGCTGAGAGAGTTGGGGGGTTCAGCCTGGAGAAGAGAAGGCTCTGCGGAGACCTTCGAGCCCCTTCCAGTCCCTCAAGGGGCTCCAGGAAAGCTGGGGAGGGACTCTGGATGAGGGAGGGGAGCCATGGGACGAGGGGGAAGGGTTTTCCACTGCAAGAGGCGAGATTGAGCTGAGATCTCGGGCAGAAATTCTTGGCTGTGAGGGCGGTGAGCCCCTGGCCCAGGTTGCCCAGAGAAGCTGTGGCTGCCCCATCCCTGGAGGGGTTCAAGGCCAGGTTGGACGGGGCTTGGAGCAACCTGGTCTGGTGGGAGGTGTCCCTGCCCAGGGCAGGGGGGTGGAACTGGATGATCTTTCAGGTCCCTTCCAACCCAAACCATTCTGTCATTCTATAAAACTTCTATAGGAGCGTTGCGTCTGTGCAGGACAAAGTGGGTACTTTGTCACCGCTTGTTAACCTTGATCACTCCGCCACCGACTTTAAATATTATCTATAAAGTTCAGGTAAGCACAGCTGAAGCATAGTCAGACTGCAGCTGAAGAGGTTTTTGCATCTACCGCTTGACTTCAGCAAAAAGGTACCATGTGCGCTCCAGTGCCAACACTTCTCACTTCCCCACCAGTCAAAAGGAAATGCTTTAACGTGTTTCTAGCATTTTGGGCGTGTTTTTGTCTTATTCCTGTTCAGCCTCCTGCCTTCCCCTTTTTTGCTCACTGGTAGATGGGAGATAGGTTTCTATCCCCTGCCGACTTAACTCACTTTTTATGAATCTCGTCTGAAAGAGCTGGGGTAGGGGGGAAATTCTCTGAATCATCAGCTAAGAGGAAAAGGCAATGGAATTTTGCCAACAAAATAGCAGCCTTTGATACACTCACGCTTTTTCCGTAATCCAGGCAAAATTGTGACTGTTGCCACTTAGTGAGAGTTTCTTGGGGTCTCTGAATTTCTGAATTAGGCAGGAGGAGACGAGAACTCAGGTTTGGGAATGGAAGTTTGTGTATAACTGGGCTTCCCTCTGTGTCTCGAGGCCAGAGATTTCATCGCAGCTTCCCTGCCTGTGAAACGGGGATAACCTGTCCTGAATTTCCTCCTCAGGAAGGGAGAGGAGCATTCAAAAGCTTTTACCTCTCCCAGATGTGAGTTGTTCTGAAAATCCTAGCTCTTGACCTCCTTCCCAGCCTTTTGCAGTTGAAAACCAAGCGGTTACCGTAATTATGTACCGAAGAATTTTTATTTGAAGCGGATAATCTCGTAGTGTAATTTTCTCAACTGGCTTTCGGAATGAGATGAAGTGTTTGCCGTCCCTGCAGGATAGCGAGCTATTTTTTTTCCCCCTCTTTTACACAGCGCACTTGGTGCTTTTGTATTTTGTATTTTTCCAAAGGAGGATATGGTTTCTGTGGACTAAAAGCCGAACTCCTCCTGTTAAACTGTCTTTGTGTCACAAGCAGTTTAGCGCTAGTAATCACACGCCATCGGGAGGGAAACTCCTACCTGAGGCATGTGCTGACATGCAGCTTTCCAGCAGCACGGGGAGACGGAGCAGGCTCCGGGAGTGAGGAACCCGCACAGTTTATGGAGTGGAAAGAAAACGCCAAACGTGAGTTTACCAAACTTTGGGAAACTAATGTTAGTATGAAGAACGATCTTCCTGAAATTCTCATTTCTTGACCAATTCTTGAGCAAAAAAAAAATCAGCGATTGCTTCCATGGCGGTTTTTTTTTCCTGCAGTTCCAGTATCCGAAAGGGCTACAGACAGGTTAAAATGCGTTTTCTGATAACTGCACCGCTAATGGCAGCTGACGGTCCTGCGTCCCGCGTTGGAAAGATGCTACTCCGATAACATAAGATAATTCTCCCAGCGTAGATGTTTCACACCAGCTTGTTTCGGTTTCTAGTCCTCATATCCCAGCACAGCATTGCCACGTTTGGAAGTAAATTCTCTGGGAGATCATTTACATTGGGCTACTTAAAATTATTTCCTTTAATTAGTACAGATTTTATCATTAGAGTTTGCTTTTGTTTGCAACCTGAATTCTGGACCTAAATTCCTTTTTGTATCCCGCTAATTAGGATTAGGATCCTGTTGTTGCTTTTTTCGCTGTCGGCAGAGCTTGTGCTTGTGCCTCACATTAACTGTCCCATGGGTTTGCCCCAAATCCTTAAATATTCCTGTATGTTGTTACATATCCTTGTGGCTTTAGATTTGGGAATTGAGTATAATTTTATAAGGTAGACAAAAAAAGTGAAGGTTTCCATATAGCTTCCTACCATGTGAGAAACATGGAGGGGACACAAGCGTTGGGTAGTATTTCAGCTGGCAAAAAAAAGTCATCTTTGTGATAAATGGTGGAAGTGATCTCGTTTTTCAGATAATTAAAAAAGGCTCTTTCAAGTGCAGAAATATTGTTCGTGAAACGTACAGCAGACTATTCACCATGTCTGCATCATGTGGCCATAATCTGTATTAGTCAGACACCGTGTTGTAGTTATTGCTCGAGATTATAAATAGATCAGGAATTTAAAGATACATCTTAAAACAACTCTAAATGAGAAGTCAAGCCAGTCTTTGAAAACATTTGCTGAACACCCACAATCAGCCAAACACTGGGTTTTTTTCCTGATTTCTACCTTCTCTCCTCCTGCCTCTCTCTCCCTCCTCTCTGGGGGTTCGGATTTATTAGGATTTGGGTCCTTCCCAGTCTGAAAATCATGATGTGCTTTTCATGTAGTGCATTGTGAGCTCTGTTTTCTTTATCTCTTCACCTTTTAGGGCAGGTTCACCCGCATCTCCATGGTTTTGGTTTTGTTTTTTTTTCCCTTGCAGCAGGGAATAAAAATACTAAACATTTTTGGAAGAATGAGGAGTTGTTGCAATGTCACCCACTGCCTTTATGTGCAGTGCTGTAGGATCAGTGCTTGAGCTGCCTGTGGGTGCCTTGAGCTTTCATCGAATCACAGAATGGTTCAGGTTGGAAGGGACTTTAAAGACCATCCAGTTCCACCCCCCTGCCCTGGGCAGGGACACCTCCCACCAGCCCAGCTTGCTCCAAGCCCCATCCAACCTGGCCTTGAACCCCTCCAGGGATCGGGCGGCCACAGACCCTCTGGGCAACCTGGGCCAGGGGCTCACTGCCCTCACAGCCAAGAATTTCTGCCCGAGATCTCAGCTCAATCTCCCCTCTTGCAGTGGAAAACCCTTCCCCCTCGTGCCATGGCTCCCCTCCCTCATCCAGAGTCCCTCCCCAGCTTTCCTGGAGCCCCTTGAGGGACTGGAAGGGGCTCCAAGGTCTCCCTGGAGCCTTCTCTTCTCCAGGCTGAACCCCCCAACTCTCTCAGCCCGTCCTCCCAGCAGAGGGGCTCCAGCCCTCCCAGCATCTCCGGGGCCTCCTCTGGCCCCGCTCCAACAGCTCCGTGTCTCTCCTGTGCTGAGGCCCCAGAGCTGGAGGCAGCACTGCAGGGGGGTCTCCCCTGAGTGGAGCAGAGGGGCAGAGGACACTTGGAGGGCACCAGATCCCACAGCACTGCTCTCCTGGGAGGCGAGGGGGAAATTGTAGTGGTGTGAGAAGATCAGAGGGGAACGTATCAGGGCAGCTTCTCAAGCATCTGAGATGCCTACACTGAAATGTGAGCAATAAACAGAAGTATTTGAATTCCGAGTGCTTAGCTATTTCTGTGATTCATCAGCGTGATGGAGATCTGTCAATCAAAGGTCAGGCTTGTTGTCCCAGACGAGGATCACTTATGCACAGAGGTTGGGTGGAGGAAGAAGGAAGAACCTGGTGTTTATATACATATATATGTAGACTATTCATGGCCTTTGTGTAAGCCTGAAGTTGAGGAAGAGGTGAGACACAAGCTGGGTGAATGTCTGGGTGACGTGTGAGAAGGGAGCTGGGTGATGTTATCCTGGGCAGGGACGATCAGATGGTGTTACGTGAAGTGTGTACTGCACAGCCGGTTCATCAGAAAAAGGTGGTGGAAAGGAGAAGAAAAGGGATTTCTTGGTTTTGAGTAGCAAGTGTGCAGGAAAGAGGTCCTGACAGAAATGGGGAGTTTGATTCCTTAAATAGAATCATAGAATTATGTAGGTTGGAAGGGACCTTTCAGATCATGGAGTCCAACCATCCACCCAACACTGACAAACCCACCGCTAACCCGTGTCCCTCAGCACCACGTCTGCCCGGCTTGTAAATTCCTACGGGGATGGCGACTCCACCACTGCCCTGGGCAGCCTCTTCCAATGCTTGACAACTCTTTCGGGGAAGAAATTTCTCCTAATATCCATCCTAAACCTCCCCTGGGGCAACTTGAGGCCGTTTCCTCTTGTCCCATCGCCTGTTCCTTGGGAGAAGAGCCCGACCCCCCCTGGCTACCCCCTCCTTTCAGGGGGTTGCAGAGAGCGAGAAGGTCTCCCCTCAGCCTCCTTTTCTCCAGGCTGAACACCCCCAGCTCCCTCAGCCGCTCCTCACAAGACTTGTGCTCCAGACCCCTCACCACCTCCGGTGCCCTTCTCTGGACACGCTCCAGCACCTCAATGGCTTTTTGTGTGGTGAGGGGCCCAAAACTGGACACAGCACTCGAGGTGGGGCTCACCAGTGCCCAGTACAGGGGGACAGAAATAATGCAGCAGGACAGGAGGACAGGCAGCCCGTCGGAGTCATGGATTGTCCTGTGGATAATCCTTTGGTTCAAGAAGAAAGAAATCTCTGCAGGCAGAGCCTGGCCAGGAGGAGCTTGTGGACGCTAAAGATTGACCTTGGTTGGTTAAAAGGGATGACGAAGTGATGGATCGTGCTTTTTTGGAGGGAGGGAAGGAAGGAAACTGCACTTCTCTGAAATCCACTTTCCTTATTACCCACTTTCCTTATTACTGGACTTCCGGAGGCTCAAGAGTGGGTGGGGGATCTGGGAAGACAAAGGCGTATATGCCAGGAGGACTGGCAGCTAATGCAAGAAGCACGGTTTAGAAGGCACAGCGAAAAAGTGCAGAAAAGGGCTGGGAAGTGCAGAAAAAGGCTGTGTCCAGCCCCAGCAGGGTGCAGCTTGGGGCAGCCCTGGCAGTTCGGGCGGATTTCTTGTGCAGCCTTTGGGTTTGTGAAATGCGGTAGCACAGCACGTGGGGATAAAATAATGTTGCATCGTCGCCTTTTTGAATTGCCAGGGTGGTAAAAAGTAGCAAGAAGACTGTCCTGGTTTGAGCAACGCGGGATTAATTTCTCTTTCAGTAATTTTACTTTTCAGTAAGGTCTCTTCTAGTGCTTGGGAAAACTGCATTTTTAGAAGACTCTAGTGTCTGAATTTGTGAAAATATTTACTTTATAGCCGGCTCTGGTGTGCAGGTTTCAAGGTCTCAGTATTTTTGGGCTCGCCAGGTGCAGGGACGAGGAGGAGCGAGACCCGGCACTTGTCCCAGGCTGCCAGCAGGATTATTTCATACCACGAACATCACGTTCAATATAAATTAGAGAGTTTGTCGAGGAGTTTTTCCTCTTCTATGATGGCTGTGATCCCAAGAACTCCTTGCCCCAGTGTGCCGGAGCCCTGAGCCCTTCCCTTCCTCCTGAAGCCGGAGCGCTCACAGTGTCCCCCATTGGCTGTCCCTGCTGGAAGTGCACGGCTTCCTGCTGATGGAATGGGCTGAGTATAAGCCTTGTGTATTTTATATTGGTATTAGGATCAATATTGGTTCTTTAGTGTTATTAATTATTTAGTATTATTCTATTAAATCTGTTTATATTTCAGCCCTCAGGTTTCCATGCTTTTTCCCGATTCCCCTGGCAAGGGGTCATCAGGCGAGAGAATAATTGTCTAAACAATAAATTGTTGTGGGTTCTTCAAACCATAACAAAAACATCTAAGAATGCATTGGAATTAGAGAAAAACAAAAGGAAATATAGAGGAAGTTTCCCTCATAGGAGGTGATACCAAAAAGGCTGAAGGTACTCGGTGCCTTCTTCGGATCAGACTTCTTAAATTGCAGGATCATATTAAAAAAGCAAGGGAATTTCAATAAGGGGTTGACTACGGGGCAGAGTAGGAAGTCAGGAGGTAAATGTCAGTTCGGTCCCATGGATCCACGTACCTCATGTCCATCCTAGATCCTGGCATTCGCTTGCACTTCTCATCCCCATTTGCACTTCAGCTGATAAACTGACTTCAAGCTTTGGGCCTCCAGTTGGCCATCAGAGAGTTAGCTCATCTCTCTGGATCTTCTCCATCCCAACGCGTCAATGAAACAATAGGATTTCATGTAGCGCATGGGTTTCAACATGGGAACTGCTGTATCTAACCACTTTTAATTTGGGTGATGCTGTCTATATGTCTGCCAAATTGAGTGTGCTGTGTTGCAGGCCATTTGAAGACTAAAATTGAAATGTCGTAGCTTGCATGCAACTACTGTTTTGCCCATCTTTATTTGTAGTATGATTATCTCCAAGTAGGCAAAAGCTTTTGTCTCTCTCTTTTACAAATCGGTGTGGCAGAGAAGTCTTTGTCAAACCCTGGACCTTTTTGCAAAGAAAATATCCGTGGTATTTGTGTGGAGTGCACGTCAAAGCATTGTAGAAACAAACCGATCTTCACATTATCGTTGGTGAGCGAGGCAGTGGCTCTACTCGAGGGTAGAGAAACGAAGACACAAAATTAAATCACTTGTTGGCAACCAGGTGTAGGACTTAAGGC
The DNA here is from genome assembly GCF_964199755.1 of Larus michahellis. Classification (NCBI taxonomy): domain Eukaryota; kingdom Metazoa; phylum Chordata; class Aves; order Charadriiformes; family Laridae; genus Larus; species Larus michahellis. The sequence continues at coordinate 214,643,975 of NC_133896.1, forward strand.
ATTTCAAATCCGCTGTCTCTTTTGTCGTTATTTCCAGCTGAGAGAAGAAAAACTGCAAGAAGAAAAAGCTTCGGAGGATCTGATTCACAAGTTCGTTCTCGATGACATGGACGTAGGCAAAAGAAAAATGGAAGAACAGCAGAAAAAAGATGAATCTTTAGTGTTTAAAGTGAACCAAGAGTGTGTAAGTAAGCGTGTGCTTCTCTTTCTTATCCACGTCATAGACACTGACTGGTAGGTGAAATGCTGCTAAGACTCAGTCCTGGAACAAGAACTAGGTTTTTTAAGACCTTGACTAGCTGAGTATCTCCTGTTCCTGCCCGCTGAAGCTGGGAGCTTTCATCCTTTGACACAGGGAGCTTCCCAGGATTATTGGATTGACTTCATTGTAGCCCTTGAAGGCTATGAGCTAACAGATTATAAAGATCCATGTTACTGAGAACCGTCTTCTAAGGTTTGTTATGATTACGGCTGTTCTTCTAGAGGTTTCTATCCCCCTTTTTACCCACTGTACTCGTGACTGAAGCCGCAGCTCTTCCAAACATATCAGTTAAGCCTGTAGAGGCAACCGCTCTGCTTTGTGTGTCCTTGGGCTTCAGGCAGATGTGCATTTCCACGAACATTTCTCCATGAGTCTTCTATGGTGTAGGTGTGCGATACTGTAGTCCAACAGATCCCTCGTGCTGAGTTTTGGCTCTCACTTTGGTTGTGATACTCTGCAGGAAATGCTCTTTAGAAGTAAAAACTGATAGGCTGGTATGTGGGTACTGAGTAACGTCTCGCAGTACCTTTCTTGTAGGATTTTCTCACATTTCCTCGATGATTAAATTAACTTTCTTCGGTGACTGACAGCTACATATAGGAGCTGTGTGCTTATTTTTGCATTATTTATGCTGTTAGAGCTCCAGTGAAGAGAGCTGCACGAGCATGTGTGTCTGCTGGCAGGTTGCATTCTTGGCTTATGTCATCTAGGTGGAATCAGAACAGGGGTTTTGGAATCTTTAATATCTTTGCAAGAGCGAGCTTTATTTTCCAAGTGATTCTTTTTGTTGTATATGTCAGCTAACTCTTCCTTGATTGACTTCAGTTTCCTGAACGTCTCTCGGATTCAGAGAATGAAGAACCATTCCAGGGCAAGCAAACGCATCGGTCGGCTTTTGTTTCCAAGACCAGTGCCTACTCCTTTGCTTTCCTTTCAGGGTAAGATGCTGAGACTTTATTCAAGCCAATTAATGTCCATTACAGATGTTCTAAACATGCCTAAGATGCTTTAATTAAAATCATTGTTCCAATCCAAAATAAGTAATTTTTTTCCTGGAAATTTAGAACAGACTAATTGGTAGAATGTAGCGTCTGTCTGGTTACCTCCTACCTGTTATAAAATCCTAGGGGTTAACAAAGTTAGTGTTCGTCCCATGAAGCAGAAAAATCATTGCCTGTCGAATTTAAATGAGAGAAATCGTTGAGGTACAAAATTCTGTGCGCTGAACTCAAGAGCGCTTCTCCAGCACAGATGTTAAGAGATAGCACCAGCCCCAACAGCTTATCGCGGAAAGCTGTTGCATGATTCAGTGGAAGCGGCTGAGTAACTCAATGTGTTTTCACATGAGAAGCCCAGAGGGTTTCCATAGCGGCATCGTTTGCTCTGACCTCAATTAATTATAAGCCGTAGGTGGAGGTGTCGGTGTGTTTAGTGTGGAGCCCTTGAACGCAGACCGGGGCTCTGTGGCACATCCAAGATTCCTGGATCCCTTTACCCTGAGGGCGTAGGAGGCATCTCTTGGAGCCAGGCGCTGCCAGGGCTGATGCTGTCGGGCCGGTTGTTCTGAAGGTCATGAACAATCTCCTCTTTTCACCCATCTGCTTTTCAGGAACCTAACAGCCAAGGTGGAAAGGAGTCGGAGCTGCAACGACACCATTCAGGAGAGATCAAAGAGCAGGCAGAGATCAGCCCCGGCCAACAAAACAAAGGTACCGGCTGCCTCTGAAACGTAGGGTTTCTATGTGTAAGTGTTCTTATCTGAGGTTACACAGCGCCGGGAATCCGGAGACATAAAATACCGTGTTTGTGGCGCTGCCAGTGCTGTGTTATCGCCATGGGGCCAATCGCTTCCTTGCAGCTCACACTAAAAACCTGCTAGGTTAGGAATTACTAAGCAGAAAAGTAGACAGCTTGCAGAGTTGTTTGTTAGCGTTGGAGGATAATTGGAAGTTGGAAGGGTACTCATCATGTTTTTGTTTTGTAATTAATTTTCAAGGCTGAATTCCCAGCCATTTAATGAAAAATCTTGTAGAAGTTTAGAAAAAAATCCTCTCTTCCTCCCCCTTTCTCTCCTGTTCTTTCCCAAGGTGTTTAAACGGAGAAAAACTCCTTGCTTTCCTGATGTTAGGATACTTTCTTTTGCACTTCCACGCTTTGGGAAGAGCTGGCCTGCTCTCGCTTCCCCTCGCATCCAGCAGACCAAGTGAATTAACCGTATCTTGTTACCCTGTGCAACAGGACTGACTTTACAGTGCACCTCAGTGCTTCAAAACGAGCGGTGATCACGAAGCACCGCTGAAAATCTGAGCCGGGGTTTTTTCAGGCTCTTCCAGCAGTAATCGATGGGTATCTTCCACTCATTGGAGATGACCTTTGCAAACGCCTTTCCTTGCACCATGTCTGGCAGCACCACTGATCCCTCTGGCCCTGCCAGCAGAAGCCAATTTTGCACTCTTGCTCTTGTACTCGTCTCTGTCTCCGGGGCCGTGCTCTGCCTCCTTTCCGACGTGCCTCTCTGGCCCATGGGATCCTGGTTCAGCAGGATCTCATGATTTAATCAACAGCTTAAATCACGAGAGCTGTGAGTTCTCAGCCTGGAACAGCTCCAGCGCTGCTCCGCTGGGGCCACTTGGTAGGACATCTCACCTCCTTCCGCTGATGCCCCTCCTTCTTGGGCTGTTTCATCCCAGATGGAGAAGGGGAGGAGGGTTCAATTCCAGAGATCCCAAAAGGTACAAAAGCCTCTGCGATCCTTTGGAAGGTCAGTTTGGTTGGTGCAAATTGCTTGGAAAGTGGTAAAATCCCCATTGGGCACAAGAAGTTGACCCCAGTGATCACCTAGTGTGACATCTCTGAAGTTATGGGCATGGAGCATGGTCAGAGAGTCTGTATTTAAAACCCGGTCCAGTTCCCATCTAAGCTGACAGGACTGGACTGAGCTCAAAGTGAGGGTCTGTAACTGACCTGCCTCCTCAGGACTTGGGGTTTTTTTAAATAGATCGTTTATGGACGTGGCCAATTAAGACTTACACCACCAGGGTGTTCCACAAATTTGTTTTGACACCAAATAAGCAGGGAAAGGTTATCACTGTTTCAAACTAGCTGCTGGATAAAATAATTTCATCTTAGAGAAGATTAATACCATTTGCAATTGTGTATGTGCAGCTTTTGTTCCTGATTTATTTGTAGCTGGATTCTGTTGCATTCTAGATGTAGCAGCATTAGGGGATGGTCTTGGAGATGACGAGAAATGTTGCTCTTAAGCTCTGCTAGAATCTGTCTCAAGCAGTGGCCACTGTGGTGGCCACGGTGTGGTCTAGGACCACTCATCAAGGAGGGAGGCTTTGTGCCAACACACACGTTTCCCAGACTTTGGGTTTTTTTTTCCTTTTCTGTAGTATCTCCCTCTCACCTCAGGGACATACGCACCTTTTCTCATGACGTTTTGCAGCGCAGTGTGTCAAGCCTGGGCCAAGTATTTATTCTTTCTCTCCTACAGCTTAGTAGGAAGCAAAAAACCCTTTGGAGCTCATTTCCCTTGAAAAACATGGCTTCTTTCAGCCGTGGTGGTGCAGTGCTTCTGGGCTTCTCCTTGTCTTGCCTTGCTTCAAGCATTTTGCCATGGGAGTGGTTGCCACCTGTGGCAAGAACAGCTCTTAAAGTGAAATAAATTTGAGACCCAGATCGTGTTGGACTCTGGTGTCCTCTGCTTATGTTATATATTGGCCATGAAACGTGCTGTGACCAGCAGAGGCTGCCATGGCCGTTCCAGAGAGCATTCCAGCTGGTCTGCTGCAGGAGCACAGCGTGGTAGCCACATGTTCTCCTGTTCTCCCCCGTGCATGCTTGCCCATGTTCTTCTCAATGACAAACGACAAACTTTCTGAGCTGTGGTGCCTTGCCTTGCAGGTGCCACCCGTCACCAGCACGTCAACACCGCTGGTTGGAGTTTTGTCGTCCACCCAGAACAACCGCTGCCTCTCGGCCCCAGACCTGACGGCAGAGAAACGCCTGGTTCTCAACCCCGTTTCGTCCCTCTCGGCCCTGCACAAGCCAGAGCGATCCATCAGCCCCGAGAGCAATGACAGCATCTCGGAAGAGCTCAACCACTTTAAGCCTATCGTCTGCTCCCCGTGTACTCCCCCAAAGAGGCTTCCTGACGGCAGAGTCCTGAGCCCTCTCATTATCAAGTCCACCCCGAGAAACCTCAACCGGAGCCTGCAGAAGCCGACCACCTATGAGGCCAGTCCTAGAATCCTGAAAAAATGGGAGCAGATATTTCAGGAGCGCCAGATCAAAAAGACTCTCTCTAAAGCAACCCTTACATCCTTGGCTTCGGAGCCTGGGGAAGATGTTATTGTTCCCGACATCACCAACTCCAGCAGCTGCACTAAAGAGCAGCCACAAGTGCAGGATGATCACCTTCCACCTGACACAACAGGAGACCCTCGCCCCGAGCTGGATTTCTTTCCTTCCATCAGTGAAACGAAGCCAGCAAGAGGGAGTGAGAAAAACAGAGATTCACAGGCCTTAACAGACGACAGCGCTGCTGAACCAGATGTGAAATCAAATGTAACCTCCCTAAACACACGAGTGTCTGAAGTCCCTGACCTGAAAGTGAACGCGTTCATGGACAAATCCTGTCTTAGTCTTGGCCCAAAAATGCTGAGCAGAAGACTCATGGGCGTCAGCGCATCGCTGCCTGACAACAGCACGCTAGGAGTCCCCGTCAAGACGTCAGGAAAAAAGCAGCTGAAATACCTGAATAACAGCGAATTGATCAACGTCCAGAACAGCACCTGCAATTCCGTCGAGAACATCATCGGGGAACAGCCCCCGTCGCTGAGACGGGGCCGGAAGAGACGCTGCAAAACAAAGCACTTGGAGCACAACGGCTCCGTCAAAAGACTGAGGCACGCGGCAGGGGAGGTGGGCTTGCCTCCGGAGGATCGTTTGGTACGGGAGATGGAGCAGAAGCTCCAGCAAGAGGAGGAGGACAGGAGGTTGGCCCTGCATCTGCAGCGGATTTTCGACAGCGAGAATAGGACAGTGGATAGGCGGAAAGTCAGAGTCGATCGGTATCTGCTGCGGTCGAAGAGCACTCTGGGTGCTAAGTAGCACTGGTGGACAATGTTGCCTTTCTAGAGGACGATGAGGTTTATCAGATTATCTTATAGGAAAACTATTTTTTGTCATACTTCCACCCACAACAATTGGTTTTTTTTTTTCGTTTTGGTGGTAAGACATTTGTAGGTCCAGTTCAGAGAGAAGCCAGAGTCCTTCCAGATTAACAAAAAAAACAAAAAAAAAAGAGAGAAAAAAATCCTCCAGCTTTCTGGTCCGTTGGTCTGAAAGACGTGTCCTTCATCCCCGTGAATACGCTGCAACGCCTCTACATGCAGTCGGTGACATTTGGGTTCCCCAGCTGGGAGGGTTGTCTGAGCAGTATGTGGGGTACGCAATAAGGACCTCATCCGTTCCTTGCCTTGCAGCTTCAATATGCCAAGAGAAATCAGAGCTCTACTCATGGAAAGTAGGTTTTTCTGTCCTAGAAGGAGTCTTCTCCTCTCTGCCTGCCCCGTTTTCTTCCTTACGCTGCAGCTGGCTGTGGTGGTCAGATCATCGCCGATGTCAGCGTGTTCGAATGACCTGACTTGAGGGCTGTTGGGGAGGGAAGCTGATCCGTATTTCTGCTAGGAAGTACCAAATAGATCCACCCGTAGCACTTAAAAATGAATGTATCTCACTGTCTGCACCGGCAGTACAGGCCACAGGTTATTTTCTTTAAGTAGAAGGCCACATGCAATGAAGAAAGATGTAAAATAAGGATTTTACTGAAAAGCCTTATAGCATCTTGCACGTTCGGGTTAGTGACACAGAGAGAGCTCGGGTAGAGCAGCTGGGAGCCGTGCTCTGGGCGCTGTGACCCAGGGAGCAACTGCAGCTTTTCTCCCAGTCCCTGCCTCTTCCAGAGCAAGAGAATTTCACGTTCTTCCCACTAATGCTGAAATCTAGAAAGGAAACCCTGGCCGGGTGATTTCGGGAAGAAGGTTCTCCCTGCTGATACGTACCCTGCAGGTTCTTGCTCAGTTAAGAGATCTCTCAGCACACCTAAGACCTGTCCTTACATGTCTGAGAGCGGCCTGAGGAGGCATCCCGAGGTGTCTGACGCATCGCCGTCCTTTCCCAGGCACGCAATGGGTTGGTGGGAGAGCTGGGACAGGAGCCCAGCCCTCCCGGCCCGCGGGCACATGGATGTGGGTGCTCAGGGTGATGCAAGCCCGCCCTGCCCCTGCTCCGAGCTGGCTGTCTTCAGATCCAAACCACCAAGAAAGCTCAGGTGAGCAATGCACTAAAAATTTCTACTTAAAGGCATGAAGTCGGGCACGGTAGCCTGAACCAGAGCTAGCTCGGAGCCTGGGCTTGGTGGAGCATGTGGTGTCTGCCCAGATGTGGCCTTCAGTGGCAGCCCAACCTCTGGGCTCTTCGTGTTTCTAACGCTCTTCCCCATCATCCATTACCAGCACAATAATTTCGTTGATTATTTCCAGTATTTGGGCTCAAAAAGGATCAGCTCAACTCGATACTTGAAAGCTGCCTTGCAGAGTATTCACTGGGGACCCTCGGTGCCCGCAGGGACCGTCGTCCAGGGCGGAGGCTGCGGCGTTAACGATCATACCGACCCGTGTGCCAGGTAATGAGTGGTATTTTCAAGACACAACTGAAGCACGGTGCTGGGGCAAACTTAACGTGACCCGTGGCGTGAAGGGAGGACAGCTGATGCATTTAAACAGATGGAACTGATCTAAGAGAACGGTCGTTGTCCAAATTCCTCTACCTAAAACATGGTTGAATTTTCTCCCTCCATCTTAAATGGTTAAAAAAAAAAAAGAACAGGAACTGGTTTTCTTTTTCTCTCCTGGCATACTTGCGTAACTGCAAGGACCCTGGCGCTTTTTCCTAATGGAACTGGATTTTTTTTAAAAAAAAAAAAAAAGAAATCTTATATTTTAATGGATAAAATTTATATATTTTAAATACTATATTTCAACAGATTGACACTTTCGTTTTGAGAAAACTTATAGCAATGATTCCGTAATATATATCTATCTATCTCTGTATCTCCTTAACACACCAACTACTGGATGTTTCAAGTCATACCTAGGGCCGGGTAGACCTGGCCTGCTCTGCCTACCCGCTGCGGCTCGTGGGCGATGGCTTTCTGTGCCCTCTCGCACGCCGCGGCCTCGTTAGGTGCTGATCGAAGCAGGCACTTTTTGCCCCAGACCAAATCCTGCTCCCGTACCCAGCTGTGAATTGGAAGGAAATTAAGTAATTAGAGCCTTGGCCGGACCTAGAAGAGCGGCGCAGAGAGAAGTAGCGATGGCCTGGATTCGCCCCTTACAGTGAAATAAGCTCAGGAGGGAAACCCAACAGCTTTTACTCAGAATTCATGTCATTTTTTTCACGACATTTTGAGTTGAAGTGTGCACTTTCCAAGTGCATTTAGATTTATAATTATTTTTTACAGGACCCCTTCTCCCCGCCCCTTCCCTGCAGTTGATCCCTTGAGCCCAAATCAGACTTCCCTAAAGTTTCCTCCTTTATCGCGACGCGTGTGCGGGTTTCTTCCAGGCTTGGGCTGCCAGGCGCTCTCCAAGCAAGCCTACACCACAAAAAACTAGATTTACGTACTGAATGTATCTTTTTTTTCCCCCCTCTTCAAATAGATTTCACAGTCCAATGCACCAGGCCAGTGTCTTAAATATCTTCTTTTTAAAAGATGACATAAATATTTAGGGGTTTGTGTGTTAATTTCCTCTTTCTAAATCCGAGCTGGGCGGAAGCGCAGGAGGCAATGCCTGAGCTGGAGCTTGTCCCCAGCCAAAAAAAGCTTAATGGGACCCCTCGCACCCCCAGCTTCCCAAACCTCGCCTTCACTGGGCAGCCGGCGCCCGCCCGAAACAGGGAGTCCCCATCCTGGCAGCGCTGCTCGGTCACGCACGGTCCGTTGCATCTGCATTGAAGGAGACCTTTGGAGGTGGCGTCGCAATCGTGTCGTGGCAGGGTTGCGGTGGCGGCAGCTTTCAGTAAATAATCACCGGGGGATGGATCTTTTCTCGTGAGGTCCGATGAAGCTGCTGGCTGCGTTTCTACATTTGCTTCTCCATCTCCTTGCTTAAGGACTGGGGAAAACACACGTAGTTTTCCAGCCGGCCCACCTAGACCCTCTCACCTTCTTCCTGAGCTAGCGAGAGCACGACTGCCCTCGGCTAAAATCCACCCCAGGCTGCGTCGGGTTCGAGACTTGAGGCGACGTGAAGCTAGGATGAATGTTTTTATTAATTTAACACTCTGTAAGTTTGTGTAAGCTTGCACACACACACAAAAAAATAATTGTATATAATTCCACTTAAAAGAGCAGGAATTCCCAGCCTCTACCCTTTAAAGATCAGGTATGACGCTACCTTCGCCACAAATGATACCAGCTGAGGAGTAAAATACCTCTTGCTGAACGGTGTGGATGCAGCACAAGATCTGCAGAGGCTCTAGGATGAAACCAAGTATTTATTTACGCTTACCTGAAAGTCATTTTTAACCCTCCTCCTTTCTGCAGCCACCTTCTCTCTGGGATGAAGGCAGTCCTTGCCGGCCGGGGGACAGCGCGGGCGTGCAAGCATCCTCCCAAAAATGTGAAGCTGTCTTCTCTTGCGAGGAAAAAAAACCAGGTCAAGAGAATGCACTGCCGGTAGCGCTGGAGGGGCTGGGGTTGGTTTGACGACAGAAGGACCGTATCTGCCAAAGATGCCACCGACTCTGGAAAGTTGCTTTCTGACCCTCCGGAGCTCTCTGCCTGGGAAAAGCCGTACGGAAAGGTCCGTGTTTGGAGTCCGTGAGATCAGATAAATGAAGGAAAAGTGCCAAAAGAAGGGATCATGCGAGATGATTGTATAATGTTGTTCTATATTGTCAGTATTTTTCTTCAAATGCTCTTGTACATGCAGTGCACAGTAGTCATGAAGTGTAGCTTGAACAAGTGCTTCTTTGTATTTTCTCAATGAAAGCGGAGGGGGAGGTTGAAGCCTTAAAGACTATCACTGATTTTAAAAACAAGCCTTTAGCAATGCTCCGAGGACAGACCCCAGGGCTCCGCCTGGACCCTCCAACAGGCCTGTGCCGTCTCCCAGTTGTCCGGCGAGAGGTTGACTAGGAGCTTGTCCCGTGTGAGGGGGGATGAATTTGACAAAAACCCGGCCCTTCTCGCCCATTAGGGGACAAGAGACGAAAACTCATGACTGTTGGACGCGATGGTCTCGCGTGGCACCATGATGGAGACCCGTGGGATGTCCCCGTGGATGGCAGCTGGGTGGAACTGGGACGTGACGCTGGTTTGAGCTACAGCGCGGAAGCTGGGATGATCCCCACGTGTCGCATGCATCGGACACAAACCTTTCTCTTCCCCGTGTCTGTAAAACACCGCGAAGCATCAGCTCTAGAATTAGCTCTTCACTATGCAAACAGAAAAACCTTCAGCTGGTTACAAAGGGGGTTTGTGTATGCCTGGTTTCCTTGGTGTTTACTGTCAAACTGTTTAAAACAAATCTAGATGTTGCTACACTTTTTTTCCCCCAATAATGCTTTAAATCGTTGTGCTTTCGTGTTCTCCTCAGCTCGCCAGCGGAGCACCGGGGTGGTAAAAGACTTCACGGTCATTTTGGGGTCTCAGCTGAACCACCGTGGCTTCATCTGAATGTTTTAAAAAGCGATGGAAGTTACTGAAGGACCGTTGACTTGCATGTGTAAAATGTGTGGGTAAAATGACATGCAGGCGTCTGTCATGTTGTGGCTTCTGTTATTTGGAACAGAGTAAATCCTGCTTGTGAAAAAATTGTCACAAACCAGAAATATGCCAACTGTGTACAAATAGCTTGTACATTTTAACAGCGACAAGGACTTTAACTGCAGGACAAAGGTCGAGGTTAAAACAGAATAAAACCAGGTTCTGACAGTGAAACTACCTGTTTCTGCTCAAGTTGCTGCGCTCGGAAACAAGCGGGATCCTACTGCTGCCTCTCCCGAACGGGTTACAGTTGCCCCTGGCTGAATGAGGTGGTTGATTAATCTTTTGCAGGGGAAAAAAAAATGGTGAAGGTGAGTATAATGACATATTTTTCATGTAGGTAAGCAGCCAGCGGGGAGCGAGCATCCTCCATCGCTCCCCATCGCTTGTCCCAACCCCTCCGGTTGCACTGACACACCTTTTTTTATGGGTGCCAGACCAAGGGATGGATTTGGGTTTTTAATAACTATTTTGTGCCCAGCTTGGCATCCTGAGCAGTCGGGTCCGGCTGGTTGGGCACGTACCTGCGTCAGGATGGGGCTCTGTGCTGAGATTTGCCAAGAGCAGCGCTGGCAGCGCTGCCCCAGCGCGAGATGGATTTTCCCCAGGGCTTGGCTGTGGGACAGACCGATGCTGGGATGGCGGGTGAGAGCTGAGAGGACCGGGGAGCTCGTATTAGCTTGCCACGATGGCAGGGGTGTTGCTGCTCACCCACAAGCCCTCCTTGTACAACCCGTCCATCAGCGTGGGCAGAACCCCGTCACGAGCCACCCTGTTCATTGCTGGCCAAAACCCCCCTGCAGTGCCCCAAGGGTGCAGCAGTTTTTCTTACAAGTGATTTTTTGCGCAGGGATGGCTGAGCACACACCTTATTTTCCAGGAACTGCAGAGCGCAACAGCGGGCAGACGTGGTTTTTGTGTGCTGTCACGGCAGCGTTGTGGCAGTATCGGTGCTTTCAAGCTGGAAGTCGCCTGAAAGCCTGAGATGAATCTTGTCACCGCGCTCAATTTTCCAACCTCAGGAGGGCAAAAATGGCTCCAAACAAGTTACAAAATAACATACATTTTATCCAAGAGGACGGGGGTGTGGCATGCTTTATTCAATCCTGGCTGTATTGTGGACTAAACTGTGGGCACCTTCTTGGCCGCTCTCTGGCAGCTGTAGCTGTTCAGGGCTCCCCTGCTCAGATGTTGCCTCCGCGAGAAGAGCTTTTACCACCCACGCCTCATCCGACAGCTTGGCCATCTCCTCGCCTACGGTTGTGGGGAGGATCTTGAACACCTCCTGGAATTCCTCCATCAGCCTCTGTGCCTCCCGGTATGCCCTGGGGTTGGATTTCCTCTTTTGCAAAACAGACACTGGAAAAGCCAAGGGTGTGAGCAAGAGCGATGGGACGGCTCCTTGGCTGCAATATTTGATCTTCCCTCCCGTGCCTTTGCCCACCAGCAGCCCCAGTTCTCTCCCGTCCCTACAGCACGGGGCACATCACCATGGCAGGGGCACAAAGGTGGCTGCTGGGATCCTTCTCTGTCCTGGTGCCCACATGAAACACGGGAGCCCCGAAAGCAAAGGCGCCGGTGGTCCTGAGTAACTCAAGAGTGAAGACAGATGTGCTGGGTTCAAGCCTGGGCAGTGGCTCTTACTGTAGGTGGCAGAAAGTGCCTTAATTTCTTGCCTCTCTTCCCTGGTCAGTGCAGGGAAAAGGAAAAGCACCGGGGAGTAGCCAGGTCCTGCTTGAGACCCAAGTCCTGCTTCATCTCAGGGGTAAAACCACTTTTACCCCAAGGCCATTCTCCCACCAGCTGGGTTTGGGGTGGGGTAAATCCAGCTGTGGATCCAAGGGACCCCAACAGTGTCCATGTTGCATTTACCCCTCTGTTAACCAGTAGCCAGAGCATCGGGGTCCAGCCTCATGGTGGGATGAGGGCATTCAGCAGGTGAAGCCCTTGTGCTCTCACAGGGACATGAGGGGAGGCTGCTACAATGGAAGGAACCCTCCATTCCCAACTCAGCCATATCCCGGGGCCCCACCAGCTCAAGGACACCTTTACATTCAGATCCTGCCCCTGCCTCTGCGGTGCCGTCAACAGGAGAGATTGGGAATGCAGGAACATACCCAAGGGTACTTCAGTGATGGTCGAGGTGTTTCTCATGGCCATCAGGATTCCTTCCAGGACTTCTGCTTTTGTCTTTCGGGCCGGAGGGCTGGGCAACCTCCCATGCTGCAAGAAAGACCAGGAAGCTGCAGCATGCCACCCCTCCAGGCTGATGATCCTCCACCTCCTTTTCCTGCCCCCTCCCCAAACTAACATGGGCCTGTGCTTCTGCACAAGGTAGGTGACACCGTCTCTTTTTTTGGACCAAGCTGGTCTGGTTTTGACACCGATTTAGGATTATAGGTGTATTGAGCAGTGCTGCATCAGCTTGTGACCCCAGAGCAGCGCAGTGGATCCAGGGACTGTAATTCTACTACAACGCACCCGCAGATCCAGCTTGGAGGTCATTTCCTCTGCCTCCCTTGGGACGGGGCTGGCTTTGTCCAGGGCATTGGTGACAAGTGGTTCCCCCTGCACTGCCCAGCGGCTAGCAAGGCTCTTGGCCATTTACCAGCCGCCTCATCCCTGCAGGTCGGTTCCCGTGGGGGCTGCATGTACCACACCATGAGGGTGAGAGAATAGGGAGGTGCCGTAATTGGGAACGGGGGCAGAGCCCATGCTCAAGCTCTCGGCATCCATCCAAACACGCGGGTTGATCCAGATACAGATACAAACGGTCTCCCTTTGGAGCTTTGGCTCTTTACCTTTTTCTGAGGCAGGTAGGGCTTCTGCACACTGTCCAGTCGTGACTTGGCATCCTGGTAAGCCAGGGAGGGGTTCTGGGTGTAGTACAGGCCCTGCACATTCTTCTGTATCCCTGTGAACCAGAGGAAAAATGGGACAACAAAAGCCTTTGCTGCTTCTTTCTTGGTCAGAGTGGACCATAGTGCTCATCAACCTGCCAAGGCTTTTCTAAGCAGGAGCCTTCTGCTATCTTCACTCACCATCTGGCTCAATAAAATCCAGGTCCTTGTCTCCACTGAGCAGCTCCTCGTAGCCTTTGTATTGCTCTGGAACCACCTGGGATCTTCCTTCCCTCCTCTGCTCACTCCTTTTCTCCAGCCTGCCCTCTGCCACAGGTCTCAGCAGGGGTCTGGACACATCCTCCACCTCAAAGCAGTAAAATAAAGGAATTCACAGCAGCCCTTTCTTACTAGTCCTGCTGTGGCCAGAGATCTCTCCCGGTGGCACTGAGCCATGCAGCCACCACCTCATCCCCTCTCTGCTCGGCAGGAGCAGGCACAGGGAGAGAGGGGCCACCCTCATCCCAGCGCAGACTGGATTTTTCCCTGATAACACCAAGATTTTCAGGGAAATCAAGTCAAAAAGCTGCCCTGGTGAATCCTAGGAGGAAGTTTTCCAGCAGGCACTGCAGGGATGATGCTAGACTGAAGAGGTCCTGCAGTTGGGGCTGCCCACCAAGCCAGCATGCCCTGTGCCACCCTGTGAAATAGGCTACCAGTTCTTGTTCTTGGTCACAGCGTTGCATTTATGCTTCTTGCTAGTGCTTCCTTTCTCAAACCCCTTGCAACCAAAGGAGGGTTATAACCACTGGTGCCCACAGCAAGTGTACACGGTTCATTCACTTAGGAAATGAGGATTCATCTATGGACCATTTCTGGTCAAGCCCTGCAGTCCTGAACGCTTACAGCCCGGCCTCACCTGCGTCATGAAGAAGGATGGAATGTCCTCCTTGGCTGAGCCAGGAGGAGGCCTGGAGTTGCCTTCCCCTTCCTCCAGCACTGGGGTTGCGGAGCTGATGGAGTGCAGTGGCTGGGCCGGACTCGGAGGTTCCGCATCTCTCGCAGCCTCCACTGCAGCTGGGAGCTGTTTCCACAGAAAGGTCTTGGCAGGAGCTTCCATCATCAGTGGCCACTTCGTGACTTTGGGGAGATGTGACGTGACCTGAGGGGAACACAATGGACGTCCACGCACACTGCCACAAGTGTCAGCGTGGGGTCGGGTCCAGCAGCTGGAGACTGATCCTTGTGGGACAGGGAGCGTCAGGACAGCCCTGGCTCCAGGGACACCCTGGCAGCATCTTCAGTCCTATAGGATCCCTCAGACAAGGACGATGGGCAGGACTGAACCCAAAAACCCAGTGACAAACCCTGCTTGGGGCAGCAATAAAGGGGTGGTTGGACTCCCCAGCCTCATCCTGAGCAAAATACTTCCAATTCTTCCTATCCTTTCCTCCATCCTTCCAATCCCACTGGGATCCATGTGTCCCACCAGCTCTTCCTGTGCTCCCCAGCAAGTCGATTCCTGGGTAATCCTGCCCTGCGTATCACAGCAAGGGTTTCATCCCTGCCTTAGGCAGGAAAAACCCCACACTCCCGAGGCACATCCCTCCTTACCTTCCAGCTGGCTTTGAGAGGGATGGAGAAGTGCCACCTCTCCACGGCTACGTTCTTCTGTCGGACAAGTTTAATCCCCAGATTGTGCTGGAGGAGCTGGGTCAGCAGAGGCGGCTGCCCTGGAGGAGCAGAGATTCATCAGAGCTGCAGGCCGCTGGTGGAGAGCCCATGGCCTGCTCCTTCACTGGCAGCACACTCTGGCCTGTGCCAGGCTCAGCTCAGAGCGTGGCACTGCCCAGGCACCAGAGTAGAAGCCACCCTGTTTTGTAGGGAGATGCTTTATCCCTAAGGGCACACACGGGACTGGGCCACGTGCCACCAAGGCCAGAGGAGCAGTCCTGACCTGGTTTATTTACTAGTCCACACATAGCTCATGGAGGGAGCAACACCATTGCAACGTTTCATCAGCATCCTTCTGGCTACCTTCAAACCTTTGGGAGAACCTTTGGGGTTTATCCCCCCTGCTCGGAGAGCTGCTGGCAGGAGGAAACCTGGACCAGTTTCAGACAAGCCCTTTGTGGGATAAACACCATTTGGAGAGCAAAATTTAGCCTGAGACTGCACTGCCGCAAGTCACGGATGGGCTGTTATGGACTTGCCAGGAGCAGCAGCAGGGCATTAACAGCGTTTGCAAGAGCAGCGCTCATCTGCGTTGCTCTATAGAGAGCAGAAATGATTAAAGCACCTCCCTGGGAGCCAGGGCCAGTGTGGCAGGAATGTCTGAACACCAAAAAGCAGCGTTGTCCCTGTCCCAGAGAGCTAACAGCAAAGGAGGGACAAAGCAGGAGTCCCCCCTGCAGAGCCAGGCTCATACTGTACCACTCCGGGTGGTGGTAAGAGGGTTATTGTGAAACGTCAGCTCCTTCAGGCGCGGGAAGAAAGCCACGGGTAAGAGAGCTGTCTCATCCGCGATCTGCAAGATAAAATTGTTTGCTCTAAGCACTATGTCATGCCAGAGGCTGTAGAGTTTCATCCCAACCCTCCCATCAAAGCATGCTCCTCCGATGTGTGGGGTCCCTTGCACTGGGCAGGTACGTACAGCGGGGAGGAAGAGGAGGGAGATGGCATCCCTTAACCAGCAATGCCCAGCAGCTCTGCTGCCTGCGAGTATCGAGGGCAGAGGCAGCGCTCCTCTCTCCCTCCTGCTTGCTGCAGTGAGAGGACTGGTGCCCCCAACGCTGAGAAGAGCCGCAAGGTAGAGAGGCAGGACTCTTTTTTGCAGCCCAGGGCTACAGCTGCAGCTTCTCTGAGCAGGAAGAAAGTCCTGTCTCTCCACCCTGCAGTCCAAACCACAGCCTGGCCAGGGCAGCACAGCCAGAAACCAGCTCACCAACAAGGCACTGATCTAAACCAGGGTGACGACACTCAGGGAAGACCAGCAGAGCCACCGCATCACGTCCCAGGGGGATGCCCCTTGCTGAGCAGAGGTGACTCGGCACTGCCAGCTCACCTGGCTGGGAAGCAGCGTGAGTTAAGGCCTGGGTAGGAGCCAAAAGCACCAGGAAGAGGAGCTTAAATGTTGTTGCATGTTACTTGTCCGTTGAGGTACACTGAGAACCCGGTGTGGCTCAGCAGACAGGTATAACCTGGCACTAAAACAGCAAAGTCCTCGATGAGACACAACCATCCACCAGGCAGCTCCAGCAAAGGATCAGTCCAGAGGGAAAGCAATCCTTCATATATGCTCTGATGAAATCCCCAAATATGCAGGAGTTTAGACAAGCTGGGTGCAATTCAGCTGCCTAAATAGGTGTCCTGTCTCACCCGAGAGATCCTGGATATCTGACACATTCCCCTGGGCTGGCAGATGGACACAGGAGCCTGAGAGAGCTGTGCCCTTCTGCAGTGGCAGCTAAAGAGCAAGGCTGTCTCCCAGGGAACTAAGGCTGGGCTCAAGCAGCTGAATCTTGACACTTAACTGGAGCCACAGGATCCAAATCACCTTATTGAAGGCCAGGCTGAGACGCTTCAGCTCAGGAAAGGGAGCACAAATGTCCCTGAGTGTGGAGGGAGCCGGCAGAGTCTTAGAGGCAGATGGGTCTCCTTCCCTGGGAATAACCTTAAAGAGAGGAGGAAGAGGGTGAACAGAGACACCACTCCAGAGGCTCCGGTGGCAGGAGACACAACCAGTGGCAGAAGACCACCCTCCTGAGCCCAAACACAGCTATAATTCGAAGAGCTTTTGGTTCAGACCCACTCCGGAGGTTGTCTTGTGGCAGCTTGCTTTGGCTTCTGCGTTACTGTGGGAGCCCTGCAGGGAGTCATGGCAAACGCACCGAACTCCATCATCCAGCACTGAAAACCTGCACGGGCTCAGGAGGAAGCAGCTGTGCTCTCCGGGAGCAAGCGTGTGCGCACATGTGTGTTACACTAGAACATGCTCCAAGGGCTCAGCATCTCTGAAGCTTAGCCCCTTGCTCAAGTTCTAATAAAAACCAGGGTCTTTGGCTTCAAACACCTGATTCTGAAGAGCACCATATAAATAAATCTGGGGGAAAAGATTACAGGGCTAAGAATGATTAAACTCCCATCTCCCGAGCTTCAGTCCTCACCTGAGCCGCAGAACACACTTCCCCATGCAGGGAGGGGCACACAGTCACAAGCAAATGGCAACCCAGCTTTTATTTGAAAGTGATACAAGTTTAAGCTCCCGTATCCCTTGGTTATGGGAAAATTTGCTCCTGATCTCCCTGACAAGAGACAATACTCACTGCAAGCCTTTGCAGGCACACAGGGTCCCAGCTGTACCCACAGGCTTATTGAAACTCAGCTGAGAGGCTTGGGGAAGGGAAGTTTTGGAGCTCACACCCCAAACTACAGATCAGCCAATGGTTCTTACCGGCACCGGGCATCCCGGAGAGCCAGAATTAAAAATGACCCCTGCAATGAAATACAAGCAAAGTGAGGGTTTCTACATGTAGCACCTGAAGCTGAGCACTGCACCAGCCCCACGGCAAGGCTGGAATTACCATGGAAAAGCAAGTTAGCATCAGGCAGGATCTGACTCTGTGGCAAGACGTGCCCAAGGTGAGGGAGGATCAGTCCCACCATAGCAAGCTTGCTGGCAGCCCCATTGCTCCAGGTGAGGTTCACATCCCTGAGCACAGCAGAAACCCTGCTGCTGGCCTCAGGGCAGCCAGGAGCTCCCCGCAGGTAGATTTTGGTTTGGAATCTCACCCGTGAGCATGAGGCCTTTCCCACATCATGCTGCTACTGCCAGGCCAGCACCAGAAGTTGCCCCGTTGCCTGCTCCACAAATACCTAACAGGGACTGCTGCAGCGAGCCAGGGGACAGGAGAAGTGCTTGGAGGAGCCTCACCGGCAGCTGCCATCACAGCCCACTCCACACAGGAGACACCAGGCAGTCTCTGGATCCATCCCACCATGTGGCCCAGCATGGTGTATGCATCACGCTTTGGTAAGGACATCCAGAGGGGAGAGCTGACCTACCCCAGGAATGCAAACCTGTGCATGTGCTACCTATACAACCTTCTACACAACCTTCCTGCCCTCTGCTTGTCCAGCATCCACAGTAATGCACATCCTAACCTGAATTATTTCCCCATTTTTGCCAGTTTTCCTCCCATCCAGCATACAGTGTCTGCTTTGGAGCAAGCTACCCTGGAGAAGTCATAGAATGGTTTGGGTTGGAAGGGACCTTAAAGACCATCCAGTTCCAATCCCCTGCCCTGGGCAGGGACACCTCCCACCAGACCAGCTTGCTCCAAGCCCCGTCCAGCCTGGCCTTGAACCCCTCCGGGGATGGGGCAGCCACAGCTTCTCTGGGCAACCTGGGCCAGGGGCTCACCACCCTCACAGCCAAGAATTTCTGCCTCAGATCTCAGCTCAATCTCCCCTCTTGCAGTGGAAACCCCTTCCCCCTCATCCCATGGCTCCCCTCCCTCATCCAGAGTCCCTCCCCAGCTTTCCTGGAGCCCCTTGAGGGACCGGAAGGGGCTCTGAGGTCTTCCTGGAGCCTTCTCTTCTGCAGGCTGAACCCCCCCAACTCTCTCAGCCTGTCCTCCCAGCAGAGGGGCTCCAGCCCTCGGATCATCTTTGTGGCCTCCTGTGGACCCACTCCAGGAGAAAGAATGGGGCACTTCTGTCTGAACCATGGGAGTTGTCTGCTTTGGGGTGATTCATGTCCAGTAAGCTCACAGTAATTACAGAGGGACTGTACAGGTTAGCTGAGATGTCTAAAATAGTTCTATGTATCCCTCCCTCACTGTTTTAATTTTGTCAAGCTGCTTCACTCACTAGCAAACATCCAGCAGATCCTCGCCCTGACATAACTCAGCCCCATGGTTTCAGTGTGGACAGGGAGAGGCAGGCGCTGCTCACCCGTCCTGCCTGGATCCCTGTTGTTCTGTAGCATGACATATCCAAGCTGTCCTTTTTTCCCTTCCAGCTCTGCTGGCACCTCCGTGTCCTCCTGCTTCGGCAGCCGGGACTGCTGCCAGAGGCTGCTCAGGGACTTGTACCACTCTGCCCTGAAGCTGTCACCGTACAGCGCGGGGTGGAGGAAGAATTGCCTTCTCTCTGCTTGGTGCAGGTAGGGGACAGACGAAATCCTGTTCCTGTCCAGATTCAGCTCCCTCAGGCTATCGGAAGAGGAAATGCATGAGAAATGCCATGATTGCTATCGGTGTATGCACAGGGCCATCTGTTCGCCCTGGGCACCCACAGGGCAGGGACCTGGCCTTCGACCTGCCTCCTCGCTGAGCTTCCCAGCAGCAGTGCGGAGGCATCCATGACACCCGCATCTCCCTGCCCTGTTCCCCCTCCTCTCCAAACCCCAACCGCAGACTCCATTCTTGGCACAGCCCAGCGTTGCCCCTGAAGCCCATGACTCTGGTCCCCTACACCAGCCCAAGGGTCACCTAGCTCTAAGTTTGCCTCTTGATGAGAATTTAACAGACAAAGAGACACCCTGGCAGTTCATCAAATCACCCAGGGCTCTGATGAGCTGCGGTCCTACTGGGATTCCCTAACAATATTCCATCTTCCCATGGAAGTATAACATCACCAATGCACTTGCTCAGGGCCACAAGACAGCTTGGGGAAGAGCAGAATCACAAATCTCTGCACTGCAGCCCTTCAGTCTCGTGCTTAAACCTCACCCACTCTCCCTCCTCTCTCATGAACAATGCGGACAACGTGCAGTTTCCTCCAGGAATGTCTTGGCAAAGCCAGGGCAACAAGCCAGACCAGATACCCACTTCCAGTCTGCAGCACTGGAGGGAGGCCTCTGCACTGTCCCCAAACCCAGCTGAGGGGCACGTGAACAGCCCCCTTTCCTAGTGACTTCTCTGGCCGAAACAAGAAAGCCCACATTAAAACAGAAGGAGATGATCCGCAGCCCTTCCTAGTGCTGCTGCGCTGAAATAAAGGATGAATCTGGGCTGAAGAAGGGAAAATGGAGAAAGCAACTGACATTCCAGAAATCAGACCTGGAGATCAGCAAACACCCAGGGCAGGAGCTGAATTACCAGCCACCTGCCGGGTTTGGCCAGCTTGTGCTTTGCAGCAGGCTGTTTGCTTCCGTTCAGTCCCATTTGCAATACTAGAAAGACTAAACAGGGAAGTATCCAAGTGAATCACAAAGATTTTGTTTTTCATTTTAAGCCTGGCTACTGTGCAACAGCTGATGGAGGCAGCTGCCAGCCCCTAAAAGCCAGAGCCGTCTGCTGCCAGGTGTTTCCTTACCTGCAGAGATGAGACAGGCTCACAAAGACGCTCGGGTCTGACAGGCGATTGTCATCCAGCGACAAGACCTCCAGAGATGGAAACCTTAAATGAGCAGAGCTGCGGATACAAAGAGGCTCATTAATAACATGCTCATGCAAAGACAGGTGAAAACCACACCATTTGCTGTCACCAGGGGAAGATATATCCCCCAGGAGACTGGGCTGGGGCTGTTTTCATTCTTTTAATAGAAAACTGATATCCTAACTCAAAGCAGCTAAATTGAATCAGTCCAAACGACCATTTAGCTCAGCATCTTATCTCCACCCATGGCAAACGGCGGATACCTTGGCATGGTAACTGTGGCTAAGGTATACGTGAAAGGTCTAATTAATGATGAATAAATAACATCCTACTCACGTGGCTTGGCCACCCGACGGGGCTGCTGAGTCACAGTCAAGAGGTTCCTCTCCAGCTGCTGATGACAGCAGATACCCTGGGTGATCTGGGGCTGAGCTGGGATAACACTTTCCTGCCACCCAGCACCCACCATCAGGTTATTTGATCTTCCAGTTTGCAAGGGAAGAGCTCTGCTGCTCTACTCATAAATCCCAGGCTGCCGACACTCGCTGCTTACCGCTGCCTTGACAGCTCCACCGCTCCATCACCCTGCCTGCCCAGCGCATCCCACCGGCACACCAGCAGCTTCCCACCAAACCAAAGCTGCGTGCACTTACTCCCAGGAGCCTGCCAGGTCCGGAGGCAAGGACTGAAGCCTGTTGGCTGTCAAGCGAAGGACTTTGAGCTGGGACAAATCTCCCAACGTCCAAATGTCTTGGGCGGACAAGTTATTGTAGGAGAGATCCAGATCCTGAAGGAAACAGAAGAAACAATCCCCTGGAGCAAAGAACAATCTCTGTTGGCTTTCCCCAGTTGGATATTAAATATTTACAGGAGACTTTCAGTCATGCTACCACCCACCCTAGAGTGATGCCGTGAGCATCTCTGACTTGCAGGGACTTCACTTAACAGCAGTGGGACTCCGCACCTTGGCAGAAGTGCTCAGGGCTGGTCCCCAACTCACACGTGTGACTCACGGGACGACAGCCAGGAAAAAGCCAGGGAGCAGACCCTGCTGGGGGCAAGGATGAGGGTTTCTAGGATATGTGAACCGGAATAGCTTTGCTGGGGCATTACAATAGGCTGCTTTTTCCCAGGAGGAGCTCAAAGCACTTTCCGAATCAATTTAATATGAATTTCCAATCAGCCTTCCCAGGGCTGATTTCTACAGGCTGTCAGCAAATGAGACCCAGACGCTGGTCAAGGATGAAGCTGAGATCCACAGGGGCATGGCAGGAAGTGTAATTTAGGTGGGTCCCTTCCCCACCTTTCACAGCTGATGGCAGTGACAGGGGAGCTCACACAGAGGCACACAGGGACAGACGGCATCAACCCTGGCCTCATGAGCCTTGGAAATTTGGTTCCCCATCACCTGGGCACGTGCTCACTGAGTCAAACCCTGAGCAGGTTATCAACAGTGCACAGGAGAAACATGGGAGGGCTTCATGGATTTGGGAACCTCCCAAAGCCTGCAGGCAGGAGGGAGGTCAGGATCTGAGCGTACAGAGCTGACAGCTGAGCCACCAACAATTCTTTGAATGAGACAAGAAGGAAGAAGTCTTTTAAGACAAAACTTTATATCCAGCTGCAATCAGAAACCATGCGTACAGTGAGAGAGAGAAATCCAGGCAAGGACACCTCCTCGAAGACAGCAAGCCTAGATAAGGTCAGTACAGCCAAGCCAGAGCCTGAGCAATCTGTAGCAGACACACACTCCAAGCTGGATGGAGAGGACAACTAGAGCCATCATTCCAGGCATAGTTGCTTATTCTTAGGATCCACTTTGTCTCTTTTTTAAAGCAAAAAACCAAACTGACTCCTTTGCTGTGTTAGAAAAGCAGCTCATAAGTTGGGGAAACTGCAGAGACCTGTTTAGAGAGGAGGAGGATGGGAAACAGAGAGGCAGAGCATAGCGCTGACAAGGATGGGGATCTGCCGAGGACCACATAGCAGCAGGGAGGTGAGGGATGACACAGGTGACTGGGAGACCGCAGGGAGAGGATCCTACAGCAAAGGGGGCAGCCCATGACAGGGGAAACAAGGAGTCCTGTGGCAAGGGGCTGAGCAATGGGGATCTGTGAGGGATTGCTCTGTTGGAGGAAGCAAGATGTGAAGGTTCTTGAGGGACAGCAGAAAGGACATCCCAGAGTCACAAGGAAGCAGGAAGAGAGAATGACCCTGCAGTTTCAGAGAACTCACACTGCAGGGACACGCATCAACACTACGTGTAGGCTTCAGTGTGACGGTTGGGAGGAGATGAATAAGGTCTCAGATTCCCCTCATCTTACTTCCAAATGCAGGAAGTCTCCAGCGGTGATTTTCAGATTTCTTAGTCCATTCAAGGAAAGTTCCAGTTCCCGTAGTCCTGGAAACTTCCGAAACGGTTCTGCAAAGGTGGAAAAGGAAACACTCCAGCAAGTGAGGAACAGCAGTAACAGAACAAACCATGACTTATCTGGGTCTGGAATGGACCAAAACCAGCCAGAATAAGCAGCACGAGTATTGTCAGTGGGCACGTCTGAAAGAAAATGCCAGCTCAGTTAGATGTTTGTCCCTACAAAACATGATGCCCCACCAACCTACTCCTTCCACAACTGGTTTGCTTCCATGCATTTGCTCCCATCCCAAATTGGATTATTGCTTGAAGGCACTGATTGCACATGTAGCTTATATGTTTTACTAGTTATAAACAGATTTCCTTTTTTCTTCTTCGAATTAACTGAGCCCACGACGCTGGATTTGGATTCACCTCCCAGCTCTACCATTAACCTTCTGAGCCTTTGGGACAAGTTGCTTCATTATTCCATGCTTCTATATATTAAATAGGGATTTTCTTTGTAAAGAGCTTTGTTTTCTAATAATGAGAAGGATACCACAGTGGCACACAATTATCATTAATATAAAGGGAATTAGGGCAAGGATTTCAGCTCAGTAACAGGAAGAAAGCAATTCTGCAAAGAAGTGCTGTTATGTGTATCTCAAACCTCTTTGTAAAGCTCTAGACCTTTGTTCAGACAAGCGTAAGCTTCCCTGGGTTGAAAAGCAGTATCTATTTTTTTGGTAATGCAATCCTTTACCTAGTGTCAGCAGGTTCTCAGCAGCATTTATAAAAGCAACACAATCGAATTTCTCAAAATCATCTTCTTTAGCCTGCAAAATACAGGAGAAAAAAAAAAAATCATTCCACTCCAGCCCTAAACTGATCTGAAATGACTGGATCTCTCCTTTTCTCAGAATGCCTAAATCATAGCATTTCCCATAATTAGTTCTTCATTTCTTTTTCTGACTATGGAGAGCAGAGTATGCGCTTAATGCACAGCTGCCTCAGTGACCAACACCCAGAAGACCTGGACCAGTTGAAAGCAAAGCCCTCTCTGTGTCTTCATTGCTGACCTTGCTCCCCTGCGTGTGTCGCAGGGCTCCTGAGCCATATCTCATACCTAAATGTGACCCAGCAAACGTAGCCACCCTACAATTTAGCACCTCTGTCCTTCACAGCACCAGGAGGGAAACCTAGAAAGCCACTAGAAACCTGTCAGCATCTCAGCTCATTTTCTCTTTGCATGGCAAGTTAGTCATGAACCCAAATAAAAGTCACTTCTCAAGCTGAAGTTGAACTCCTATCGTAGTTGAGCTAAACGTGCCTGAACCCAAAGAACAGCGTTGCGCGAGGGGATGTAAGTGGGGAAGGGGCTACGCCTGATGAAGACCAAGTTCATTTGATTATGAAGACACGATCCAAAAGTTTGTAGGACAAATCATACAAGCCTGTCCACAGCTGGATGGCTAACCTTCCTGTGCAAGGAATATACCTGCATTTAACGTGTGTTTTCTCTATCTCTGGACATTCATGTGCTGATAGGGTAAATTTTTCAACTTTTAAAGCAGTTCCCTAGTCCTTCTTGAGTCTCTGATACTCACAGAGATGAGATTTTGGCTGCTTATGTTCACAGAGCACAGGTCAGAGGGGTTCTTCAAATGGTGGTGCTTCATCTGGGGAAAAAAACAAACACACACACACAAATGGTTAGTCCTACAGCAATCCTGTATGTCGTGTCCTGGGATCTGAGCCCCAAAACTAGACCTCGGCTGACTCCCGGTCAGGGGGAGAAGGTGGCATGGAGATGTGGAGGGAGAGTCAGCCTACCAGCAGGATCTTCCCAGCTCCACAAAGCGCTATCAGAAAGTTTAGGCAATAACAGGGGAAATCTGCACTCACCAAAAATGGCTCATCTAGGACATGGTCTTCAGTATTTTCTTCCACAGAGACAGACACTGGGGGCTTTCTCCTCTGCTGTGGTGTTTTCCCAGTGGTCCCCTTCTCAGTCCAAGCCCTTGGGGTAGCTCTGCGTGCCAGCATCCAGCGCCCAGACCCTGGCATGATGATGGACCAAGGCAGCAGAGATGGTATGGTGAGCACGTGACCCTCCAAACATGCCCGTCTCAAAGTGACTGCACTCTACCTGGTGTTTCAGCCCTACACTGAAATCCATCATTTTAAAATCCCCTATATGGACAAGAGGAAAGGGGTTCAAGTTATGTCAGGGGAGGTTTAGATTGGATATTAGGAAACATTTTTTCACTGAAAGGGTTATTAAACATTGGAATAGGCTGCCCAGGGAGGTGGTGGATTCACTATCCCTGAAGGTGTTTAAAAAAAGGGTAGATGGGGCACTTAGGGACATGGTTTAGAAGTGGCTCTTGTCAGGGTAGGTTAAAGGTTGGACTTGATGATCTTAAAGGTCCCTTCCAACCTCAGCGATTCTATGATTCTATACTGGAGCATAAAATGTTCAATGACCATAAATTTAAGGTAGGAACATCAAAGCTACAGCCAGAGCCACAGAAGAGGAGAAACGTGTTACTTTATAGATGGTAATAGAGCCATAGGTTGCAGACATGTAAACGTGGGCTGGAAGAGCCTTCTGAAGGTCTCTAGTCCAACCTCCCACGCAAAACAGGACCACCAGCAGCATTAGATCAGTCAGTTGTGGCTTTGTCTAGCGATTCCACCACCTCCCAGGGTAATCTGGCGCAGAGGTGCACCTCCTCCCAGCAAAGAAGTACCTCCTAACGTCCAACCTAAACCTCCCAAGGTGAAATGTTTGGCTTGGTTATGCCATCTGCCACTGTTAAGAGTTTGTAGCTGTCCTTCAGGTAGCTGTAAGGCACAATCTCCCCTTGGACTCCTCTTGGCCAGATAAAAAACAAGCTCAGCACCCTCAGCCTCACCTTGAAGGTCCTGTGCTCCAGATCCCTGACCAGCCTGGCAGAGCTCTCAACCACTTCTCCTATATTAGAAGACATTTCTGCCAATTTTAAGCATTTTGCGGATGTGACTCTCAAAGCCCAGAGAAAAAGGAGAAGCTCTAGCTCAGAATAGCTGCTGGAGAACCATGCTGTGCTATCCACGTCACTGTCTGAAGCTTCCCTCCTGCCATCATGTGGGGATGGCTGCTGGAGCCCTCATTTAAAGGGTGGCCCTAGACATCCTGCCCTCTTCATTGCAATGAAGTTTTAAACAATGTTAAAACCTTCCGGGTACCATTTTAAGTTCTGTTATCAACTCTTATCTGTGTTATCAGCTGTGATGTTGATACAGGAAACCACAGCTGAATGTACCCTCTACCTGGCCCAACAACAGCGCGGATGGTGGACCTGCCCCTATGGACAAGACATTATTCTGCAGGGCGACTTCGCCAGCAACGCTCAAAGAAGTGTCACCTTCTTTACTTGCACGTAAAATGTTGCTGGCAGGGAAGCAGTTAGTTCCATAGTTGCTTTCATCACCTGTTTTATACTGTCCTGTTGTAGCCATCTCGACTGCAGTGTTCCTGGGGAGAGTGGGAAACGAATAAATGGGTTAAAATTTTAATTGGCTCTAACATTACTTCGCTTTAAACAGCTCTTCCCAAGGGTAGCCACAAATGAAGTGTCAGCCTGGAGGCAAAGGAACACTGTCAGGGACACATGAGGAGCATCACCTCCTAAAACGGAGAAGTAAATGAGGTGACAGGAGTACACGCAGTATTTTCCAGCTCAAGACAGCAAAATGCAGACACCAGCGCATGCGTGAGTCAGGCTGTGTGGACGACGACTCACGGGATTTACGCTTTACTCCTCATTCCTCCTTCCCCTGTCTCCTTTCCCTTGTCACTTGTGGAGGCTCTGGGAAAAGAACTACACCAGTCACCACTCCCCAGACCTCGGAAATAAACTTCAGAGGCGCTGCATCGCTCTCGCCCTGTGCCCCTGTAGCAGGAGATGGTCTCCCAGTGCCATCTGATGGTGTCTCCACACTCAGACACCGCTCTGATATACTACAGCACGGCTGGACTACGGTGTTCACACACAGTGCCAGTATTTGGGGTGACTCTCCCCGGGAACAGGCACACGCTGTGTGTTCATGCACTGATATAAGTGGGAGGGCAGCTGTGTGCAACCTTGTCAACAGCATCAGCCGGGATTCACCACCGCACAGCGACGCTTCAGTAACTACATCCACCCAACACACACCCACCGACCCCTGCTACCTACGAAACTACCACACACTGATCACACACTGATACACACCCCCACAAAAACACCCAGAAACACCCTCACACACCCCACTCGCACGCATATACACCCCACGCACACATCCAACACATAAACGCCCCCACACACTTCTCGCTACACCTCCGAAACACACACCCTTAACATCCCAAAACACCAACACCCATGCACACCCCCCACAAACACCCACACATGCCCCATGCACACACACTCCCCACACTGGTGAACAACCCACAACAATGCACACCCCACAAAAACACGCACGTATCCCTTCAAACACCCCACAGACACCCACAGAAACACTCCCCACAGTGGCAGACACCCAACAACGATGCACACCCCACACAAACATCCTCACACACCCCACGGAAACCCCCCCACATGCTTCCCACAGTGGCAGATGCCCACATCCATGTACCCCCACACGAACACGCTCACATGCCCCACAGGCACCCACACACACACTCCCCACACCGGTGAACAACCCACAACAGTGCACACCCCACACAAACACCCATGTACTCCCTAACACACCCCACGGACACCCACAGAAACACTCCCCACACTGGCAGACACCCACATCCATGTACCCCCACACGAACACCCTCACACATCCCACGGACACCCACACACCCCACAGACACCCACACCCACACTCCCCACACTGGCAGACACCCATAACGCCACACACCCCGCACGAACACCCTCACACACACCCCACGGAGACACCCGTGGGCACCCTCCCACAAACATACACCCCCGCACACCCACCCACGACACCACAAACACCCCCACTCCTCACAGACACCCCCTCTCCCCCTCACATCCCCCCCCACACACCCCCCTCCCCTCACAGCCCAGCGATCATAGAGTTCACAGTCCTCCACAGTCCAGAGGGGCCCCACACCCATCTCCCCCTCACCCTCCCCAGGTCCCAGACTCAGGGGTCCCGGTCGGGCAGCGCTCCCCGCCGCTCACCCCGCGGGCCGAGGGCCGCCCCAGCCGCTGTCCCGCCCCCGCTCCCCGAGCGGACCCCGCACTGCCGCCGCCTCCCCTCCGCGCCGCACCGTCGCCATGGCGACGCGGAGGGCGGGCGGACTACACTTCCCAGCATGCAGCGCGGCGGGAGGGGGGGCGCGGCCTTTGCTCCCGTCGGCCCCCGCGGGCGGCCAATCAGGGACGACCAGGTCGCGCGGGGAGGGCGGGGGCGGAGGGCGGCGAGAAGATGGCGGCTAAAGGCGGCAGGAACGGTCTGCTCGACAAGGTACCGTGCAACGGCCCGCCCGGGGACCGGCCTGCTGGGGCTCCACCTCCTCCACCCCCCCGGCCGCGTCTCAGCGGTTCCCCTCGGACCGCCCCGGCACTGGGCCGAGCAGTGGCAATCCCTAAGCTCCGGCCTCAGTGTGCCCCCCCCGCCCCGCTCGCTGCTGAGGGGGATTCCCCGCCTCAGCCGTGGGGCTGTGGGGAGCTCCCGCTGCTGCCTCCTTGTAAATGGCAGTAAATAGCAGAAGAGGCCCCGGGGAGGGAGGGAACATCCCGCAGACAGGCCGTGCCTTACGTCCGGCCGCAAAAGCAGCAGCAGCCGGCTGTGAAATCGCTTCTTTTTTTATTATTGTTTTAATTCTTTTGCCAGCGTGGCTGGTTCTTAGCCCAGCCGCCCTGACAAAAGCCCGGCTACCGGTACAGCCGCGCTCCTCCCGGTGGGTGTTTTGCCAGAAAAGTAACTCTGGGCATGGTAGAGACGTCAGGTGGAACAGAGCGTACTGTAAAAGTCTGCTGATAAGATACTCAGTCTCGGTAGTTTAAAGGAACTTGTTTGTAAAGTGGCTTTCAGCTCAGTTTTAAACGGTCAGATGTTTGTGTCACAGCTTTTTGTGGTATTTGGGAGGTGAAAGCTAGAGACCTAGAGGCGTTTTTTTCCACAGGAAGGTGGAGACAATTGTATCTGTATCTCTGGTTGCAAAAGGGTGTATTCAGAGTGATATGTTTGGCATCTTTCACTGTATTTCAAAATATGGTTTACTGCAATTGAGAACACTTAGGGTTTTTTTCACATATGTATATTCAGAAGTTAACATAAACATACTATGTTTCGTAACATAAAGAGTATAGTTTTCCTGCATCTCTTTGAGAGGAGGCTATCTTACTATCCCGAAGAATTTGGTGGGTTTTCTTCAGAACAGTAGATCAAGTTGTTGAGCAAATGCTTTCAGGGGAAGGTGTGCTAATTAAATATTTCTGTCTATCTTCTGCAAATGTGCGCAGCTTCCGGTTTTGAAATGACGGCCCTTTGTGGTTAAACTTCAAGAACTCTGGAAAGCATCATGCTCTCGAGGCGTTCTCACTCCTGCCGCGTTCTGTGGATACTGAGGGGTAGTTATTTCAGGAGAAAAAGGAGTTGTTGGTAAGGGAAATAAGCTGTTGTTGCGGAAGCTGAATCCTTTAGTGAGAAACCAGTGAATATTTTCAGCAGGACTTCTACCCGAAGTACATACACACGCTTGATAATGTTCTGTCATCTTTTCCCTGTCACCATGCTGATCTGTGTGCCTTCGTTTCCCCCCTACCCCAGATGACTTAAATGAAATCTGGTCATTTCTGCGAACCGGTGTTTATATTGTTGAGGTATTATCTGGACAGTTGTGGCCTTAGGTCCATAATTTGCTCAAGCTTTTCTTGAACAGAGAAATAATGGGTTGTCAGTGAGGCTTTAAAGTCTTCAGATGGGTTGGTTGTTTAGCGTATCTTTTTGTACTTCACTAGTAAGCTAAATCAGGGTGAGTTTAGGGAGGCCTGTGTTTTAACTATCCCTTTTTTTGTCCTCACGTTCTTCCAGTGTTTGTGATAATCAGGTAGCTCCTCCTGACCTCTCCCCACTTAACCAGGACTGCCTAAGAGTGCAGACTTGCTGACTTCAAAATGGTGTGCAGCAGCGGCTACAGTCCCCTCGAACATCTTGAGATTTCACCCGTTTAGCACAACACAAAGTTATTAACCACGCTCTGCTGCTACTAGAGCAAAACCTTCGAAGGTTTTGCAAGCTCCAGGACTAAAACCACTTCCTGAATACCAAGTTCTGTAACTGCCTTCCACTCCTGTGCCCCAGAAGGAGCTCTGTGGGATCAGGAGATGTTGACTGTGGGTACAGTCAGTCAGCACTGGTATTTTGGGGAGAGTGAGGTCCAGAATTCCTTCCTCCAAGGTAGAGGCTGAACTAGTTGGAGCTGAGAACGACCACGCTGACTCACTGGAGTGTGCTGCGGCTCTTCCTTCAAGAGGAAGAGGAGGGAACTGATGTACCATGGACTCTGCAACTTGCAAAACCAGCTTCTGCCTGGTTTGTGGTGTGCGATGTCACTGTTAATTTAGAATTTATGTTAGGGGGCGGGGACCTGTGGTTTGGGACTCGCTGCTCTGTGGGCTGCAGCCCAACCCACAGGAAAAGGCAATCAGCTGCAATGTCGGCTGTGTGCCTTGAGGGAGTAGATGAGCATCATCTGCTGAGGCTCTTCCAGCCTCCCTGGGCTGCAGCATCACGGGTGCCAGTGTGAATAGTTTCTGATTTTAGGGCTTAGGAAGGGGAGGTTACTTTCTTTTCATCCTTGCAATGCAAAACACAGGTTAGATGCAGGAATGTTATTCCTCTTGAAGAGTTTATGTAGTCTACGCTGGTGCTCCTCTTGCAGCAGCAACAAATCTTTTTTACTGTATGACTTGACTGGTTTATTTGTGTGTGTAATACCCAAAGTGCAGTATAAACTTCAGAGCAATATTCAAAGAGACAAGTTAGCTACCCAGAAGATGCTGCAGGCTAAAATTGAACATGATGTAAAAGAGGCTGACAGTAGTGGCAGAAGGAATAAGGCGGGGGGGGGGGGAAATGTTAAGTTTGTGCCACGTCTTCCTTCTGAGTTATGAACATCTTGAAGTTTCTCCTGCAGGATTTTTCTGTGCTTCCTGCTTTTGAGGGAGGAGTTTGAAGGGATTTAAATGAAGGCGATAGCTTGACAAATGAACTTTGCGAGCGCTCAGATCCCACGGTGTCTGTTGTGAAAGCAAGCACTCGTTTTGCTGTCCCTTTCTTGGAGCTAACAGCAGAATGCTCCCCTGCTGCAATCCAGCTGCAGGCTGCATCTTTACTTGCATGTGAACAGCTGGGGCCTTTGCGTGCTTCTAGTGTCAGATTGGGTTGGTGGCTTTCTGAAATTGCATTTCTGATTTTATTCTTTGTTATTAAGGAAGGTAACTGCTGGCTATGTTTAAGCTGTTGTTCTGAAGCCTTGTTCTTACACAGGTATGCTTTCAGGTACCAAATCCAATTCCTAGGTGTGCCTGGCTGTAGAATACTGTATTTGCTTCCCATTCATAGTTAGGATGTGTTCAGGACAAGTTTGATAACCTTTCATTTAGCTTTTAAAACAAAGGAGTGAAATCACACCCAGACTATAAAGCTGTTTTGAACTGGTTGAGTTTTTCTTTTCCTCCATCAGATGGGAACCAAATCTGAGCTTTTCTTTTGAAGCCTTTGGAACTCTCACCCGAAGTGCTGAAAATAATGAGTAACTGGTAGAAAAATGCCATCCATGATCTGGAAGAGCAGACATGTTTGCATCATCCAGGCTCCACAGGACACCAGTGCAGCTTCACCTTCCCTCCGCAACCTGTGTAGGCAAGGCAGGGCTGTTCTGCAGACCCGAGAGGGGGTGGAGGCTTTCCCGCCGGCTTGAGGGTGACCATTTGGTGGTAGGCGCTGAATCTCCAGCTCTCTTCCAAGCTGAACATGGGGCTGGCCATCAGTCGAAGGCTTTGCCCATGGTTGCACTGGTATATAGATGTCAGTGTAAAGACGTGCATATGTTTCTGAGCACATCTGGACACAGAGGTAGCGTTGATGTTTCCTTTGAGTATCTCCTGCTCCTCTTCCGCAGCACTGGCACTCCAGGTGCCAGCACGGCATCCCACCTTCTCCCTCTCTCTTTCATCCTGCGGATCAGCCTGGAAGAATGAAGAGAAGCAGCAGCTGTACTGTGTTAGGAGAAGTAACCTCATGGGAACATCAAGACCAAGGTGAAGGGAGGGCTAAATCTTCACCCTGGCTGAAGTCCCAAACTGCAGGTGTGTCTCTGATGCAAGGTCCCTTCTGACATGAACTGCCCTGGCATTATCAAGCTGTTTCTGTCTTGAAGCAGAACAGCCTCAGACACAGGGAAGCCTGAACAAGAACTGAAGAACTGCTGGTTCAGCTCATTGCTTTAGACAGTCTAAGATTAGATTATTTTTTTTTTCCCCCGTAACAGCTTTATTTCAAAAAATATGTCATGTGGGCTTTACATCTACCCCTGAAAATGCTGCTTCTCTGCTAGAGATTGGTATCAGTTAAATATCATGGATGTTACCTGGCAATTCCAGTGTCAGGTGAGTCGGGACAGAGAACAAGAAGCAAAAATCCATTTCTCACTCTGTCACGGGCTTCCTGGCTATATGTTATTACAGCAGTGCCTTGACTTGTTTTACGTACAGATATTTCTCTCTGTGCAAAACCCTTCTGCAAGTAAAGTGTTAGCAGTCCTGTGCCTATAAAATAGCTTTAAAATCTTGAGGTTTTTATTCTAAAAAAAGCCTTGGGCTTTATTTTCATTTATTTCTTGATTCCTGAACTTCCCTTGGTGTTTTCCAGCTATTCTATCTTTGAGTATATCTAGAAAACTGCTGGTTTTATTTGGGAGGAGAAGAGAAGAAATTTTAGCATGAGCCTTGATTCCATCCTCATGGGCTTTAGGAATTAAAACCAGACATAATAAAATTGACTAAAAACTCGAGCGTTGGTAGATGCATTGCGCTTTAATACCAGGTAAACCATGCTGTTGCCAAAAGCATATATTCCAATATTAATATTTAATTGTAAAATGTATCACAAAAATATCACTTGAGTGGTGTCTTCCCAAGTATCTCTGGATTCTTGTTCTCACTTAGGAACAAGCTGGGGAACACTGTCATATTTTATACTAAGGATTGTCTTGTTCTAACCCTAGCAATGTGGAGAACTGTTAATTCAAAATATTTGCTCGGATATATTTTTTTACTTCTTCAAAATGATTCCTTTAGCGGCCTTTGACAAAAACAAAAAATCGCAACTGTACTTAAGGGCAGACCTGGTCAGAAGGAAGGCTTCAGATGGCCTGCGGAGGTTCCTCGTGGTATTAAAACCGTCTCATGAATTTTGTTCTTTATCATTTTTAAAATCAGCAGGGGGAAGGGTTGAACAGCTGTAAAGACTGAGCCTTTTCATGGACTTTTATCAATAACAAAAACAAACTGCAGGCAAATGACTCCTTCCCTCCTGGGTAAGGCTTGCCTTCGCTGGAGCTGTACAAGTACAAGAAAGGACAGAATATTTGCCCACAGTCACATCTGAGTTCAGGGTTCGGTTATTGGTGTATCTCGCAGCGAATCCAGCTGAGCTGCGTCTTGCATGTGTCTTACTAGTCAATATTTTTGTCTTTAAAATAACAGGACTTGTCTGCACCCTACAAGAATAATTCTGCGGCAGTAGCAGCTGGCGCTGTTTCAGGAAAAGACTCTGTTTTAGGGTTTTGCTAAGCAGAGTACATTTCCACGTCGAAAGGCTTTTTTAGCTTTCCTTCTACTCCCTCATGAGAAATGGAGGCCGCACCTATGAACAGTGAGGTCACGTCTGAAAGGGTTTCTTCAAAGCTTTTTTTGATTTATTTGTGAGATAAGGAGAGAGGGATTGGGTATTGGTGTTACTACTTCGAGACTTCTGACTTCCAATTCACTAATTAGGAAAAAAGGTAATTTTTTTTTCCGCTACCTAATCTAGCTCTTGATAGTTTAATCATTGGGAATTCCAAAGGGCAAGAAATAAAACTGCTACAGATGCTTTTATAAGGAAAAAATAAATCTTTGAAAGGATTATTCTATAGTCTTTCATGGCAAAGGGTTTGGCTTTCAACTGGCGTGTGTGTTAGTTAACCTTAGGAAAAACTGGTGGCTACAAAAAAAAGTAGCCACCTAAAATATTTTGTAACTTACACTGATGTGAGAGCTTTTTCTGGCTTCTGGCTGTTGCTTTTGTCCCTCATAAACCAGGTACAGCATGTGAATGTACGGTGACGTTTACTGTGCACCTAATAATTCATACCTGCAGAGCCTGAAGGATAATCAGGCTTTTCCCTGGGCGAGTGTAGGGGAAGTAGATCAGGTTTTACATCTTACTTTAAAATGGTTTCATTCCTGCCAGAGAAGGGAAATGAGCTCTTGTGACGGGTGGTTAATAAATCCAACTTGGGAGCTTCAGGAGCAGGAAATAACACGAGCAAAGTTGAGAATTGCTTCTAATGGCAGCTAAAATTTGAGCTCAAATCACTCAACTGTTTGAAATAATTGATGGATTGAAATACCCAGGGCTCAAGCTCATGTGTCCGACTGCGGCTAAAAGCAGTAGTGTCACCGAAAAATAATATAATTCAGAGGAAAATTAACCCCTTTGAAAAACTGAGCTGTTGTACCTGAGATTCATTATTGATGAAGAACCCGCTTCTGAGGAAAATCAGAATATAGAAGAGCAACAGAGCCTTTTGGTTTCGGTCTGGGGGATGGTCTGGCTGAAATTTTCTTTTCTTGTTTGTGCCTTTATATTCTCCCTTTGTACCTGGATTGTTAAGGCCACCTTGAAATTTTCCTGCTCTCATCATCTCCTGAAGAGTTGATCTGTAACAGCTGGGCTGAAAAGCGTGAATACCTTCAAAGGCAAGAATTAAGTCATAACTGACACTTTCTGCAGATGGCAACGGGAGCAGCAAACACAGAATCAAAATTGGGGTAAAACTGATGTAAAAAGTCCCTTCAAATATCTTCAGTACCCGCGACAAGCTTAAATCTGGAAGGGTAATAGGGACGTTGGTGCCGAGGGGGGCTTTTGGTGCTGTGTAACAGGGCCCGAATTCTCTCCGTCTCTGGGCACGTATTCCCAAACAGGGAGCAGTTTGCTGGGTTGCCTCCTGTCTTTGTGTTCGCGACATTAAAACGGAAGGCCAAATTCTCTTAACGCCGTTTGGTTTCCGTTGCAGTGGAAGATCGACGACAAGCCGGTAAAAATTGACAAATGGGACGGTTCGGCTGTGAAAAATTCTTTGGACGATTCTGCCAAAAAGGTACGTCCTGCGACTGCTGATTTCTCCCTCTTGGGAAACGCTGTATTTGCTTAGGTTTCTACGCTTAGTTTTAAAAACTCTGTAAACTTTTTTTGGTTGGATTTGGTTGGAACCCCTATCTGTGCTGGTTCTGTAGCATCTCTTGCAATTCCCATGGCTAAAGCTTAGAGCATCAGCAATTATTACAATGTCTGATGCAGACATTAATTCTGTATAAAGTTTCTGCTCATTTTACCCATATAATTGAGATTGGTTTATCTGAATCTAATGAAAAGCACAAAATAAACTTGGCTGCCTGTTTCTCCCGCAGGTTCTCCTGGAGAAGTACAAGTACGTCGAAAATTTCCGTTTGATCGACGGTCGCCTCATCATCTGCACAATCTCTTGTCTCTTCGCCATTGTAGCTTTGATTTGGGATTACCTGCACCCTTTTCCTGAATCCAAACCCGTTCTTGCCTTTTGTGTTGTATCATATCCTTTACTTACGTCGGCTCATTTATACCAAAAAGGGTTGATTTTCCCCATAAACACAACAAAACCCCTCTCTGTATTCCCATTTTCAGGCCCGTGGTGTGGAGATCAGCTGATAATCAAACTGTTTTCATGTGATGGTAAAATTCCTGCCTGGCTGGCTGTAACGTACCTAAATTTGGGTGATCTGGGGGTGCAGCCTTCCCCTGCAGGGGTTGGAAGCGATTCGGCTCACGTCAGAGGAGTCAGCGGCTGCCGGGGCGGCCGATCCCTTCGCCAGGCTCCCGGCTGTGTTTGAGTGCGTTTCCCACATCTCAGACACCGTGTCAGCTCCGGTTAGAAGTCAACTGTGAGATTTCCAGTAACACAGCGTGACTGGGGTTGGGTGTTTTCCCCCTGTTTGGGCTCCAGAGTGTCAGCATGGCGCCGATTTCCCTGCGGCTCCTCTAACAAGAGAGTCGCCTGCAGAGGTTTTACGACCCAAACGTAGGTGACAGATGAGGGGTGCTCTCAAGAGCTGCCGACGGGCGGCTTTGATGGCACCAGTGAGGCAGCGTGAACTGGTAGCCTGGAAGCTTCTCTCTGGCCTGGGAGTCACTGTGTACCACTGACGGCTGTGGGATCGTGGGCGAGCGATGGCCTTATTTTACAGTTGTTCTGGTTTTCAGCACGAACGTTGAGATAATTCATCTTGCAGCACTTCATCTTTCTCATTTTTGGAAGGAAATAATTCTAATTGCTCGGTCTGTGCTTAGGAGGAATGGACAAGCGATTAATTTTGTGGCTCGTTTGGTCTCAACGTTTTCCCGCTGTCTCCCAACAGTTGCTCCAAAAATTTAGCGAAATAATCGAAAACGGGATTTCGTTGTGATTTCTCCTTCTGCTTCATGGATTTATGAGCGAAGCATCTCGTGTGGCTGGAGAAATCCCTTTCGGGAAAGCGTGTTAGGGAGTTGTCGCTTTCCCCACCCCTTCCAGGCATCGATTAATGTCCAACGGCAAAGATTGAAGAAAGTGTCCCGATAATTATTTAACTTCTCATGCCGAGCGTGCCGCGTGCCGTTTGGAATGATAATGTCACGAGACGTGGTTAAACCGCGGTGTCTGAGGGGATCCAAGCAGTTTCTCCGCCTAATTTCTACTTCTAATTACAGCTTTCTAGTTTCCTTAACTTTTCGAGCACATATTTTGTGATGATGGGAATCCTGACCATCTATACCTCATACAAAGAGAAGAGTATTTTCCTCGTAGCTCACAGAAAAGACCCTGCGGGGATGGACCCCGATGACGTTTGGCAGCTCTCCTCCAGTCTCAAACGGTAGCGTTTCCCGGGCTTAGCGAGCGGGAATGACCCGGTGCCGCACCGGGTTTCGCTTTGCCTCCACTGGTAGCTACCCGGCGCAAAAAAGCTGCATTTTGGATAATTCCTAAACAAAATGGGGGGAAATATTGGTATTTCTGCAGCGTTGGTGGCTCTGCTCCGGGGATGCGAGCTTTCCGCAAAGGACCGGCTGCCGTGCCGTGATCTTTGGGGCTTCCCAGGCAACTCGTGATGAATATTCACTGCGGAACATAATTACTCAGAAGTAACAGCGATCTGCCACGGGCTCGCCAGCCTCGTGCGCACCGTTTCCGTCCGTATCTCTCCATAGGCTCACCCGAAATATTTTCCTTCATTTTTTTTTTATACCCCCAAATCTGTTTTCTCCGTCAAAATCGACGTCCCAATCTCGAAATGGGAGCGGGTGCCACGCGGTTATCTGCTGCAGATGCTCACGTTTCGTTTCTCTTTAAATGGGGGGGGAAATTAATTATTAAGAGTATAAAAATCTTTAATTGAGGTATAATTAACGCCTGCATGTTGTGGCTGCTGGTGCGGGGGGCGGGGACCTCCGCTCCTGGGGGCTTTCCGGGAAGACGAGGATTTCTCCTCACCTTTTCGTTGGTGTCTCAGCTGAGCCAGGCTTTATTTCAGATTTTAATTTCTTTTATTCTGCAATCTCGCCGCCCTCCCTGCAGGTTCGATGACAAGTACACCCTGAAGCTGACTTTCATCAGCGGCAAAACCAAACAGCAGAGGGAAGCCGAGTTCACCAAATCCATCGCCAAATTCTTCGATAACAACGGGACGTTAGTCATGGAGGCTTACGAGCCGGAGGTGTCCAAGCTGCACGATAGCCTGGCCCTGGAGAGGAAAATAAAATGATTTCCGACACCGCCTGCCACCTGGGAACGCGCTAAATTAACACCAATAAAGAAAAATAGCAAAGAAAGTGAATCATTGCCTCTGTTTTTTGTCCTGAAATCCTATTCCATTTGGGATGAGCGGGATTTTTAATCTTGGATCCAAGATTTATTTTTTTTTTGAAGCTACACAACCTTGGTCTTGGCCTTCATGCTCCTGCTGCCTCCGGGGCGGACAGTGGAGGAGGATTTGCCCGTGGGAACCCTCTGGAGGGGGGGGACTTTGTCACCAAAACTGTCCCTGCTTCTTCCCTGGTTCCCTGGCAGTGCTTTATGGAATAACCCCATGCCATGCGGGGGCCGGGGCGGGGGGGGGGTCACCTTTCCCTTTTGCGTTAGGAATTCAGGACAAAATCCTTCTGTAAAACAACCGTCCGCTCGCAAACAGGTTTTTATTTTTGTATTTTTCTCGGGGGGGGGGGATTGTTTTGTATAAAAAGCCTTTTATGTGTTGGGGCCGGGGCGGGGGGGGGGGGGGGGGGAAGTCAGATATGCTACTGCTGTATGTTGGGCGATGCTTATCTACAAGGTGGGGAGGAAAAAAAAGGCAAGCGAAGGGCTTTTCCGAGCCGTGACCCTCCCCGCGGGTCCCCTGTCGCCACCTCCTGTCCCCCGCCTCCCTTCTATAAAATGCCATTTTTCTAAAATAGAAGAGTTTGGGGTTTTTTTTTATGTTGGTTTTTGGTGGTGTTTTTTGTTTGTTTTGGTTTTTTTTTTTGCAATAAGAGGGAAGAAGAGCCGTTGAACGTGTTCCGGAGCATCCCCGGGTCAGGGCGGGGGGGTGGATCCCTGTTACCGGCCCGCCCCCCCCCCCCCTCCCGCCCTCCCCCTCCCCGGCCGGGGGTGGAGCGGGGCGGCCCCGGCGGCGGCGGCGGCGGCCGGAGGAGCCGGGGGGTGCGTGGGGCTGGGGCGGGGGAGGAATCGGGGGGGGCTCGGGGGAGCAGGGGGTCCGTGAGGTGCGGGGGGGCTCGGGGGAGCGGGGGGGGCGGTCGGTGGAGGGGGGGGTCCGTGGGACTGGGAGGGGGGGGGGAGCGGGGCACGGAGGGGGGGTGCAAAAGGGATGGGGCCGGGGGGGGCGGGTCGGTGCATGCCGGGGGCCTGGTCCGGGGGGGTCGGTGCATGCTGGGGGTGGGGCTGGGGGGGCCTGGCATTGGCGGGGGGGGCGGGGGATTGGTGGATGCAAGGGTGCAGGGGAGTCGGGGTGGGGGAGCGCGGGGGGGTCCGGGGATCGGGGGGGGGGGTGTCGGTGCATGCAGGGGTGTGGGGCTGTGGGGGGTACGGGGGGGGTACATAGGGGAGTCGGGCTATGGGGGTGCGGGGGGGGTACATGGAGGGAGCTGGGCTGTGAGGGTGTGTGGGGGGGGTGCAGGGGGATGTAGGGGGGGGTCTGGGCATGGGGCAGACATGGGGGGGGGTCGGTGCATGCGGGGGTCTATAGGAGGCTGGCTGTGGGGGTGCAGGGGGGCTGTGGGCATAGAGGGGTACACGGGGGGGCATCGGTGCATGCAGGATGTAGGGGAGTCAGTCTATGGGGTGGGAGGGGACATAGGGGAGTCGGGGCTTGGGGGGGGTGCAGGGGGATGTACGGGGGGGGGGACCGGTGCATGCAGGGGTGCAGGGGAGTCAGGCTATGGGGGTGAAGGGGGGGACATAGGGGAGTCGGGCTACGAGGGTGCAGGGGGCGTCGCAGGGACATGGGGGGGGGAAGTGGGGAGTTCTGGGCAAGAGGGGATACCTGGGGGGGTTGGGGGGGGGGGGTGGGTGCATGGGCACGGGGACTCTGGCGGGTGCTAAAGGGGATGGGGGTTGGGGACAGCCTTGGGGGGGGG
The DNA here is from genome assembly GCF_964199755.1 of Larus michahellis. NCBI lineage: Eukaryota > Metazoa > Chordata > Aves > Charadriiformes > Laridae > Larus > Larus michahellis. Next base: position 214,683,610 of record NC_133896.1, read on the forward strand.
GGGGCATGGGGTCACGGGCAGAGGGGAGCCGCTGCAGTGCGGCGGGACAGAGGGACACGGGGACAGTATGGAGGGGCAGGACAGGGGGGGTGTGACCCCCCACACACAAGGGGCTCCACACTCACCCCCCCACCCTTCCACCCCACCTAGCGGGACCTCGGGGAGGCCACCATGTCCCAGGCCACCACCTGCCTCGAGGTGAGTCCTTGTCCCTGTCCCCCCATCCTGGGGGACATGAGGGCCACCCTCTGCCAGCATTTAACCCTTTACCATCTGACCTTCCCCGCCAGCAGCAGGGGGATGGCGGGGAGACCCCCCCCCCGCCGCCACCGCCGGGATCCCCCCTCGTGTTCCCACGGGAGACGCTGTTCCGGCAGGCGAGCGGGGTCACCTACCGCATCCCGGCTTTGCTCTACATCCCCCCAGCCGCCACCTTCCTGGCCTTCGCCGAGAAGCGCTCCTCGGCCAGGGACGAGGACGCCAAGTACCTGGTGCTGCGCCGGGGCCGCCGGCACGGCTCCTCGGTGGAGGTAACAAACCAACCCGGGCCGTAGCAACGAGCTGCGTCCTCCATCCCTGGGAGCGACGGCGGGCGGTTTCGGGGCGCAGCGACACCGGTGCAACCCGGCGGCTGAGCCCCGTTTTCCTCCTTGCCGGCAGTGGGATCCACCGGAGGAGCTGTCGGCCTTGGTGCTGCCCGGCCGCCGCACCATGAACCCCTGTCCCCTCTACGACGCCACGAGCGGCACCGTCTTCCTCTTCTGCATCTGCGTCGAGCGGGGGAAGACGGAGCGGTGCCAGATCTGGAGGGGCTGCAGCGCCGCTCGCCTCTGCTACGCCACCAGCGCCGACGGCGGCCACCGCTGGACCCCGCTGCGGGACGTGACGGACGAAGCCGTGGGCCCCGACCTGTCCCGTTGGGCCACCTTCGCCGTGGGGCCGGGCCACGGGGTCCAGCTGGCTTCGGGGCGCCTGGTCGTGCCGGCCTACACCTACTACGTGCACGAGCGGTTGTGCGGGGTCGTGCCGCTGCCTTGCTACACCCGGCAGCACGCCCTCGTCTTCTACAGCGACGACGGCGGGCGCAGCTGGCACAAAGGTGGCCTGGTGGGCGGCGGGCCGACGGGCGAGTGCCAGGTAGCCGAAATCGACGGGGGCGATGCCCGCCAGCCCTTGCTCTACTGCAACGCCCGAGCGCCGTGGGGTTGCCGGGCCGTGGCCTTCAGCGCCGACCGCGGGCTGCGGTTCGAGGGGTCGGCGCGGTGCAAAGCGCTGGGCGAACCGCCGCGGGGGTGCCAGGGCAGCGTGGTGAGCTTCCCCCCGCCCTCCGGGGAGGCGCCCGCTTGGTTACTCTACTCCCATCCCACCGACCGGCACCACCGGCGCGATTTGGGCATCTATCTCAACCCTTCTCCGCTGGACGGGGAGGGCTGGCGGCACCCGTGGGTGCTGCACCCGGGGCCGGCTGGGTATTCCGACCTGGCCGTCTGCCCCGGCGGCGTTTTCGGCTGTTTGTTCGAGTGCGGCGCCAGCAGCGCCTGCGAGGAAATCGCCTTCTGCCTCTTCGCCCTGGACGGCCCTGACGGCAGCGAGGGGAACCTCGAAGTTCCTAAAATGGACCCATTTTAAGGGGGGAGGTGGGGGAGGGGTGGGATGTGTCACTTCCGACTGCCGGCAGCCGGAGACATCAACGCCGGGACCTCACCGGGACATTTTGGATGCACCAGAGGCTCAGCATCGCGTAGCTTTTATTTAATTAATTAACGCTTGGCTTTTTAATCACCCATTGATAGATGTTGGGACCTGGGGGCAGGGCGGGGGGGGAGGGGAGGCAGGGGGCGAGTTGGAGGATCTGCTGCGGGTTGCCCCGGGGTGGGGGATGCTGACACGGCACCCGAAATGCTGCTGTTTCACCAAAAACGGGCGTTTTTCACCTGGGAGCAGCGAAAAAGCAGAAGGTGCTACTGAGAGCAGCCGGTCCCCTGGGGAAAAATAACCCAAAAATGGTGGTTTAGTTAAAAATATTGGCAATTCTTGTGCCCCCGCCACGTGGCAGAGAGAGAATTCCCCTTTTTTTACCTTTTTTTTAATCCTGTTTTCTTCACTTTTCCTGGTTCAGGCTGTTTTGCCTTGTATTCCCATGGGAAAAAGCACTCAAATCTCAAGGCGGGGGGGTTTATTCTGCTCCGCAGGGGACAGCTTGTGGCATCTCGACGGTGACAGCACCCTCACACCCCCGTGCCGCCACTGCCGAATAAAATCCTCCCCAAACGGGTGAAATCCGGCCAACATTGGGAAAATCCCGAGGGAGATGACCCTGCTGGGGAAGGATGCGGGATGTCCCCGAGCATCGTCACCTCCCAGTGCATCCCACCGCTACATTTTGGGCACGCAGCACCTGGAAGAGATGAAGACCCACCCCCAGTTCGTGGGGCTACTGGTTTTTAGTGGGGTGGGGGGGTGGGGGGGGGGGTTGGTCTCAGCGTCCCCTTCTTACCGGTAGCGCCGGGGACAACCGAAATGTCCCTGCTGGGTCTCGTGGGTGAAGCAGAAGCGGCGGCAGCGGCCGGTGTTCTGGGCACAAGGTCGGGCGCTGGTGGGGATGGCATCTCCGGGGGGTCCCTGGGGGACGCTGGCGGTGGGGTGCCGGGGGCCGGGGGCCAGGAGCACGGCCAGGAGCATGGCCAGGCACAGGACAGGCATGGTGTGGGGACACCGGTGTCACCTGGGGTTGTATTTATGGGGTTCGGCCCCGGGGAGGTGGGGTTTGGTGGCAGAGGGTGCTGCTGGATGGGGTTTAGCGACGGGCGACGGCTCTGCCTGCGGCGGTGGCTGTCGGGGGGGGGGGGGGGGGAGACACACAGGGGACAGGGAGGGGACACGTGGGAGGGTGGGCGGGGGGGGGGTTGTTTGTCTGGCTCCTTGGGGTGACTGGCGGGGGGGGGTGGAGAAAGGGCGGGGATGATGCTGGGATGTGGGATATGGCTGAGTGATGGGGACATGGGACACGGGACGCGGAATGATGGGAGTGTGGACACGGCTGAGTGGTGGGGACATGGAATGGTGGGGACACGGGACACGGAATGGTGGGAGTGTGGACACGGCTGAGTGGTGGGGACATGGAATGGTGGGGACACGGGACATGGAATGATGGGAGTGTGGACACGGCTGAGTGGTGGGGACATGGACCACAGCTGAGCAATGGGATGGGGGACTTGGCTGAGTGATGGGGATGTGTGACATGGAGCCATGGGGCCATGGGACGTGTCTGCGTGATGGGGACATGCAACATGGCATGGCAGGGACGTGACACGGCTGAGCGATGGGAACGTGGGATTGGCTGAGTCATGGGGACGTGAAACACGGCTGCGTGATGGGGACGTGCAACATGGTGGAGTGACGGGGACACGGGACACAGCTGAGTGGCGGGAATATGGGACACAGATGAGTGATGAGACATGGGATGCAGAATGATGGAGACAAAGGACCTGGTGGAGTGACAGGGACATGGGACGTGGCTGAGCAGTGGAAGATGGTGTCCAGACCCTGGAGCAGAGGATCTCGAAGCAACGCCCACCCCAAGCTCGGCACCCATCGTGCTGCCATGTCCGTCCTGTCCTTGCACCCATCATGTCCTTGCACCCGTCATGCTCCTACATCCATCCTGTCCTTGCACCCATCAATCACCCCACTGGGGTGTAGGACAGGGCTGGCCCCTGCCAGCCCCTCGGCGTGGGTGCAGCCGCCCAGGGAGAAACCCACATTTCCTAACTTCTCTTGGCCTTTCCTTTGGGAATTCAGCTGACCTTGGCCAGTTTTCTCCAGGAGGCGCCAGGGGGCAGTGGGGGCGTGTTATTTTGGGGTGCCATCGTGGTGCTGTCCCTGCAGACGGTCCACCTGAGCACCCACACCGACGAGGTTTCCTGCAAATAGAGCTTTTCCCAGGGAGAGAAAGCGTCTGCAGTGTTGGTGGGAACCCAGCAGGACGTCCCCAACCCACCGCCCTTACCCCACTGGGACAGGACGGGATGGGGACAGGGAGGGATGGGGACAGCATGGGATTATTACAGGACAGAGTGGGGACAGGCAGCAGGGGACACACAGGATGGGGACAGGGAGGATGGAGACAGGATGGGACAGGGACAAGCAGGATGAGGCCAGGGCAGGATGGGGACAGAGAGGATGGGGACAGGGTGGAATGGAGACAGGGAGGATGGCAATAGGAAGGATGAGTCCAGGGCAGTTTGGGGACAGGCAAGAGGGAGACAGGCAGGATGGGGACAGGACAAGACAGGACATGGACAGGCAGGATGAGGCCAGGGCAGGATAGGGAGAGACAAGAGGGAGACAGGCAGGATGGGATGGGGACAGGGACAGGCAGGATGGGGACAGGATGGGATGGGGACAGGACAGGATGGGGACAGGCAGGATGGGGACAGAAGAGGGGGACAGGCAGGATGGGGACAGGCAGGAGGGGGACAGGCAGGATGGGGACAGAAGAGGGGGACAGGGACAGGCAGGATGAGGCCAAGACAGCATGGGGAAAGACAAGAGGGGGACAGGCAGGATGGGGACGGGGACAGACAGGATGGGGACAGGCAGGATGGGGACAGACAAGGGGAGGACAGGCACGATGGGGACAGGTTGGGATGGGGACAGGGACAGGGACAGGTAGGATGAGTCCAGGGAAGGATGGGGACAGGCAGGATGGGGACAGACAAGGGGGACAGGTGGGATGGGGACAGGGACAGGCAGGATGAGGCCAGGGCAGGATGGGGACAGGACGGGATGGGGACAGACAAGAGGGGAAGAGGCAGAATGGGGGCAGGATGGGATGGGGACAGGGACAGGCGGGACAGGGACGGGACGGGATGGGGCCAGGCCATGATGGGGCCAGGCAGGATGAGGGCAGACAAGAGGGGGACAGGGACAGGCAGGATGGGACGGGGACAGGCAGGATGGGGACAGGCAAGAGGGGAAGAAGCAGAATGGGGGCAGGACGGGCTGGGGACGGGGACGGGGACGGGCAGGATGAATCCAGGGAAGGATGGGGACGGGATGGGATGGGGCCAGGACATGATGGGGCCAGGCAGGATGGGGACGGGAAGGATGAGGCCGGGGCAGGATGGGGATCAGCAGCACCACGCCCCCACCCCCCCCACCCCCACCCCCCCCAGCCAGCGTGGCGGATCCGGGGCACCCCCCCCATCCCCCCCGTCACCCCCCCAAAAGGCGGGGCCTCCCCGCCCCTTCCCCCCCCGCCCCCCCCCCCCCCGCCCTCTCCCGGGACGGCGCGGCTGGATGCGGGCGCTGGGGGCGCCGGGGGCGTTGGGGCTGGGGGTGCTGCTGGCCCTGCTGCCCCCCCCCGCCCCGGCCGAGACCTTCACGGCCATGCTGAGCGTCCGGAGGGCGCTGGGCTCCGAGGGCCGCCTGCTCCGCCGCCTCCGAACCTACCTGCGGGAGGAGAGCGCCCGCCTGCGCCGCATCGCCAGGTACCGGACACCCCCCCACCCCCCCCCCACCCCCCCCGACCCCATCTCGGTCATGGGTGGTGGTGGGAGCATCCCCTCCCCTCCAGGCACCCATATCCCCCCAGGGTTGGGTGCCGCCCCGGCAGGGAAAGGGGGGGTTAATGCAGCCCACACCAGTTTTTGGGGGGTGTCACTAAATAGGAGCTGGGGGCATCGTGGGTGGATGGGGGAGCACAGCCCGGATGCTGCCCACGCCACCCCAGCCATGTCCCAGGAGGGGGACGCGGTGCCCCCCAACCCTGGGCTGGGGACCGGGGACGTGGGTCACAGGATGCCCAAGGAACTGGCCATCCCCATGTACCCACCAGGAATGGGGTCTACCAACCTCGATGAGGTTTTCCCCACCTCTGGCTTGGCTAAAAAGTGGGGTCTGGGGATGTGGGGCACAGAATCCCCAAGGAACTGACCGTCCCCACGTACCCACCAGGGATGGGGTCTACCAACCTCGATGGGGTTTCCCCACTTCTGGCTTGGCCAAAAAGTGGACACTAGGGCAAATCTGCCCAACTATTGGGGGGCTCAGACTCCACCCTGGGGGTGTCACCACTGAGGGGCGTCACTCAAAGTGTCACTCACTGAGTGCCTTGTAGGTTTTATGAGAAGGTCCAGGCACTGCACCAGGACCCCAAGGCCTCAGTGGACAACCCCTTGCTGGCCTTTAGCCTCATCAAGCGTCTCCACTCTGACTGGCCCAACGTTGTCTACAGCGATGAGGCCGCTGAGAACACCCAAGGTATGGGGGAGATGCTTGGCTGTGTGCCCTGTCACCTGGGGAGAGCTGGGAGGTGATGGTGACCGGGTGGAAGAGCATGGGAATGGGTGGTGGAGCTGGAGAACAGGTGGTGGAGTTGGAGAACGGGCAGAGAAGCAGGAGAATGCGTGGAGGAGCAGAATGGGTGATGGAGCAGGAGAACGGGTGGAGGAGCAGGGGAATGGGTGGAGGAGCAGGAGAACAGATGGAAGAGCAGGAGAATGGGTGGAGGATCAGAATGGGTGGAGGAGCAGCATGTGGGGTCCCTGGGAATGGAGAAGGGCTGATAAGAGTGATTGCACCCCAAAAGCTCGTTAATCCCCCACTGCGTGCCCCATTACCCACCCTCAGTACTCCAAGCCGGCTTCAAGGAGGTGGAGCAGGAGCTGCCTGGAGCCGAGGACCTGGATGGGGCTGCCCGGGCACTGATGCGGCTGCAGGACGTCTATGCACTCAGTGTCAAGGGCATGGCCAACGGTGTCTTCCAGCGAGCCGGTGCCGGCCGGCCGCCCCTCTACAGCCCTGGCCGGCGCGTCTCCCTCTCTGCTGATGACTGCTTCCATGTGGGCAAGGTGAGGACAGACCCCGTCAGACCCCACAAAGCTTTTCCAGCCCAGGATGTTCCTTCTGTAGGGTTAGACGTTGGGTTTTCTTCCCACGCGGATGCGGAGGGGCCCCTCTGACTCAGCCCACAGGCATCCACCCGCCTGCCATCGCCTCTCGGCTCTCGCCCAAATAATGGGGCTTCTTGCTGCTTCGTGGCTCGCGGAAGGGAAGAGCCAAGCCGGTGGCCTGGGGGAGACCTCCTGCCCCAGCATCCCAGTTGGGTATCGGGTTGGGTCCCGCCCGGGGGTAAAAGTGGGTCCGTAAATCCCTGGGAGGGGATTTGGGTGCTTTGACAGAGGTTTTTGTTGAGGGCAGAGTCCGCTGAGTGTCACGGCAGAGCTGGGATGGAGTGTCAGAGTGTGGGTTGGGGTGAGGTGGGGTGGGGTGGGATGGGAGGAGATGAGACAGGATGGGATGGCATGGCTTGGCATGGCATGGCATGGCATGAAATGGAGGTGGAGGTGCAGATGGAAATGGAGGTGATGGAGACGGAGGTGCAGAGAGGGATGGGGATGGGGATGGAGATGGAGACGATGGAGATGGAGATGGAGGTAGAGGTGCAGATGGGGATGGGGCTGGAGATGGAGGTACAGATGGGGATGGGGATGGAGATGGAGACGGAGATGGAGATGATGGAGATGGAGATGGAGGTAGAGGTGCAGACAGGATGGGGATGGAGATGGAGGTGCAGATGGGGATGGAGATGGAGATGGGGGTGGGGATGGAGATGAGGATGGAGCAGTATGGATGGCATGGGACAGGAAAGGAAGAGATGGGACAGGATGGAGATGGTTTGGGAGGGAATGGGGATGGGAATAGAAAGCAACAGGATGTGATGGGACAGGATGGGTGGGAATTGCAATGGCATGGAATGACAAGGCATGGGGACGGGATGGAGATGGGGTAGAATGGGATGGGACAGGAGAGGATGAGACAGAGTAAGGACAGGATGGCAGGGCAGAGGAGTGGGATTGGGATGAAGATGGTCATGGGGATAGGATGGAATGAGAAGGGGATTGGTCAGGATAGGGGTGGGATGGGATGGAATGGGATGGGACACGGTGGGGACAGGATGCAGGCCAGGCTGGCCCAGCCAGCGGGCCCAGGCGATGTGCTGTCTCGCAGGTGGCCTATGACACGGGTGACTACTACCACTCCATCGCATGGCTGGAGGAGGCTGTCAGCCTCTTCCGCCTCTCCTACGGTAGCTGGAACCCCGAAGACCGGAGCAGCCTGGAGGATGCTCTGGACCATCTTGCCTTCTCCTACTTCATGGTACAGCCTTGAGTCCCATCACCCCCGTGCCTGGTGTAGCCGAACCATGGGCAGGGGGATCCTCACGGGTTCTCCGCTCCCCCTATCCAGGCTGGAAACATCTCCCATGCCTTGAGCCTCTCCAGGGAGTTTCTCCACTATGGTACACGGGACAACCTCGGATGTGGCAGGAGGAGGGGAGAGGTTTTGGGGTGTCCCCATCACCTCTGTATGACACCAGCCTCCTTCACCCTATTTCTTGCCCCCACATGGGGTAATTCTTGCCAGGGAAGGGGGTGATGGGGACATGGCATTTCGGGTGACACCACCTCTCCGGCAGATCCCAGTAACAGAAGGGTGACAAGGAACGTGGCCAAGTATGAGAAGCTGCTGGAGATGGGGACGGCGGTGAGCGCTGGACCCCTCCAACGCCCCAATGGCACCCGCCTGCAGAGCCGCGACGCCTACGAGGAGCTGTGCCAGCGCCCGAGGGGGCAGGTGGGGCTGGCGGGGGGGGGTGCCATGGTCCCCCACCCCACTGCTGTTGCCCCTCTCACATGCTCCTTGGTCCTTTCTTAGCCGGCTCCGGAGCTTCACCCGCACCTCAGCTGCTCCTACGAGACCAATGGCAACCCCTACCTCCTTCTCCAGCCTGCCAAGAAGGAGATGGTCTGGATCCAACCCTACGTGGCTTTGTACCATGATTTCATCAGTGACGACGAGGCTGAGACCATCAAGGGGTTGGCAGGGCCCTGGGTGAGCTGTCCCCGTCCCCAGGGATGTCCCCGTCCTGGACGAGGGTGCCCCAAGAGCTGGTGGTCCAGGGTGGACCACCCTGAGCATGCAGAGATAAGAGGGGTTTTACGCCAGGGCTTAGCCAAAGCCTTCTGCAGCGAGACCCTGGGGGAGGGATGAGCCCAGCTTAGCTCCATCTAAGCCCCCCAAGATATTGTGGGGAGAAACCAGGTCCATGCATGCACCTAAACTCCTTCCCAGCTAGGCTTGACTTGCTGACACCCAACTGCTTCCATCACCCTGGTGGGACACCTTGGGGTGGGGATGTTTGGCAACCAGCTGGTATAAATCCACCAATTTCGACCCCGACCGGGGTCCCTGCTTGGTGTGGGGGTCCCCATCTGCAGCAACATCTGCCCTCCCCCCCCGCCATGTGTCCTCCAGCTGCAGAGGTCCGTGGTCGCCTCTGGGGAGACGCAGCAGAAAGCCGAGTACCGGATAAGCAAGAGGTAATATCCAATCCCTCCCTTGTCCTCCAACCAGCGGGACCACCATGGCCCCATCACCACCACCAAGGTGGCAGTGAAGCCATGCTGGGGAGGCCTGGGTCCTCCACACCCAGCAGGGCTGGGAGGGTTAAGCCCAGCCACGTGTGAATTTGGGGGGTGCTGAAGGTGGGGTGTTCCCACAGCGCATGGCTGAAGGACACCGCTGACCCGGTGGTGCGGGCGTTGGAGCAGCGCATCGCTGCCGTCACCGGCCTGGACCTGCGGCCACCCTACGCCGAGTACCTGCAGGTGGTCAACTATGGGTTGGGAGGCCACTACGAGCCACACTTCGACCACGCCACGGTCAGAGAGCTGCCTGGGTGGTCATGGGGTGGTGTGCAGGGTGGTTCTTGTGGTGCTCTGGAGATGGTCCTTGGGGTGATCCTGGGATGGTTCTGGGGGTGGTCTCTCAGATGGTCACTGGGGAGGTCCCTGGGATGGTCCTGCGGTGGTCTTTGAAATGGTCCCTGGGGTAGTCTTTGGGGTGGTCTCTGGGCTGGTCCCTCAGATGTTCCTGGAGGTGGACCCTGGGGTGATCCCTGAGATGTTGCCCAGGGGGGTCCCTGGGGTGGTCCTTGGGGTGGTTCCCATGGTGGTCTCTGGGATGGTCCCTCAGATATCCCTGGAGTTGGACCCTGGGGTGATGCCTGTGATGCGCGCCTGGGGGGAGGTCCCTGGGGGTGTCCCCATGGTGATCCCTGGGATGGTGCCTGGGATGTTCCTGGGAAGGGAGGGAAGAAAGATGGAAGGAAGGAGGGAGGGAGAGAAAAGAAGGGAGAGGGAGAGGTTTCCCTGGGGGCAGCTCAGAGCTACCAGCTCTGTTAGGGTGTGAGGTGCCTCCAGGCCGAGCTGTGTCAGCATGGGACTGATTGTCCCCATCTCCTCGCTCTTGGGGCAGTCCAGGAAGAGCCCCCTTTACAGAATGAAGTCAGGCAACAGGATCGCCACCGTCATGATTTACGTGAGTCCCCCCCATTTGCGGGCCTAGAGAGACTGCACTTGCGTGGTCATCAGTAGGGTTCAGAGTGAACAGGGTTTGAGATGGGTGAGGGCAGCCCTAAATCAGACCTTGGTGGGGTGTTAAAAGACAACATCTGTAGAGTATTTAAGAGTGTGTGCTGGGGGGGACCAAGGGAGGTTCTGTGCCTCAGTTTCCCCATGCAAAGCAGCCATATCACAGGGGGAGGAGGAGGGCCATGGCTCATATTTTTGCTCCTTTTCCAGCTGAGCGCGGTGGAGGCCGGCGGTTCCACCGCCTTCATCTACGCCAACTTCAGCGTGCCCGTGGTTAAGGTGAGGGAGACCCACACGAACCCCCCAGGAGCGGGGACGGGGGACGCTGCTCTCTTGTGTCTCGTCTCTCGCAGGGACTTGTGGCCGAGCCTGTCCTGATGCCAAACCCCAACCCTGGAGCTCCCTGATCTGTTTTGGGGTGCCAAACCCTCCACCCTCAGAGGAGCCAAACCCCAATCCCGCAGCTCCCAGCTCTGGTTTGGGGGGGCCAAACCCCAGCCCCGGGGCTCCTGTCTGTGTTTTGGGATGCCAAAATCCAATCTCAGGGATCCCAGCTCTATTTTGCGGTGCCAAAACTCCAACCCCAGGACTCCCAGCTCTATTTTGGGGTTCCAACCCCCAATTCTGGGGCTCCCAGTTCTATTTTGGGGTTCCAAACACTAATTCTGGGGTTCCTGGCTCTGTTTTTGGGGCACCAAACCCCAACTCCGGGGCGCCCAGCTCTGTTTTGGGGTTCCAAACACTAGTTCTGGTGCTCCTCACTGTTTTGGGGTGCCAAACCCCAGCCCCAGGGCTCCCGGCTCTATTTTGGGGTTCCAAACCCCAATTTTGGTGTTCCTTGCTCTGTTTTAGGGGTGCCAAACCCCAACCCCAGGGCTCCCGGCGCTGTTTTTGGTGTTCCAAACCCCAATTCTGGTGCTCCCGGCTCTGTTTTTTGGGGTGCCAGACCCTGGGGCTCTCTGCTCTGCAGAACGCAGCTCTCTTCTGGTGGAACCTGCGGAGGAACGGGGACGGTGATGGGGACACCCTGCACGCCGGCTGCCCTGTCCTGGTCGGGGACAAGTGGGGTGAGAGACGGTGCCTGGTGTCACCCTGGGGTGACACGGGGTTGGAGGGGCAGCTCTGCCGGCGGGGAGGCAAGAGGTGCTGGGAACCTGGAAAATTCCTGGATAATGGGGAAAAACATCACCGATACTGGAGCGGGGTTGGAGAGGGGTGCAAGGGGACAGAAGCGGGTGGGGATCCTTGTCCTTGTCCCTTCCAGTGGCGAATAAGTGGATCCACGAGCACGGGCAGGAGTTTCGGCGGCCGTGCAGCGCCGACCCGCAAGACTGACCCATCATGGGCTCGAGGACAAGGCACCCATGGGTGGCAAAGCCACCTCGGCGCAGCATGTCCCCAAGGCTGCAGCAAGAGGAGGGAGGGAATGGGGTGGCAGCAGTGTGGGGTGCTATGGGGGGCGGTGGCACTTGCTAAGCCATGGCTGAATCCAGTGAAAATAAAGTCAAAAGACACTAAACTGGAGTCTAGGGGAAATACCTCAGTGTGGTACCAGAGGGGATGATGTGGGGGTGTGCACGTGTCTGCACATGTCTGCGTGCCCCCACCCCTGATCCTAAATGTACCCTCAAGTCCCTCTCCTCCAGCCCTAGATGAAAAGTCTCTCTTGCTAAAAGGACTGGCAGTTAGTGACATGGCATTTCTACGGTCATCAGTAGGCTTCAGAGTGAACAGAATGGCCCTAGAAGACCAGAGCAAAGCCAGAACGCTATTCTTCCTCAAATAAGCCTCCTGCAGTGCCTGGCTGCATCTTGGGCCCCATTGTGCAGCCCCACACTCCGCTCTTGCCCCAACAACAGCACAGGGCCCCCCTCCCCTGCACCCCAGAAGGACTTTGTTGCGGGGAGAAGGCAGCTGCTGCCTTCCAGCCACCCTGGCCCCCAGCCTGCCCACGCTGGGCCACGCTTGTGCCAACACCGCTCCCCCGGGGCCCCGCAGACAAGCTGCCTTTCTCCGGCCCGACGGCGGCACCTGCGTGACTGGAAGGCAAAAAAGAGGCAGCAGGGCTCTCCAGCAGCGCCTGGAGATCGGGCAGGGAGCCCGCGCCGCTCTCCCCGGGTGTTCAGGATCCGGAACAGCCTGGATGAAGAGAGGGTCAGGCAGAAGGACACCATCGGCCCCCGCACAGAAACTCCCTGACTCCCTCCGACCTCATCTATGCGACGTTTGGATGCGATGAAAACCCTCCCAGATGGAGAGGCGGGGGGTACCGCAGACTGGGGAGGGTCCAAGCCACCCCGTCACCTCTCTGCTAGCTGGAAGGAAAAGGACAAAAACTGGGGAGGGGGGATAGAGACACCAGGCAGATCTCCCCCAGGGCCCTCCTGCCTGTTTTGGGTTAAAAAATGTGCATTTATCACTCCGTGGCTGTGTTTATGCAGCCCTGGGTTAACCCTTCCGCACAGGGGATGAGCTGGGAGCAGTATCGGGGCAGGGAAGCAGGAGCGGGAGCAGGGCTCCAGCCCGGCACTGTAGGAGGATGCTACAGCAGCCCTTAACCCTGCTTGAATGTAAAATTTCCAGAGCAAAACTCCCCCAATTCCTGCTCTTCAGGCATTCAGGCTATATTATAAAACAGAGGGTCCGACGCAGCACAGGTTCCGTAACAGCCAGAGCGCCGTGGTTTATTACTTTCAGATGTTTCTGTACACGTGGGAGCCATCGCTCACCGAGAGGAGGGGAAAAAGCAAAAGCTGTAGCTAAAGCATCCCCCCCGGCCCCTCCCCACACTGGAGCAGGGAGAAGGGATGGGGGAATATTTCAGATGACGAGACGCTTCCGTGAGTCACCAGAAAAACCCAAGGTTTGGGGTTTGGGCCCAGGAACAGCTGGATTGACACCCCTCCTCCACAGGCTGCTCCGAGGAGCCCGAGTAGCGCAGCCGAGGGGAAAGGAGGAGTTCCTACTCCAGGCTTTTCACAAATGCTTTATTTGTAGGCGAGAGAAAGGGACACGGAACAAGACACAAAGAGGATGAGGCTGACACGGGACACAGAGCGGGGTCTCCGGAGAACTCACACACACATTTTCCTTTCGGAAAGAGCAGCACGTGGTAAGAGGTCAGCCCGCCGGATGGGTACAGCTTGGACTAAACCGGCCAAGCATCCAACAGCAAAGCTCAGAGCAAACACCAAAGCACTATCCCGCAGGTTTCGGATGCCTTACGGACACGGCGCAGCGTTACAGACGGATCAGGGCAGAGGATACAGCCAAGGGAGGAGGGTTTGGGCAACACAAACGGCAGATTCAGGCTGTGAGCGGAGCACCAGGCTGAGAGACGGTGTTATAAATGCCCCACGACCAAGTTTTTTTGGAAACGGCAACCCATAAACTATTTTTTTTTTTTTTTTTACTTCACCTGAAGATCTAAAGTCTAGATCTTCAGGACGGTTGAGCACCAGTTCAAACCAGTGAATGGCTGATCACCAGACACCTCTGAAGGTCTCTCCTCCCAGGCCCTTCAACACTCAAGATAAAAGGCAATAGCGGAGGGGAGGAGAAACAGCGGCACTGAAGTCGAGGAGGTGGAGAACATCAGCACAAAGCCGTTTGCTCTCTCTCTGTCTACTACCGGCTGCCCACCCGCTCACTGAGGACCTCGCTGAACATGGCAGGACACTGATAAAAGTCTGCGAAGTCCTGGGATGGTCTCGCTGAAGGAGAAGCCAACGAGTGACTTTGCCTATTGCAATGGCTCAGCCCTGCCCTGCAGAGAGAAGAAAATCAAGGAGGTTCCCCTCTGAACTGCCCCAGTGCAGTATTTGCTGGGCTCCTGGTGGTACCGACGGGATCTACCACACCACCACCACCTGTGAGAGCTCCCCGACTTCTAAACTTCAGTTTAGAAGTTACCTCTGAGAGCCCCCCGACCGCCAGCTCCGTTTACAAGTCACTCCCTGCTTTACTGTAGTGCTTTTTTTATTTTTTTTTTTTCCAGAGGGTGTCTCGGCTGCACAGAAAGTGACCTCCAGTCGCAATAAACATCAGTATTTTGAATTGGCTTTGGTATCACCTCCCGCTTGCTTCACGCCTGGACCAGGACAGGCTGAAGACAAAAAAAAAAAAAAAAAAAAAAAAAAGGCTCAAAAAAAATTAAAAAAGCAAGCTCTGTATAGCAATGTGATTCAGCAACCATTGCAGCACTGAGTGTCCGCGTCGGTACGTATCGATCACCCCGGTCACTAAAAGCGTTTTCAAAACACCAGCAGGGAGGAACTCGGCTTGAGCACGTGCAAAGAATCATAGAATGCGTTGTGTTGGAAGGGACCTCTAAAGGCCATCTAGTCCCACCCCCCTGCAGTGAGCAGGGACATCTTCAACTAGACCAGGTTGCTCAGAGCCTCATCAAGCCTGGCCTTGAATGTCTCCTGGGATGGGGCCTCCACCACCTCTCTGGGCAACCTGGGCCAGTGTCTCACCACCCTCAGCGTAAAGAACTTCTTCCTAATGTCTGATCTAAACCTGCCCTGCTCTAGTTTAAAGCCATTGCCCCTCGTCCTGTCGCTCCATGCCCTCGCAAACAGCCCCTCCCCAGCTTTCTTGTAGGCCCCCTTCAGGGACTGGAAGGGGCTCTAAGGTCTCCCCGGAGCCTTCTCTTCTGAAAAGACACGCAGCCAAGCTCTGCGTTCGCAGGATCTGTATTCAAAGCAAGACTACACGCTTTGGCAATACAGGAAATACCTTTTTTTCCAGCAATCGCCATGCTCCTGGAATCTACAAGTCACCGAGGGTTTTGTCCGGTGCATGTAACACAGGAGCTGGCAAAACCCCTCCTGGGTCTGATATGAAAAATTTAAGTGAATCCTGCAACAAAGCAGCCTCCCCCAAACGGCATCTTCCGTTCCTGCCAAGCCTTGGGATTTTCCATTGTGAAAGTTTCCACCGATCCTCAATCCAACAACTGAAACAAAAGCAAGAGAGATTTCTAAAGAATCAAAAGCGGCGGCCTAAAACCAGCACCTTTTCAATTCAGGAAACCTCCTCCTGTTTATCTGTTTTTACAGAGCCGGTACAATGCCGTGGACCGTGGAAAAACGCAGTGAAAAGCTGGAAGTTACGGGGGAGTTTTCTAGATGTCCCCATTTTTCATGAGTCAAAGAAAACACCACTTCTCTCCGCAGCTTTTACCACGGTCGGGGAGATCCTGCACCTAAATCCCATTTATCTCTGCCTGTAGCGCTCAGAAAAGGGGGAAGAAACTGCAACAGGAGCATTAACTATTTTTCAGACAAAAGCACAGTCTTAAAAATGGTATTTGGCTCGAGACAGCCGAAAGGAATTCCCCCTCCACCCACCCCCCCCCGCTATTGCTGCTGTCCCTGCAGTCACCTTTTTTTGAAGCCGGCACGACGCGAGCTGCCTATTTCTGTGCAAGTCAGGACCGAGAGCTTGGCACGGAGCAACGCCACATTGACCAGGCTGTTGAAATATTTATTTTTTTTTTCACTCACTTCTCAAATGGTAACAACAAAATATAATTCTGGGGAGCCCACAGGATTCAGAAACAGTCATTCGTTTTCCCAATGGTGCTTCTACAGAATACAAAACCGATTTTCTTTTGCTTTCCATGGAGTTTTTTGTGTTTGTTTTTTTTTTTAATATCTCACAAACGGTAAAAGCAAATGAAAAGGATACGTTGAGAGGCAAACGCAAGGAGTTACCGCAACGAATCACTCAAAGCCGGATCCTCCAAGTTACTTCAGCACGGAGGAATGTGACTTCACCGAGATCATTCATGAGTACGACAACAGGCACATGCTTAACTATCCCGTGAAGAGAGACTCTGGACACACACACTGAATTATTTAATCTCTAACAATTTGAACACAGGAATCATCTGGAAAGGACCGAGAATTTTGCCAAATCTTCAGGATAGAGCTGGGGAAAGTGCTATTTTGCATCTCAACTACTGAAGATCCATTTAATCCATCGGCAACTAAACCAGGGGTGGACGTTACATCAAGGTCACAGTAAACTAATGCAATAATTAACACGGTGACTTACGGAGGGAAGCGCCGGGAGCCAGCAATTGCTCTTTTAACACCTGAGTGCGGTGACCAAAGTGCCAGGAGAGAGAAGAGCTCTCTGGAATGAGGTTTTCTTGTCTCTAATTCGGCCATTTCCCACCCTGATGCGTCAGGGGAGAAGGGACACAGAGCTCAGGGTATCCAGGGCTCACACGCGAATGAATCCGAGGAGATGACTCTCCATCAGGGTAAACGCCAAGGTTAAAATGGGCTTTGCCAGCTCTTCACACTGTCTGCCTTTGCCCCACCTGCACCTCTCAAACGCCAAGAATTCCCGATGGCTCTTGTCACAGGACAGACACGCAGATGCACATCGCAGCTCCCAAATCAGGCCAACAACAGAACTATGCCTCAGCAAAACAGCGTTAAAATACTGCTTTCATCATACAGCATCAAGGGGTTACGGACACAAGGCAAAAAAGAAAAGATTTCAGACATCCACCAGCAACATATTGAGGAAAATTGCTCCAAAACGTGTCTGCTCTTACGCTCAAGAGTGATTCTTAGGTGAAAGCAATCTGACGAACTGTCTGTGGATAGTTTAACCCTGAAGAAAAGCTCTCTGTGTAACTACTGCATTTACATGGAAATATGGAAGGCAGGCAGCGAAAGGATCTAGGAAGTGACAGTGAAAACAAGGTCTTTCCTCCAGTACTGGGTGGCGGGGGGGAGAGCATAAAGCAGCAGCAGCTGCCTACACCTCTGCATCAACACCAGCAGGACTGACTCCAAGCTCTTCCAGGGTTTTATTTACTGCGCTTTTTGCATATTTTTTTTTTTTTCATCCAAAAGGCGTCGATCTCTGCTCAGTTGTGTGTAGCAGCTACAAGAAGGGAAGCACAAACACATTCCAGAGAACTGCGTTGTTACCGCTGCTTCTGTTAATGTGTCTGCAGTAGACGGAGTTATCCAGGCTCTTTTTCTCAGTGAGAAACTGAAACAAGTATTAAGAAAGCTGCAAGACTGAAATGGAGCTCACGGTCCCCCCTCGCCTTTTGGTTTTACAGTCCTGTCCGACATTGCACAGGAAAGTAGTATCTAGGCTGTTCCCGCAGATTAACTCATAAGGCTGGCATTGGTGAGACGAAACCTGAGCTCCCAACGAAGCCGATTCCTCATCTGCTTTAGGGGAAAGAAACGTGTATATAAAAAACAAACCTAAGGGGCACTTCAAAGACGGTTAGACAATTCCATGGAGAAATCCTGAAGCCTTTGGCTATGCTGCAATGCCCTCGGTGGATCTGGATTGCCAACGGCCCCTTTGCCGTTGGGTCCAAGAAAGCCTGAGAATCGACAGAGATCGGTATGATCGACTACTTGGGATTCCAGGAGGTCTTTCCTTGTGGCAGCAGAGAGGAGCCTGTTTCCAAGGGCCTGAAGAGCTTTTCATGGTCTTCAGTACAAGCTGCTTCCCAGCAAGGAAGTCCCTAAGCATTTACACATTCTGGAGAACTAGTTCTAGGGGATGAATCTCACACCAACTTCTCACTGCTGCTGAACTGGAGAGATGAAAGGATATGGATACATCACAGTGGCCTCTGGTGCAGTTTATTTACAACAGGACTCAGTGCTGGAGAACACCAGGATATTAACAAGCAGGAAACACACTAGGAGGGAAAAAGGAGAATGGAAGAAAGGTCACATGTTAAAATCAAGGCATTCTCTGCAGATATTTGACCCTGCGACATCCTAAATGTAGTCGATTACCCAAGATTAAACACGGCCAAAAAGAGTCTATCGAGCAGGTTAAAATCAGCATTGATGCATTCAACAACTGTAACAACTTGTGAGCTACGTAACAGTGAGAAGCACAAAAGCTTCATATATGTGAGACAGCACAAAAGCTGTCTACGGCTTAAAGACACAAGAAAGGCCAGCAAGTCACCACACTTTCTCCAAGCCTCTGGTTTTAAAGCTGCTTTTGCTACAGCCAGAATAGCAGGAGCAACAGGTTAATGCCTTCAAAGACTCACAGAGATAGCACAGGTTGCCAAACACCACGTGGAGATTCAACGTTGCAGTGCAGTACAGTCCTTTGGGCTTCTCCCTCTCTCACCATTTACACATCAATCCACACTACACTATATCCTTTCGTTGGATTTAAAATATGCAGTCCACAGTCCTGCATGTCTACTGTTTCGTCCCCAAGGGCACAAGATAAAGGGGAAAAAGAGCAAGAGGTCATCCAGCAATACCTCTCTAGCACTGCCAGTCCTACGGCATCACACATTTTGGGGCTTCTAACTTTCGTTGAAGAATTCTTAGCTAAAAGCAGGAAGATTTTTCAGGACTGCTTAAGAAACACGTTTATTTTAGGATCACCTTTCAGGTGAATGGTAAAGCAGATTACCACCTTCTACGAGGTCTATGCACTGGTTTAGTTTTTAGCTTTATGGTACCGTAACTAAGACTCTGTTGAGTTTTTCCAATCAACCTTATCAGTCACAGCCTGCTCTCGCTGCTGTGTGGCTGGTCAGAGAGGCCTGTCTTCTGCGGTTTATTATGATACGAAAACACATGAGATAAGTATGGGAAGTCTGCAAAGGGAAGCACACAGCTTTACCTGTCTAATCTCACCAGTATTTCTTGGCCAAAGAGTGCGGAGCAAGTAGTTTCCAAAACACAGGGCCTTGACTACTTAAATAAAACGCTATTTAAACTAAATACCACAAAGCTCGTAATTCTGCCTTCTGGCAGGCTATGAAGAAAGGAATCAGCTAGGGAGGATCTGCTTCGCTCCTCCCCTCCGAGGAAGGAGGTTTCACTAACACCTGAGAAGTTTAGAGAGAACACATAAACACACACATTACTGGCTGCGACTCAAAGCTGTTTGTTTACATGTGGTTTTTAGCATTACGTGAAAATTCCAACCTCCCACACTGAGAGCCGAACAGGCAGGCAGTAAGAGCAAAAGCTCTGCTCAAGGACTGCACAGCGCCAGCACCCGCAGAGCCTTACCACTGGAATCCACCGATGGGCTCTGTAAACCTGTGACGGATCAGGAACGTCGCAACAGCTTCAGCAACCTGAGGGAAGGGGAAAAAAAACTGGTCCGAATTTAAAGGGACACAAAGATATCAAGGAATCCAGTAGTTTTCAAAGCCTGCAGCATTTCCAACAACAGTTTGTGTCCTCAGAACTCTCTTGCTGAATCTAGTTTGCTTCTTTGAAACTAAGAGCTCCATGTAATGGTCTTATATATAAAAGAAGGAACTACGTGCTTCCACCTTTACACAATCAAGAACCAACAAAGCTTTTTCACCACCTCTTAAAACAACGCCTAAGTTTAGCAGGTTAAAAAGGTGTGGTGAAATCACGACACAAGTTATTCCTATAAAGAATAAATCAAGACAGTAACCTGACAGTAATAATACTGCTTAGAATGTATGTTAGAAAGAATAACAATGTAAGAACTCAGTATGTTTAGATAAAAATCCCTATTCCAGATTGGTAAAGTGAAGCACAGAAAGGCGGAGTTTTACACGCACAGCGGTCAGTATAGAACAAGCATTAAAACCAGACGTGTTTCCAACCACAGGCTCCACTGGCTGCACCACATTCCCGCTCCTATCTGGACACTATCTTCAGCAGTACCCAGAAGCAGCACTGCTCTGTCTGCAAGCTGTTTCGGTAACATTTGGTTTGTATTTGGAAAATGGGAGCCACCCAACTCAGCAAAACACAGACCAATCCCAAATGCTTCTGCTTAGTGCATGGGAGAGTGGAGAAATCCATGAGGAAAGGCAGGAGGATAAATCCACACTCCACATGGTAAGAGTTAGTTCTATCACCACTAGCCTGAGAGTTAAATCTGTAACTTAGCCAAGCCCTGCGTCATGTAACATCTTAGCCCAGGCTTTCCAGCCAGCTTAAAAATATGTGATTAAATCCAAGCTGGTTTGTAAATAGCCAGTTAAGACGTCATGCCAAAAAATGCCTCTGAAGTATAATCTCTGCTTCATAGTAAGCAACAGACCCCTTTCGCATATAAACCGTGAAGACTGTGACTTATCTAGCTTCAACACGGCGTTGCTCACCTTGTCTGGAGCATCTTCATGGACTGCATGGCCACACTGTGGGAGGACCTGCATCTGAAACTTCCCTGCGGATCAAGAGAGTCATCACTGCAGCTGCTTTTCAAGTGGCCTTGATTTCTAACAGCAAGCAGTTCTTGTGTACGCAGGAAACATCAGACGCTACACTCTTAAAAGCACCGTGACTGTTGAATTCTTCTAAAAAGGATCTCGCATTCTTTACAAACAAACCTCACTAAACGCATCAGGCAAAGAGTGACCACGGAAGGCACAAGAGTCTAAAGCAAAGTGTACAATACACACAGCAGTTTCAAAAGAAAGCAAGAACCAGCTGCTTAATTCGTCTTCTCCAGGTGTAACCAGAGCAGGGTCCCAGGAGTTAAAACGAAGCTAAATTTCTTAGAGCTACCTTTCAGAGTTGGAAGCGTTATCAGATTATCGGATCTACCTTAACATAATGTTTATCCTGCTACACAATACTACTTTTCAGTACCGGTTGCTCTGGGAATCAATGAAGCTGGGATAGGGGAAAATAACCCCAAACCACAACCCCCAAAACATTAATGCAGATGATGAATCTTGGTCTGATGTCTGCCAGAAACACCAGGAGACCAGACAGTTTTGGATGGTCCCAAGCGTTCTAGCTAGGAACCTCAGGAATGTTGTTAGAAAGGGAAAAAACTGATTAGAAAGAACCCACGCAGACCATCATTCTGGTCCAAGAGAAGTGTGGCAGTCCCATTGCTGGAAACACTGAACAAAAACCGTGGCAACACCCTTCACAACTTCCAACTGAACCTTTTCCTTCTCAACTTCTCCACCTTTCCTACAACCACAGACAGTTAAAGAACAGTTTGGGATGGACTAATTCTTTAATGCACATTTGTTTCAATATTGACTGCACCTGGTAAGAGACCATTCCAGCTCTCTCTTGTGTACCCATAGCAACAAGCTACCATCCAAAAAGAGCATTACAGTAAGGATAGAGTAACAATATTAAATATTTACCTTGCATCTGTCCAATTGTTAGATCTTTATCCAGCCTGTCAACGCCTACAATCAAATAAACAGATGTATCGGAGAAAAGCCAGAGAGAACATGACTGCCTAAGCAGGGCTTTACTCAACGTTTTCAAGGAGACATTTGGCTTGAAAAACTCAAAAGAAACATCATCTGACACCCACAAGGAGTTTGCACTGCTGCACCTCAAGAGTGTAAAGTGACAGGAAAGAATCCCAGCCAAAAACGCAAGAACACATCCTTCCCTACAACTTAAAAGAGTATTTATCTTTGTTATCTTGGTTACACAATTTCCCATCAGGGCACAAAAAGGGCCTAGAACTGGCTCTACAACATTGATAATTTGACTTTCAGTTGAAAAGTTCAAATCAGGTCCATATCCGTAGGAAAAAATCATAGTAGTGGAGGCTGAAGGGCAGCTTCATAGAATCATAGGGTTGGAAGGGACCTCTGGAGACCCTCCAGTCCAACCCCCTGCCAGAGCAGGGTCACCCAGAGCAGGTGGCACAGGAACGCGTCCAGGCGGGTTTGGAATGTCTCCAGAGATGGAGACTCCACCACCTCTCTGGGCAGCCTGTGCCAGGGCTCTGCCACCCTCACAGGAAAGAAGTTCCTCCTCATGTTTAGGTGGAACTTCCTGTGGTCAAGTTTGTGCCCGTTACCCCTTGTCCTGTCACTGGGCACCACTGAGAAGAGCCTGGCCCCATCCTCCTGAAACCCCCCCTTTCAGTATTTATAAGTGTTGATAAGATCCCCCCTCAGTCGTCTTTTTTCCAGACTGAAGAGACCCAAATCCCTCAGCCTTTCTTCATAAGAGAGGTGTTTGAGTCCCCTCAGCATCTCGGTAGCCCCTTGCTGAACCAGGGAGCCCAGAACTGGACACAGTACTCCAGCTGTGGCCTCCCCAGGGCAGAGCAGAGGGGGAGGACGACCTCCCTCCACCTGCTGGCGACACTCTTCTTGATGCACCCCAGGATGCCATTGGCCTTTTTGGCCATGAGGGCACATTGCTGGCCCATGGTCATCCTGTTGCCCACCAGGACTCGCAGGTCTCTCTCTCTGCAGAGCTGCTCTCCAGCAGGTCAGCCCCAACCTGGACTGGTGCAGGGGGTTATTCCTCCCCAGGTGCAGCACCCTACGCTTGCCCTTATTGAATTTCATAAGGTTCCTCTTTGTGCAGACCTCCAACCTGTCCGGGTCTCTCTGTATGGCGGCACAGCCTTCTGGTGTGTCAGCCACCCCCCCCAGCTTTGTGTCATCAGCAAACTTGCCGAGGGTGCACTCTATCCCCTCATCCAGGTCATTGATGAATATATTGAAGAGGACTGGACCCAGTACTGACCCCTGGGGAACACCACTCGTCACTGACCTCCAACTAGACTCTGTGCCCCTAATCACTGCCCTCTGAGCTCTGTCGTTCAACCAGTTATCTATCCACCTTACTGTCCATTCATCAAGCCCACTCTTCCTAAGCTTCCCTATGAGGATGCTGTGGGAGACCGTGTCCAACGCCTTGCTTAAGTCAAGGTAGACCACATCTACCGCCCTCCCCTCATCTATCCATCCAGTCATGCCATCATAGAAGGCTATCAGATTATGATGGCATGGATCTGTCCTGTTTGCTCTTCTTCCACACCATACAAGTAAAACACCCAACCGACAGCAGCAAGGCACAGTATGTCATTATGTGCTATTTTGATATTAGAGGCACTGAACAAATTCCAGATCTGCACGGATCAAATGGACTGGGTTATGATATTTCAAGAGACATAGAAAAGTCAAGGTGGAAGAGAGATCTGCTAGTATCAGGAGAAACATTAGCCAAACGCTGGCCCTATTCTCTAACGTCATGCGGGACTGCAATGACCAGCCACTGAACCTGAAGAGGAGTGGAAGAGACACATACCAGCTAAAAGCAAAAGCTTTGGAGTTGGGCAGCTTAGGAAGAGGTTAGATAAACCCCTGAACCAGCCATCCCAGTACTTTTCTGTTTTCGCCAGTTCAATTCGCCATGTGTATAAGTGCTCCTTCTTTGTCTGCAGGGAGGAGAGAGAGCTCTGCATTAGCGATCAGTAAAACAGCTGAAATAAAATGAACTCAGAGTGCCACTTGGAGGTATATCTAAAAAATACTGGCTCCCTCTGGTGGATTCCAATTGGATGACCCTCCTTGCTCCTAAACTTCTCTCCAAATCAAAAAGTATACAAGTAAGGAACAACGAAGTCAGTAAGTGCTAAACCTACAAATGAAGAGAAGGCTGCAGTTTTCAGGGCACTCAATTTGCTATTTTTCACTGGCACAAACAGCTCCCAAATTGTCTGAACATCCAGACTTGGCTCTTATTCAGGTGACAGAAATAAAAGGGGCTAAGCTGGCTGCAACGATTTTCCTCGAGGAATTTACATTCCTAGCTTGCAATCGCCTGCATGACCTCCTGAATGCTACTGCACCTTGGAAACAAACGAAAATACAAGAAAGACTCAGAAAAACAGCGTTACTCATTCAGGCCAGAAGCCCCATTTCAGGCCGTATGCACTAAATCTGTGAGCACCTGAGGAAAGAAAACCAAACATGTTTTCAGGTGCCAGTTCAGGACAGAATCAGTGGCACAAGACGAAGAAGAAAAACAACAGTCACAATGTAAAGTTTTTGGTCCCTGGAGTCGCTCCCTTTCATGTTAGAACGATTTGGATACCTACGCAGCTACTTCTCTTGGAAGGGAGCATTGTGCAAACACGAGCAGAAAACACAGCAAGAAACTCCCTACCTCTGTGTCATCTTCTTTCTTCCTTTTGTTGACAGAGCCTCCCCCTTCCTCATCCTCTTCCTCCTCCTCCTCTTCTTCAATAATACCCTCCACTATGGCTTTAGGACATTCAGGACTGGCAGCCCCTTCGCACCTGTGAAAATAAAACCAGAAACTGATTCCCTGCCAAAACAAACAAAAACCCAAACTGTTTTTAACCTAAAATAGTCAGCAATTTCTCAGATAGTGGCTGAGAAAAATCCCCCCCAAGTTTAAAAGTAGCTGTGGATGAAAAATACAGTCGTGACTAGCCAAGGCACTGGGGACCTGTGCAGAATATATGTCAGAGTGCAAATACAAATGCAAACAACTAAAGGAGGCAGAAGTGGCAAAACAGTCAACGATAGCTTTTTTAAAAATGGGGTACGGACATTTGTAAAGGCTCGAGGTATGGTAGGGATTAGAGCGGCACAGGCAGGTCACTCCGATCCCCCAAGCCCACCTCAGATCACTCCTGAAATGCAATAAATAATTAAACAATTACTAAAAGGAGTGGAAGATACAATACCCAGAAGGTCAACTCGATTTAGGGCAAGATTTCTGAAGAGGCATCAGACTAACACTTATTTGTTCACGTGTGCGGAAAGGCGGAGAAAGCAAGGAATACACAACCAGCACTAGTTAAACTTTTTAAAACACAGCTCTTCGCAGATTTTGCCCCAGGGAAATTTTGGCCAGGTTTTCTCCAAGTGACATGATTATCGTTCAGCGCTGCTGCAGGTATCAACTGCGATCAAATGATAAGAAAACTGTATTTGCTAGAAGAAATTTTCACTTCCAAGTGCATTTATGCTCTGTAGAATGGTATTGTGAAATATACAAGATGATTTTAAGAGCTCTAAAATAAATAAATAAATAAATAATCACTTACTGTTTGACTTGACCGACCATAGAAACTCTGGCAGATTCAAGATTTCTTATCTGTCCACTTTTTACACTAGAAAAGAAAAAAAATTGGAAGGGCATAAATAGTAACTAAACAGAATCAGCATCTAGCAGGCCCAGACACTGGAGCGAAAGGTCTTTACAGCTCATGACTTCCCCAAAACCTCCCGTTCTCAGAAGGTGTTTGGAGTGGCTCACACTATGGGACAACTTACTTGAACCACCCATTGTCCCTGTAACTGTGAATTAAAAGACACGCGGGAGAAGTGTTGATGAGGAAACAGTGAAGTGGGGTCATACCCACCTCATGGCAGGGGACAGGGAGAGGTCAAAAATTATGCTGGGTAACTGGTACCAGAAGTGGGCTGGGTAAGAACAGAACTGGGTAAGTCTACAAACTTAACCGTCAGGCCTCTCCCTTTCAAATTCAGCTCCCAGATGTGCAATTAATTCTTTCTGAACTGGAAATAAGTCCCATTTCTTACAGATTGGGATCTCTCAAGCTTCTTCTGTAATAGCTGGGACACTTACAAGGAAGCCGTAGTTCATACCATGAGGCTTTCCCTTAGTTGAAGCTCTTAGAGGATCCTTCTCCAATGCCTAGCCAACTCTCCCAGGAAATTAATTATCTTTGAGACCTCTCTCTCCCTGTCAAATCAGCCAAGGAATTGGTGACAACGGTCGGGGAAGTTAGCACGAAAGGCGAAAACAGACAAATTACACAAACTTTGTTTCCTTTGGGAGCCAAGCTAAAAAGACAAGTGATTTTGGAGACTACGTATGCCCATGCATTACCTCCACTCAATGGCATTCTCAAGCGACTTGAATGTTTTGGGACGACTCCTTAAGAAGTTCTGCATGCTGTTCAACGCGTCCATAGCTGTACCTAAAACCAAGTTTTTAACTTTATGGCATCTGATGAAATTATTGCCACATCCCCTCCATACAGAACTGGCTACCAGGGAACGCTCTCAGAGAGAGCTGGAGCTCGCTGGGGATTTAATGTTGTTAAGGAAATTACAGCTTAGAACTCCTAAACCCACAGTCACACCTGCTCTCACATTAGAGAATTAATATTTGAACAGGTAGGACAGTTCAGATAGTAAGAGAAGGCAGTAACCACTCATCAACGTCATGCATTATGTAAAAAGCCACCTTTCTCCTCGCTAACAAGAAAGTATTGCAAACAAATTGTCACGAAAATAGCAAACACAGAGTCCATCTGGGAAAAGCAAAAAGAGGGGGGTGCATTAGAAAGATTTCTGTGTAGGTAGCATCTGTTTAGGAAGATGGAGTAGGCATTGGTTTAAAAACTGGGCAAAACTTTCCATATTCAGGGATTTGCGGATAAAAGAAAAAGATCAACGTGGAAGACAGAACCCCACTGAAGGGGGCAGAAGCCTGTCCCAGGGTACACACACTTACCCTCCACAACGTCGATCATGCACAGACCCAGTAAACTTGGCACCAAATTGGCGACGGCCGTGTGCACTGCGATGGCACCCCCCATGCTGTGCCCGATCAGCATGATAGGAGGGGGAAGGTCCCCATACAGAGCTTCAACCACATTCCCAACGTCTCTGCCAAATTGAGATAAAAGCATGGTTGGCATCTCTTACCTTGATACATTTCTGAAGCGGATTTGTACATTGGGAGGAGAAAGTACAGATCCAAAATAGATGTACGGCTTCAAATCCTCTTTGTGCTCATTTAACCCACAGGTAATTGAGACGAGTTTATTCTCTTATCGCTGTTTCATCTAGGCACCAATGCAGGAAATCGTTCCAGCCAATACTTTCCTGAACAAGCATGTCATTGCCCTTTTTACCAACAGAAAGCGTTCATTTAAAAGAAGTGCCTGAAGAGAACCTTTTACGTTGACATTTGCTGTTAGGAATTTCACGTAAAAGGCGAGAAAGCTGTCAAATCTTCTTGCACGGAAGCGCAGACTAAGAAATTCACTGTTCTGAAAGGAGAAACCTTTTGCAATTGAAAAGAGAAAATAACTGAGCCCTACTGACCAAGGCAGAGATAAACACCACCGAGCAAAAGCAAAACGATTCAGACTTTCTATGAGCATAGATACCACAAAAAAAGGGGCAATTTCTCCTCCTTACCATAAGGCACCTACTTTAAACTCAAGCTGTCACTGCAGTACCTGAAAGCTGGCTGGTGCCACTCACAAAACCCCAAAAAATAGCAGAGCTCATCATTGAAATCTAAGAGCACTGTAGTTGAAAACACCCAAATTGGCTTTCCTGACTAAAACCATTCAGAGGAACCGGAGACCTGAGCAGTGCTACAACTGGAAAATAGAAAACAAGTCAAAAAAAAAAAAAAAAAAAAGGTTGACCAACTTGTTTGCTCCATCAGAAAAAGTTGCTTGAGGATTCAATTAAAAAAAAAAAAAAAAAGAAAACCAGCTATAATTTAAGGCTCCCATTTAAAAGCTACTGAGGAATAACTTTCAAGCTCGTTGCCAAGGGGAGCGAAAGGTTTAAAAACAAAAGGAATTTGTTTTCCCCCCACGGTAGTGCTGCTCCAGATCTAAAAAAATTCTAATCATTTCATAGGGCATCTCCTGAGGACAGTAACACATCAGGACCTGACAAGGCGTAAGCAGCAGCAATCGGTACACAATGGAAGTCAGAATACATTTCACACATGGCCTCCCCACAACAAACCCAGTGGATTTGTTCGTATGAAGTCTACAAAATCCTCCGTGATTTAATTGTAGTCACAGCAAAGAGTTTCTTTGTACTAAATGTGGACACAACGTAATGTGCTTAGCGGTGGGTATTTGTTTTTCTTACAGCTTTGTCAAGAGGGGGATTTGCATCCCAAAGCAGGTTGGGATAGTTTGAAAAAGCAACTCTCTCCACGCTTGGAAATCTCAGTCTGTGACCCACACTTTGGGGATGCTACCAGTCTAAGACGGGCACGCTCTGAATGCTCACTCGAGGAGCCCAGGAAGAACCAAACCGGTAATTTTAAGCTAAAATGCCCCACTTGGTTATGTCCAAGGAAAGCATTAAGCATTCCCCTTCTATTAGGAAATCTCTAGCAAGTGTTACAGCGTGTTGCAGATTTAAAGTGTTCACTGCAATGAAGCCACCGATATTTAAAGTGAGTTTAAAGTCTGAGGGTATCTAGAGAACGGCTCCAGTTTGGAATCTGACTCAGCTAGAAGAGGTGTAATTTCAAACAAATTTCAAACTGTCCCAAAACGGAAGGAAAAAAAGGGACAACTACCAGAATAATGTGAAATGAAACTATCTTCCAGCCCCCTTGAATGATGGTTGTGTGTCCTCAAGTAGTTGATTGTTCATTCAAGGAAAGAAAATAAAGGTTTGTGAGAAGTGAAATACTGAAGAGAGAGGGTAAGCTTCCTTACTTTGACATAGTCTCTGCAGACAGATCTTCAGGATTCCTAACTTTTGTTTCTCCTGAAAGAACAAAAAAAAAAAAGTAAAGTTCACATAAGCTGGAAAACTTCAGGCCCTTCAGGAAATAGAGCAGCAACTGTACAAAGCTTTTTTGGCACAGTTATTAAGAGCAAGCCTACTGCAGTTAATATGAATAATTAAGAAACCCGGAATTAATAGGAACGGTTGGTACTTTATCGCATTATAGCTTACGGGTAGGAAACGCTCCCCATAACTGTTCCATATTTGCAATGTATCTTAAAGCTAAAAGAACAGACCTTATTTCTAATGGTAAAGACAAGCTATAGGTTATGCAAATATGAAGGAGGGGGTTAGTGCCAGCCTGTAGGAAGGAACAAGTCCACCACTGCCTCACACAAAGGCATGGGGAGTCTCAGCTTCTGGCACCTGAGGACAGATGGCCGCGGAGCTCTAGAAGCCATTTTTCCATCCCTGGTTTTGAACAACCGGGGGGAGACTGGGTTTGAAATACTGAGGAGAGCTTATAGCAGCTTTCCGGTATCTGAAGGGGGCTACAGGAAAACTGGGGAGGGAGTTTTTACAAGGGCATGTAGTGATGGGACAAGGGGTAATGACTTCAAACTGGAGGAGGGGAGATTTAGATGAGATCTCGGGCAGAAATTCTTGGCTGTGAGGGCGGTGAGCCCCTGGCCCAGGTTGCCCAGAGAAGCTGTGGCTGCGCCAGCCCTGGAGGGGTTCAAGGCCAGGCTGGACGGGGCTTGAAGCAGCCTGGTCTGGTGGGAGGTGTCCCTGCCCAGGGCAGGGGGGTGGAACTAGATGATCTTTCAGGTCCCTTCCAACCCAAACCACTCTGTGATTCTATGCCTTAAGGATGCTTTCTTAGTCATCTTGGAAGGGATTCATTATATCTTCTTTAAAAAATGAGAGTGTGTAACATGCTTATGTGATTTTAAATGTATTTATTTTACTTACCATGGCCTCGGAGATCTAAAGCCACAATCCTACACTGAATCCTGCTAATGATTGCAGACTGCAAGAAGGGACAAAGATAATATAATTTGCAAAGTGCCACACCTCATCCACAAAAAATCAGTAACATTAAGCACTCCCTGAAACAACGGCAAAGGCTCAGATGGTGGGACAAAACCTCTCTACTGTCAACAAAGCAGCTGAACCCGGATTGCACGAGGTGTCACAGAAAGCAAGCAAGAATATTTCATATAAACTATCCTTAATTAACCACACCTCCACCCTTTCTACCATTGTTAACGCCACCTCCGAGGACATTTATTTCACTGTGCATAAGACATTACGTGCGTTTCCCGGGCTAATGAATTCAAGCTCTGCAGCACCTCTGAAAAACAAAATGCAGCAGCAGGATTACAGACACCAAAGTAATGTCCCCCGTCCCCAAGCCCCACGCGTTACAAAATTGGCTATACAGCAGAGATGAAGATGAAGCCGCTGCTTTGCAGCTCGCATTCAATTTGCTCTCAAAGAACAGAATTTTACAGTAAGACTAAAGTGTACAAAAATGGATTAGCCCAAAGGGGTCGGGGGGAACGAGTGACGAATCTTGTTCAAGTCAGGCAGGGCTGCAACACGATTGTGGTTCTATTTGTCCCTGACAACTCAATTTACGTAAGTTATTTCAGGCATCACAGTGATTAAATGGCATTCTCTGCTGAAAGGAAGATTTTTGTGTGAAAGAATCATTGATTATTTAACAGCCCTGCAGGAGCGGGGGAATTTGTTGAGGGATTCTTAATAGAACCACCTACATAATGGGCAGAGATCTGAAAGCTGCCCAGTCCTCATATTTTGGTTGTTCAGCTATTCAGCTCGTAAATGACTCTAGCAGTTGCCCTCCCAAAAGCCACCAAATCCACAAGTTAAATATTTTAGAGCCCCTAAAGACACCCTGAAACCTCAATCTGCAAGGTGCTTATGCTCCTAAGCAATAATTTAACTAGTCAGAGGAACTCTTTGCTGCTAAAAATCAAACTGTTGTCAGTAGGGAGTAAGGAAAGAGGATCATCAACATGATGTGAGAGAATGGGAGGCTTTCCGGTGCCCTGAGTTTTATCCAAATAGGAGTACTTCGGCCAAGAGAAGTACAAACACATCATCCGGGAGATTACCAGGCCAATAAGCAAAGGAAGAAAGGAGCACATCGGTCCTGCAGGCTGTTATTTTATTCATAGATGGTTACTCTCAGTGCTTCCCAATTTGGGTTTCTTCTTGTTTTTTGGGGGAAGAGTTGTTTGGTTTTGTGTTTTTGGTTTTGTGTTTTTGGGTTTTTTTGGGTTTGTTTTTGGTTTTGTTTTTTTTTTTTTTTAAGTTCTGGTTCATCTCAAACATTTAACACTTGCATTGCTTGGGACAAACTTTAATTTCAAAATGCGCAAAGGAAATAATTCTGTAGCAGCCACACAAAGGCGTGGGCTAATTGTTGTGGCAGTTTCCTTCTCCAGATGCAGTCCCGAGTGCAAGGCGTAAATCTTGTATATGATCTATCTTGTTATGATCTTGTCATGATCTAACTTTGTTAATTGCTCACAGTAACATAAAAAGGCAGTAAGCATAAGGTACAGTGTTACGACTGCAATCGCACTGCTAAATTCAACTCTGGAGAGTTTTAAATGTAAAACCAGTATTGGGGTTGCTGTTGGAAATAAAGAGCTCTAGGGAGGGCGGAAGTGACTTGTAAGAAGCCCTTTCCTTAAATCAGAAAAATGTGACTTCATACCTTTGTCTCCAATGAAAAGCAGTGACCTTCACTACATCTGTTCAAGGTACTTGTGTACCATAACAAAAAACATTAAACTAGCAGAGGAAAAGACGCGCATGCACCTTGGCAACCAGCGAGCCACAAGCAAGTACCTACAGCATTTAGTAAGACAGAGATTTAAGTCTTAAAGTTCAACAGTTTCAGAAGACTTATATCTGCAGTCTCTGGGTCAGCTCAAGTTACAAACGAACTGCTAGGTGTAAAACTACTAGTCAATACCAAAATTACAGCCCAGGTAGTAAAGTATTTTTCTAGTCTGTCTGATTATAAGATGGTTTACGATTACACCATCAGGATTACTCAACAGTAGTCATGTCGGGAATCGAAGAGCAGCTGGTAATGACTCTTCTAAAATGTTAATTCTTGTTACTCATTTGACTCTCTGCTGAAAGGGATCTACACCACCAGACTGCTGAAAGGTAACAAATATGACACAGCCAAAGGGGAGATGTAAAGACTTCCGTCTGTCCAGCCGCGCTTCCATGAAAGTCATCCTACAGCATCCTTCTGTTAAGGGCACTAGACAGCTTGAAGAGCTCCTGGATTAAAAAGGTCCCAAATAAAAATCACACACTGCAAGTGATTTCCTTGGAATCCTTTAAAAGTCCTCTTCCTTAACTCCCTTTATTTTTTAAAGGGAACAGGTTGGGGGAGGAATTTTGGTTTGGTCAGTCCCCACGCTCACTCCTATTGACACCCATCCTCAGTTCGCTCTTCAGAGAGTTGCTTGAGCAGCAAACGAGGTTTCTCAACAAATCAAACAGGACCTTAACCACGCAAAGATAACGCTGTTATGATGAGATAAAGCTGTTGAACTTTCACTAGCAGTCATGAAAAAGCAGCCTTCTGAAAAAAACTGGATATGCTATCACGAGAAATGTCTTGGCACTTCATTAAAACACATGAGCTATTTATGTAGTTTTGGTTACAGCTGATAATTAAAAGCTAGATGATAAACCTTTGCATGTGCTTTGCCTACATAATAAATACACTGACAGTGAAATATTTAGAAAACTTGAGTCAGGTGCGCACCAGGAGATTATAAAACAGTTTTCTGGAGTGATTTTCCCATGCTTAATATAGCTGAACGGTTAGCTGCCTTCCACGCTCAGAGGACTATATTTGCATACATAGAAACTTCTACAAAGCGGCAGCTTACTTACAGTAAATACAGCCCAGGAAAGGGCAGAATGGCCTCCACCGTGTAACAGCAGCAAGACAGGTCCCTCCAATCCGCTTTTGTAAATTCGAAAAGTGTATGAACAGTTAAGGACATTTCATAGAGTTATTTGAAGTAAGTTACTTAGCTGAATGTGCTTTGGAGTCTCCAATGCCCCACAGTGTTTTGTTTCTATCCTTGTGCACCCGAGGCATCGTTTCTCCACAGGCACATGCAAGCACAACCTGGACAAAATCTGCTTTATTTAAGCTTCAAGAGTTGTTTTCCTGCTGTCCAAGTCTCCCCCTCCCTGTAATGCACCCATCTCCTGCCCGCACCCTTTCCCCCTGTGCACAACAGTGAACTAAACAATTAGGAGAAAAGCCAAACCGTGATCGGCACACACTTCGGTGCATGTAATTTTGAATTGGTGTATTTTCTTATTACTTCCAAGGAAAAATGTCAGACAAACCAGTAAGTAAGATTTTTTAAAGGCAATATAATTACTCTCTGGAACATACATAGCAAAGATGCTTCACTAAGGTAACTAAAGTCCCCTTACACTATATATTTAGATACAGAAAAATCAGTTTAACTAACACTAAAACCAACATCCCTTAGGGAAAGGCACAGAACTGGGAGTTGCGAGATCTGTGTTCAGTGCCCGAAACTGTGACCAACAGATCAGACAAGTCACTTCACCTCCTTTCTGCTGTTCTCTCTCTGTTCTTGGGGTGGAACCCCAAAAGTGTTCCTCTGACTCTAAGGGTGCTAGCTGCGGTCACCGATGAGGCTGCTCATCGTTTTTGTGCTGAATACTGCAGTGCCCTTTGGATCTGCTGGTCGCCAACAGTTCATGCAGGTGCTCCCTACGCCATTTCAGTTACAGTGAGCTGCGTCGGCTTAAATAATTTCCTCAGCTGAGGTTTGTTCACACAAGGAGATCTGATGGAGCAGTAACAGGTAGCTGGGGCAGACAGTGGGCACCAACTCCATTCATTAATTCAGCTGCTTCCACAGCACGCATCTGCCCACAACCTATCATATAGGAGCTCAAGCTTCTGTTAAAGGTCATAGGTAACACCATAAATCCCAAGTAACTAAGACTTGTTTAAATTTAGGATGCTTATGTACACCACCTATCCGAATAGGTCCATTATCCTTTTAATTTTATTATTTATGAAGCCTCAGGGGTGCGCCCGGCCCCTACATCAAAGGCAGACAAGGTGCGTATCACGAAGAATTCATAGGATCGATTGGACAAATGCAGTTAATAAACACAAAATAACGACAAGCTGAGGAAAACAACAAAGACGAATTTCTCATTTCAAAGCATCACATGCTACTGACATTAGAGAAATAATTACTAAATTGGTATTTGGAGAGCGTTTGGTTTTCCTAATGGCCAAGCTAGAATATGCATGCTTAAAAACCAGGCAACTATTTAAACTACAAGGTTGTGTTATTTAAACACAGATGAAAACGTTTCCATTTTGTAATTAGGTCAAAAGACCTGGAAGTACCTCTCAAACCTGCTTTTGTCAGAGCTGTAGGCAGAGGTAGAACAGATGGGAAGTCTTGTGCCAGTACCTTCACACACTGTGCTTGTTGGGGCGCTCCCAGTTAGTAAACGGCCTGGATACAACAGTGGTTTGAGCACGTCAGAGAGGATGACTGCCATCAGCTGGGTTAAACAGTAACTGGAAGACTTTAAAGAGGAATCAGCATGAAAAGAAATATAAAAGCAACAGGAACATTTGCAAATGGGGCAGAGATCTTGGAGAGGAAACAGCAGCAGTCAAAACCTGGTGTGATGCTGCCAGAAGACTCCCTGATGGCACCACCGCCTCCACCTTGGCCAGAAGAAGCTTCCTTGTCTGCACACCAGCTAGCGGACTGACAATTCGGGGTGCAACAAGTAGGGACCCGCATCTTGGGTGTGTGTACGTGACCTCACACGGGAGTAGCACGGGTAGCATCCACACCTCCCACAGGAGATGGGCACCAGTAGATCCTGCAGTCCCAGAAGAAACCGCGTGTGCTTGTAACCCGCACTTCTTGGGGGTGCATATGACCATGCACGTATGTTTGTTTGTTTGTGTACAGGAACAGAATGTCCTAGGATTCATTGTAAAAAGGCATTTAGAAATTTGCAAGTATTTATTAACATTTAAGTGTTCAGTGTTGAGGTTTACCTGTTGCACTGCTGACACTGATCCTGAACATACGGTTCACTGATTGCCAGTTAATTACCCATCATTAATAAAAATCAATAAATAGCTTTGATCCTGACACGGTTTAAGCTATGGGAACTGATGAGCATTTCCCTGCAAAATATGTTATTGAACTGTTGGATACACTTTTCTTAAATTAATGATTACTAAAGAAGCAACGCCAGGAATTGACCTTGCTAATACATCTGAACTGTCAGCTTAGAAGCTCTAGTTACTGATACCGATCCCTACAAAAGAAAAAACGGAAGATGAAAAAGCTGCAGAGAACCCCAAGAAACGAAACGACACGCAATACCGTCCCGGTCACTGAGTATAAGAAAAGTTTGGTCTGGAACAAAAGGATATATCCTTGCCAGTTTCATTTTCTACCACAACGTCCTCCATAGATTCAAAGTACTGGCTCCAAAGCACTGGTGAAAAATCACGCTTTCTTCCAGGGCTGCAAGACAAAAAAAAAATTCAGTAAGAAAGAGATATTTTATAAATCTTTCATTTAAATTGACACACAAAGTGTCATTACATACATTGAAGAGAACACGCCGGTGTTACACAACAGTTGAGGACTGGAGTCAAACGATGCATTTCTGAAATTCCCATACAGCTACAATATTAGCAATTTTATAGTCAGTAAGGAAATTCTCCCTTTTTTCCCCCCCCCCCACTAATCGTTGCTCCTATTGAGGAGATCACAAAGATGCACGGGAAAGCTACTGGAGAGACAGAGAGAAGAGTATTTGCCTCGTAAAGCAATACCAAGGAAGACTGAACAACAGCGATTTAGACTACACAGACCTAAGCCAAGGGAAAAGAAAAAGAACAGGGCACACAGTGATACTGTCCCAGTACAATCTCCCAGTTTGCAATGACCCACAGATCAGGCACTTCAAAAGCCAGAGTCAAAAGTCATTAACTACTTTTGTATTTAATGGTGTTGCTCTAGCCTTAAAGCAAGCCTGATGCTGACATGACTGGGAGCGCTCCAGTGCCTGGAACACAGGAAATGACCCTAAATTTATGATTCAGCCCATAAATTGTAATTTAAAAAAGAATAATACATCCCTCTCCCAAGCCACCTTGACACCACGGTATTGAAAAGCAGAGCGTCAGCTATTTACTGAGGGTAACTACTAATTTACCATGTACTACTTGTCATGAGATTATAACTTTCCTAGAAATCGCCTCTAATTTTTGGAAGAAATAGAATTCAAACAGAAAGTCAACCTGTCCCAAAGGCTGAGTGGCTGGTAGAAAAACTACGGAGAGAATTGAACAGCATCATATATAGAAGAAACTTAGAAACACTGTTTGGAGCAAGATAAATAAAATCCACCAGGTTTAGGTTAACAGCAGCAAGTTTTAATTACAGCTCAAGTTTCCTGGAGTTTATTGCGACGGCTCAAACTTTAGCATATTTGTAAACAGATCTAGTATTTAAATACTGCACGTAGGGCGACATCAGGACTGTGAAGGAAAAGAACAAGACCAAATTAATTCAAATTAATGCTTCCGTATCCATCTTGCCTCGGTTACGGACCACGAGAAAAGCATCGCAATAAAGACCAATAAACTCTCCTCAAGTTGCCGCCTTCTGTGTTCTTAGAGCTACGCAGGCAACTGTCCGTGATTCTGAAAATATCCTATAATAAAAACATTTTGTTAGGAAGGATGCTATCAAGTCCAGAAATGTGAGTAAAAGGTACTGAGTCCAAAAAGGCTAAAGTGATTTAAAAATAAATAAATAAATAAGATAGGATTTTAAAAACTGTATTTGGAATTAAGGGCCATAACAACCAGACTGCGCAACAGGTGCTGGCAGAATACTTCCACACCAGGCTCTGGTTTGCTCCGGGCTTTGCACTTATTCCCAGGTTGCTGTAATTCCTTTAGAAGTCATAATCTACCCATAGAGAAACACTGCTCTATTGGCATCAAAAAAACCGAACAACCTAGGAAGGTAAAATCTGGCCAAACACATTCCAATCACTGGAGACTTCCGGATGCCCAATTCTATCCAGCACAAACTAGGGAGCCCAGAAGCACGATTTCTTTCGCTATTGCATCGTTTGCCAAACACCGATGAACAAGCACTGCACAGGCAAGAAAATCCTAACGGTGGATACCGGGGGAAGAGAAGGTGCTTTGGAGATGGACCAAAACTACTGTGTTAAAAGAGGACTCGGTGCAATAAAAGATTTGGAGATAGGTGCTA
Source organism: Larus michahellis (assembly GCF_964199755.1). Lineage (NCBI taxonomy): Eukaryota > Metazoa > Chordata > Aves > Charadriiformes > Laridae > Larus > Larus michahellis. The sequence goes on from NC_133896.1 coordinate 214,720,680, forward strand.
CCTGCGGACTGCTCCGTGTCTAGTAACTACGTCTACCTGGGGAGGTTTCCTCCTTTTGGATAAGCCAGCATCTTCCTGCCACTGTTCCGCACTCCCAGGGAATAACACCTCAACAGAGGCAGTAAAAAAAAAAAAAAAAAAAAAAAAAAAAAAAGCCTGGTTTTCCTAGTAACACATTTCCAAAACGTGAATCACAGTCATTATTCCTCATAAGTAGTGAGACTCATCTCCTCTTTAGGATAAGGCTAATTTCTGCTGTGGTTTGTTGACAGGTATATCACAAAGCACCGCAACAAATTACACCTTAAATTAGCTGCTCCTGTAGTACTAATGTCAGGTCATACCTAGCACCTTAGGGAATGCAATTCCCCTAAAGGATTGGGTGAATGCAGAAGACCTGTTCTGCAGACATCGTATAAACCAGGACTCTTAAAGGTGCCCAGTTGACAAACCAGTTTATTTTTTTTGCTTCCATCAAAAGGTGCAGCTGTGCCCTCTCCTTGTATCCCCATCACTAACAAAAGGCTCCGCAATCAGAATTTTTCCCGATGACTCAGTTGATGCAAAATCTGTTTCTCAGGCTGCTCTTCACTCAGTAAGGCTAAAAGAGTAGTGCTTAATTTTGGCAACGACATAATTAGGCTAGATTCGAGCCCAGTATACAGGATGAGTAACAGTGCACCATTTTAACAGGCTTTTTGCACTTCAGCTCTTCTGGGGGAGGCAATCAGCACAGAATATTAAAATCAAGCATGGGAGTGGGGGGTGAAAGACCTTCATGGAAACAAAAAAATCTCCTCTGCTAAAGGAAGTTTCTCCTGAATTCTCGCCTTCCTAAAGAAACAGACAAGGCAGCTTTTCGATTTTGTAGAAACAAAACTCCTAATTCCCCTGATATTTCCAGAATATGAAACATAAAACAACCACTCCCTGAAGGGTCCACATTCTCTTCTGTGGGTTTCCAGACTTCAGTATTGTTCTTGTCAAATTTCAATTAAATAAAATGAGATGTCACACACCTACGTAAATCCAGAAAATACAAATTTCTTACCGCCTCAGCTCAATCTCATTCTCTGATTAAAGAAAAAATATCGCATTCAAACCTTAGCCTTTCAAAGAATGCTGCAGATCAGGAAGAACAGAGCGATGTAATACCAAGATGACAAGTTGTGATAATATTGGGCAGAACCAAGCACACCTGCACAGGTGTCCAAGTATCCAAGGAAGGGAGAAGACATTTGCTGTGACACCGTTGTAACATTCTGCTTGCTAGAAAAAACATAAAACGCAAAACTCCCAGTGCAGGTCAAAATTCCAAAAACAACGAATGCTGAATTTCACAAGCAAGAATTTGGTATGAAATACAAAAAACTCGTATTATAAGAACTTCAAGCTACCTGACTTAAAATTGGTTTATCTCCTAGGAGCACAACTGGTATGATGAGGGACAGCAAAGGTCCCTCCAGCTCTGTGACGTGTCACCGAGAGATGCCAGCACAGCAAGTGCTCTGCAAAGGGTTAAATAGGGAATAGGGTATGACCTCCAAATATTCACTATAAGCAGGACAGGGGACTCCGGAGGTTGCATCCTTAGCACCGTGTTGCATTAGGGGTGGGCAGTTTCCATTAGCTCGTCACATAAAATACAAGTCACTTCCAGCCACAGCTACTTCCACAACATCTGTGACAACGGTGCCGCAATTTAATTAGGCTTTGAGCACGAAGGATTACTTCTGCTTGCTTTTAAGCCCACACTATGATAACGTTTGCCTGCTCTTCTCTACAATATTAATGACTGTATACACCCCTATCATATTTCCCTTGCCTGGGCCATGTATTTCTCAAGACGGGAGTCCTACTCTATTGATTATCTCCTTGCCCGGAAGCCAGCCCAGCCCTGATCCCGTTGTTTCTCTGTACCATTTCTGGCGCTTTCTGGAGATGGAGAGAACTGCCCACAGCTTGGATGATTTCCCTCCTTTGGTTTTTGAAGAGGCAGGATGCGCATTTAGTGACAACAAATTTCACCACCCTTTTAAAATGCAGCATTTCAACGCAGTGAGATTTTCCCCCAGCATGTTACGGCTGGTTTTAGGTTTGATTGTCCTGATTAATTCCAGGTGATCAGCAAATATCGTCATCCACCTGGCTACACCCCTTCCAACGTAATCCATAAATCCAGTAAACAGCAGGAACTCCCTGGTAACCTCCCCTGTATTGTGCGACCAGAACGTTTCTAAGTGGGCTTCTTACTCATACAACAGGCAGAACATGGGGAAATTCTGGAGCAAGTTGCTGATTAATCGTATCATGCCAGATGAAGTGTTTTGACAAATTAATCCACTTCTGTGGAAGCAGGGGTACAGCATGTACCGCCACTATTACACAAGGCAAGGGAACACCGAAGCCTGTTGACTAGTGCAAGGACATTAAACCTGTATTGCGTAGGAGAGGTATGAAATCACGTGAATCATCAGTAGCACAAGTTTGGGATATTTAGCACCAAAATTAATCATAACAAAAACCAAGAAATGAACTTCTCGCAGTCGGACACCAATGCTACAAGCCCAAACTGCAACAAAGTGAAGTAGCTTGAGCTGTTACTGATGACATCTGGTTCAGCATCTGTCACAAATGGCAAAACCCAGGTCACAGTTTCTACCAGTAAGTGCAGATTTTTAAGGATTCAAGACTGCCAGAGGGAATATAAAGCACAACACGAACCAAAATCAGCTGCCGATAGCCAAGCCACACAGAAAAGGTTCATTAATTCTGCATGGGCAAGAGCAAGTATAGAGGGACTCGGCATTGTTCCTTTTCTGATAGATGAAGAAGAGATCTCAAACTAACAAAGTGAAGTCGTGTACCCAGGCACAAGGCAAGAAACTGCATTAATAGGATGGGGCACATGGTCCTGTGACGCACACGGTTGCCAAAAAGCTGGTGGTTTGTCAGCTGATTGCATTCTTAAGGGAGAGCATGGTGACCCCAGTCATGGCATGATTCTCAGGCATCTAAGGACAATCTCAACTTGGAGCACAGACTGTACTACTGCTGCACAAGGCACTGGTGCCACCATGTCTGGAATACTGTACTAGCAGCTGGATCAATAATTTAAGGATAGAACTTAGGAGGATTCAAAGAAGAGAAATAATTAAGACTGGAAAACAGGGCATCCAGCGAGAAGCTTTACAAACCTGATCAGTTAAACACAACGCCAGGAGAGATGTGGGGGCAGGGGAGTGGAGGAGGAGTAAAGAATCATAGAATTGTCCAGGTTGGAAGGGACCTTTCAGATCATCAAGCCCAACCATTAACCTAACACTGACAAAAACCATCACTAAACCACGTCCTTCAGCACGACGTCTGCCTGGCTTTTAAATCCCTCCAGGGATGGCGACTCCACCATTGCCCTGGGCAGCCTGTTCCAATGCTCGATAACCCTTTTGGTGTAGAAACTAAGTTAACTTCATCTCAGTTGCTCAGATTGAAGAGGATTTTTAGCCTGTTTTCTCGAGCAGATAATCTTCGTGAGATCAGATAACCCAGAGAACTTGGTATCAGTCTCAAGCCTCTTAGGTGGACCTGATGCAGCTCCTCCTCGTGGAACTGGCGGACAAACAGAAAAGGCGACCCTCCAGTTACGGAGAGCACTGATACACAGTCACCATAAAGCAGAATAAACCTGTGAGGCTGCGAAGAAGACATCCCCTTCCTTCCCCATTCCTCCAGATTTAACCACTCCCCGTGAACAGATCTAGCTGAAAACAAAAATGGTTTTAATAGAATCATGGAATGGTTTAGGTTGGAAGGGATCTCTAAAGGCCATCTAGTTCCAACTCCCCTGCCATGAGCAGGGACATCTTCAACTAGATCAGGTTGCTCAAAGCCCCGTCCAACCTGGCCTTGAGCACTTCCAATGATCGGGCATCCACAACTGCTCTGGTCTTTCCCAGATCTTTCAGCCAGTTCTGTTCCCTACCTGGCCAACTGCGAGGCCACCCAAACACAGTGCAATAGAGAAGATTAAGACAAAAAACAGTAGGACAGAGATTGTTCCCTTCAGTAGCACCACAAACCCACACAGCGTTGACCCGATCACATTGCCATAGTCTGGATTTGTAAAGCAACTATTGACTGAAATGGTTAAGCTTTGCTCAGTTTCACAAAAGCCATCCATAATTCCTACAGTAAAGTGAGATTAAATTGCTCAACTTTCCACTTTGCTTGGGGAAAACCTGAATGGGAAAACAAAAATAACAAAAAGCCCCAACAAGGGCACAAACCAAAGACTTACGAGTATTTTTGTATCTCCTTCCAACACCATTTCTGACAGCAGAGGTCCAACGCAGGACTACTACTAAAATTTTCATGCAAGAGGCAAGGGAGATCCATGGAGAATATCTCACGGATTGCAAGAGGAACCCATGAAATCAGAGCCAAGCCCTTCCCTCAGAACTTGCCACGCTACTTCTTGCCATACTGTTTGATTTAATGGCTTTACCGAATGCTTAAAATTCAGCTTAACAAGAGTTAACACCTCCAGACAAAATGTTAGTAGTTATGTATCATATATGAAATATCTGGGAACAACATATACCAGAACTCCTACGTTTGCAGGAGAATTGGAGCAGAAAGTGAAGAGGAGCTGGGAATTAAAAACTATTGTCACCTCCAATAAAAATACATGCAAATTGTAATTGAAAACAAAATACTTGCCTCCAAAGAATGCTTGGGAAAACATAAGTGACCTCTGATTTAATAGTGAACCCGAAAAGGGCAGAATAAACATTGTAGTTTTCCACAAAACACCTGGTGCCCACAGGAAGCTGGGCAGCAGCGGATTTCAGAAAGACATTTCTCTGAAGAAAAAAATTCATATCTTTGATTTGTTATTTTCCTTAGAGCTTCCTTTTTTTAGCGATACATCAACACACATTCAAAATTAGAAGCAAGCCCAAAAACCAGCAGCTGTGATTTTGCACCTTCCTATGCTGAAGCAGTATTTTGCTGACCAAATATTTAAACTGACAGAACTAATTACGGCTTTTTAAAGTATCCGGCAGACCAAAACAGAAATGGATCCAACATAATAACTTTTCTAGAACGATCCTTAAACTCCAAGCCAGCCAGCCAGCATATTAAACTGGAATCACAAAACAAATTCTGGGCACCCTCTGCAGCTAGTTTTATCCTATTGTGCAGTTTGTCCTCTTCATCGCGTATTGAAAATGTGCACACACTGCAAGCGATCCCGCAGCAACAGGAGCCCACGTGGCTCAACAAATCTCTCACCAGTTTTTAAAGGGCTTTTCTATCAGGTATTTTCCTAAAAAAAAAAGAAAAAAATAAAAGGTTGTACCAAGCAGGGAGAACCGGTTTTAGAAATGCCTTTTTTTGCTGACTGAGAGTCCACATTGAAAACTACTAACGCAATTAAAAAACATCGCATGCATCGATCAAGATACTTAATTCTTGCACCGTATCTGAACCCGACCAAGGCAAATCAAACATAATTTATATGTAAGAACAGCCATGGTTGACCAGTTGTATATAAAAATTCTAAGTATTGACAAGGACAGTATTTCACGTTCTGCCCTGAAGATACTGAATACATAAAATATTTCTTTATTAAAAAAAAGTTTCATGGGAAAAAAAAAACAGATTAGCAAGGCAGAAATTAGTTGAAATTTTCATGATCGAATTACACAGATCTGATCCAATCAAGCCCTTCTAGATAATTAAAAGGTCTTAGGAGATTGCACATAATTTTTATTTGCGTACTGGAAAAGAACGGCAAGTTGTTCTTCATTTCCAAATCCCATCCAGATCCTCAGCTCTGAAAAAGCTAGTTCTGTAAGCAAACTAGTGAAAAACTTCAGACAAAATAAAGACAGAACGCATCTGCTGTTACAGCTGTCAGGAGCTGCTTCCATGGGTCTTGTTCCTTTTGCTTCACTAGTGATTTTGCAAACTCCATTATTTCATTTCCCCGAAGAACTCTGCCCATAAAGTTTGATTTTATTTCCATTTCAAGCGAGCGATTCAAATGAATCGCTTTCAATACGCTGGCATTTTCAAACACAACCTTGGACAGATTCGCTGCTTAAAACAAATGGACGTTGAAAAATGAACTTCAAGTTCCTCTCGGCAGCGTGATTTTCACATACTGCTTGAGCCGAAGAGAGGGACCATCTGCCTTTAAAAACAGCCTTTTGGTAACATCATTCAGTCGGACAATTCTGTCGGAGAGCACTTAAACAGAGGCAGGAGAACGCTACGCTAGCAAAGGAGGGTGTTGCTGGAACAGCATACGCACACATGCGTGCCTGCAGATGGGAGGGGGCTATAATTTAGAGAAAGCAAGGTAGCAGAAATGAATGCGATGTGCTGTGAAATACGACCAAATTCAAGGCGTACATCTTGTGCTACCGCCAAAGCCAGTCAAAACTGTGTTGCAGCAGCCATTTTAACTACTCAGTGGTTTTACTTAAATATTAATATCTGTGTTGCTCACAATCAAGGATTCAGCATCCCTCCTGTTTGCATTTTCCCACGTGTCATTACTTTGATATACAACCGGAAGCACGGAAGAGGCTGCAGCTGGAAGCAAAGATTCACAGCGACGGAGCGGAGCAGTCGGCCCCGCGCGACAGTCCCACGGGCACGGCACAGCTATTTGCTTCGGCCACTTTGACTTCTCGAATGAGACCCTCCAGCAAAGAGACACAGGGAAAAGATCAAGCTGGAAAATGGCAAAAAAGAATAAAATAATAAAATAAAAAAAGACAAGTCTGTTTTGTCTGTTTTCACCTATTTAAATACAGTAATTAATTTAGGTGACATTTTATTGCAAACTACCAAGACATGGATTAACCTTTTAACAGCACATTACCAAAAAGATGTAAGGCTTTATTTTGGTTAAGAAGTCCTCTGTATAAATGACAAAAGCTTCTTTGCAAAACGAATAATCTCAGAGTAAGCTTGAAAGCGATGTTTCGAAGAAAGCATCCCACCCCACAACTTGCCTTTCCAGTCAAGGAAGACCGAAGCTTGAGAAATCTCAGTGCTGCAGTAAATGATTTTTCTATTTTCCTACAGCAGTATCACTTGCCCCACCCTCTGCTTATGATCTGCTTTCAGCCACATTAACGTGGCCTGACGGCTTGATAAAGAAAGAAGAAAAAAAGAATGCCCAACACACTAGTCAGAGGATCGGTGCATACGAGGCAAAGCATTGAGCCATGGAAAAATCAGCTTGCCAGCGCTGTTGAATATTAATTTTAAACCCATTTTAATGGCCGTGCTTCCAATTCAGGAAATTCAAATTGCAGAAATAAAATAGATTTATAAACACGAGAGGCTTAACACAGCAAACAAATGTTTTTCTAAGTTTAATTATTTTTGTTCCCTGGAAAAGTTTGAATTTTAAAGGGCTATTTCAGTATAGCCTTGTACATTTACCAGCACCGTAAGTCACACTCCCATTTTTCTCTGTATAATTAATCCCATTCTCTTTCGGTGGCCTAACTATGGAATCTTGCACTAGTTTCTACTGAACTGCATCCTGCTACGGCTAAACTTA